>NC_085051.1:24255586-24579511 GCF_963662255.1 Cinclus cinclus | reverse complement strand
TTTTTCAGCTCTTTATGAAGCAATTATAAACCAAAATCAACTGAATACCCATAAATGAGGAAATATGCTCTTTACCTGCAGAAGGGACTACTACTACTACTACTACTATCATAATTCAATTTAACACATTTTCATGAGGCAGTTCATTTGAGTTCTTTAGGATGTCAAAAACAACCTTGTACTGTTTAATATTATCTTTATTAAAATTAGATTTATTCAAATTGAAGCAGGGCATGACATTGATTTGCAATAATTTTAAGCAGGTGCATTTTAAAATAAAAGGAGATATTTAAATGAACAATCTTTTCTTGGCTTTTTTTTTTAATTATCAACTGCTAACTACTCAGCATCGAACACTACACATTTATTTATAGGATGAACCAGGCAAATACCTAATAAAATACAGTAATACTGCTGGCAATATTCAGGCCTTTATATAATGTTTACAAGCATAGTTAATCTTCACAATAACCTTGTAATGTTGGTAGGGAGTAAAGTATTCATTATTCTTTAACTTCACATATGGGAAAAGTGAAACAGAGAGATTAATTTAGAAACAAAAATCAAGTATAGTTGCCCCAAATGCAGTGTCAAGGCCTAAGCAAAAAAAAGACTAATTTTAAAGGCACTAAAATCAATAAAAACAGATGGGGCTCTGAGCCTATGAAAACAAGTTTTCTCCAGGAGTATGACTTTAGACATTTGGCACCATGGGCTAACATTTTTATTACATTATAATATTGTATTATTACTATTATATTTTTGAATTTTATTACATTTTTTTCTGTAATTAATGAAATGGGTGCCCAGGTCTGTAGCATGTTTGGGCAGGTCCTGTTACAGTGCCTATGCTGTTATCTTACCTACATTTTTCTAATAATTAATTACAACTAGGAATGCATGTTATTTCTTCAGATATAGAAATACAGAGAAGCCTTTATTTGATTCTATGAAGAATAAAGAATTGTACAGTGTGTCAATGCCACCTTTGTCAGAATTACAGTAACCAAAGCACCAACCCAGAACTGTTTTTGCTTTGGTTTTAACATGAAGCAGGACAAAGCTGGCTCCAGACTCACACAAGGAGGACACCTTCCTGCATGGATTTCTATGGTACAGAAGTAGAAAGACTACCATTGCCTCCTTTGGCTATCCTGATTATTCACCACAGGAAAATTTTATATGCTATGCCATAACAGCTCAAGGTAAATAACTTCCTAGTAGGACATTGGTGCTCTTAATTTGTCTTCATTTCCCTTTAGGGCACAGCATTTTTTCTAATAACCAGTGAACCAACTTATTCTCAGCTGCAATCTTACAGACCTGTTTTGACTTTTTGGAACAAAACATGACCTTGCTTTAGGTCAGTACTTTCACTTCAGCTTTGGTTTATTCCATCCCTCACGAACAAAAAGACTGTAAAAATAATCACAGAAAGAACACTTTGCGTGTGCTGAGGGAGGAGCAGTGAAAGGAAATATATTCCAACACACAGCTGACTTATTTGAGCACACGAAAATGAAAAATACATGTACTTGCCCAGAGCTGGTCTGGTCTTTGTTTCTGGGCTGGAACAGATTCCTGCCAGGGACATTAAAATCCAACGAGGAAAGACGGTGCAGTAGCAGAAAGACGACACAAGGTGGTGGTCACTGAAGCACGGAGGAGACGAAAGGAAGCAGAAAACCCGGCTGGGGAATGCCATAAAATGGGGATGTTGGCTCCAGCTGTGGTATCTGTCTATCGGGCAGGGGATGCTCTAATGGAAAGCACTTCCTTTGAATCTAAGCCAAAAACTTAAAAGCATCGGCACAGCTGCCTGCATTGTGTTACTTTAGATTTCAAAAGGGGAAGAAAAATATCCAGAACTACCCCCTAGCTTAGTTCACAAGCTCCACCAAGTTTTTTTCTTCTTCCACCAGTGCCTGGAAACTCCTACAAACACACAAGCTAGCTAAGCAGACACATACACACAAATGTGTGTGAATATTCCCCAGAGAATATTCCTTTGGAAAAGGGCATGTGTTGTACACCTGGAATTCCAAACCCTTACTACCAGCTTAAAACTTCAGAAAAATTATGTGGGTCAAAAAGCCTTAAAATAAAAGCAGGGAAACTAAAACATCAAGATCTATCAGAAAGCCTTTTACCAAGCAAAAAAATGTTTATAGAAACCAGAAAATAAGCAAAGAAGCCACTACAGAATAGGAAGGAAAAATGTAAAAAAGAACCCATTTTATTACTGGTGTGATTGAAGAGGTTACTAGAGGCAAACATGTAACCTTCAAAGGGAAAACTCACCCCCCACAAACCGTAGGAGGAAGCATCAGTTATGCCAGGTGAAATCAAAGATGGAAATAAGGAGACACAAGAGGAAATGTGAACAGAAAATAGCAGAGCTACACCAGCAATACCAAGGCATTCCTAAAAGGCATCAAAGCAGGAAGCCACCAACCTGATGCACTGCTGAGGAATCAATGGATGGCTAAGGTCAATAATTTGCAGAGAAATCAAAATTATGTCTTTGTAACAGAAGATGAGTATATGCCTGTAACTTTATTTCTCATATATCTTGATATGATAAGGGAGATGCCAAAGAGATGATGTTGGAATCAAGATGCTAAAAATGGAGAAACAGGTACTGAGAATATATATAAAATACCATGAAAGTATGAAGGAATTTAATAGGAAGGACTTGAGAAAGTGACAGAAGCCAGCATTTTATATACACTACCAGATTAAAACATAAATACTATAACTATATTAACAGATGCAAAAAGAATTTATAGAAATTACAATTTAACCAGTTTAACTTTTTTAAACTTGATAGTTTAAGTTTTCTTCAGTGTAAGTGATTTTGCTAAGCTCAGACAAGCTTGTCAGCAATGACAAAGCAAAATCCATCAATAAATATATCTGACATAGAAAAACTGGAATGTTTCTTTGGGAATGTCAGTTTTTACACAATGTGAAAAGTTATTTTTTAAACAAGAAAAGATGTAATACACAAATGGTGTGGCACAATATGAATTAACAGTAGGCCTAGGATCCTGAGTATGTATCCTCCTAATTCTGATCTCAGAAACAACCAAAGTGTAATTAATTCAGTAACAGACAACACAAATGAATAAGATTTAGAAAGATTTTCATATGAATTAGACTTATATAATTGATTCAGATGAAGTTGAGTGAATAAACGCTCCAGAAAAAACAAAGTCCTCTTATAAACTGAACAGCAAAGGCACGTTGAAAAAGTTTTATGTAAATAATTTTTGGAAAGTAGGAAATAAACTAATTTTGTTTAATAACTTTTAGAACTCATAGCTACAGGGTAGTGTGGTGAAGATCTTGCATCCATTTATTTAGCTATAAGCATCGTTATGTAAAGAAAAGACTCCTTCTACCCTTTTATTTCCCATTTGTCCCCAAAAAGACAGAGAGTCTAATTTTTCTCAAGGGTTAAGCTACAAATCAATTACGATTTCATAGCACATTTTGAAAGCAGGAAAGCTAATTACATTATTTCAATATAAAAAAATATTTTACCTGTCTCCTTGTCAGGAGTACTCCAAACAGCAGATCAGGTCAAGATGCAATGCAACACTCCAAACTGCTTAGCTGTATATCAGCCTGGTTAGAAAAATCTTACCATGAAACAATTTCAAATGTAAAAAAATGAGTTTTAAAAAGATTTCTGAAGCTTGCCAGAATTTCAGAGTTAAGGAGCTGGGGAGACTGGCTAGGTAAAAGGCTGGAGAGGAATGACCTTTACACGAAATTAAATCGGTTGGTAAAACTTCTGCATATGAATGGTGAAACAAGTCACTTGGGCTCTGTGCCTTTGTGTGTTATGCAGACACCTAGGCAGAAATCACCTCCAAGTGGAATAAATGCCTGCCATTATAGTTCCCCCATGTGACTTATAAATGGAATTGCCCTAGTGCTTAAAAAGGTACTCTTAAGGCATTACCACTGCATGTGTTTAAAATGTCAATTAAAAATAAGGAAAAAAAGCAAAACATGAAACAGGCTGGGAACTGTTACAGACCTATTTTAATATGCAGCCAAGATTTGTGTGATATTCAATCTTACCTAATGTTATTATTTCAGATGGCATTCAGGACATGTAAACAAGCCCTACTACCCCAAGAGGTTTGATTCCTACAAAAATTTAGTAACAAACTGGTAAAGATAGCTTCTTTATAAGAAAGCATTACATCACCCAAAATTATTTTAAATAATTTGAAAATTTAGTTTGGTCCATTTATTTAATTTCCTTAGAATGTGAAAAATTTGCATTCCTTTAAAAACAAAATGCTTAACGTGTATATACAACCAATCACCACGGGTCTGTGATGTGTTACAGCCCAGCCCAGCACTCCAGCTACCAGCCTGCCCGATTATAAATAGGCTGCCAATCCAGGCAGCAGCAGCAGCAGCTGTCTCTCATCATTCTGTTTCTCCCTCCATTTCTATTAGATTTCTAACACGATGTAGTGATTTCTGCATATTTCCTCCACACTCTGCAATGGGTGTGACAAGCACAAATACATTTGCTTTTAAGATTATTCATAATGAACACAATTATCCATTAATCTGTTACTGTTTACCTGATTTGTATATGTGTACACACTAACTGGGCCTGCACATTTACACTGTTTCTTATAAATCAAATGGTTAATATTATAATTCAGCTGTCTTTAGAGAAACAACTGAACTACCTGTGCTACTAGACACAGGTAAATAATATACTCCTGCCTGAATACTGAAGCCTGCAGCAACAATCACAAGATGGTCCAATCTGTGCCTGTATCATGCAAGCAACACCAACTATCCAACTCAGTGAGGTACTTCTCCAAATAACAACATACTGAAAAACATACTTGGAAGTCTGCCAGTTCATTTTTAAACTACATATTAAATAAAAATCAAAATTATTACCAAAGCCAACTTATTCCTCTGTTACGCACAGAAATGACATTAAAATACTTCATAATAATAACAACCATTCTTGAGTAATTATATAAAGGCTCTCAGAATACAATTCTTAATACAAAAATTGTGATTTCTGGTTTTACATTTCCTTGCATGAAGTCTTTACATTGTTTCTACTTGAACACTTACTTTCTGTCCATAGGAGTATTTTCTCTTGACTATAGAAAAATTACTTTGCCATACAAGTATTAGTTTTATCTCATCCTGTTGACAAAACTGTATGTTCAGATACCACTATATCAGATTATATTCTTATAAGTAGCATTTTTAAGACAGAGTACACAAGTGAAAACTTTCTTGAAGGGCTGTTAATGATTTTAATACTCCAAGTAACTGGGGATGCAGTCACAATTCTGCACACTCTTTGGACAAAAAGTTCAAAGTCCAGATGATATAGTGGCTATTTCAGTAAAGGCCCATTACTTCATTTCAATACACACATGTGTTATTAAACAGTCTTTACTTCAGAATTTTCAGTGTGATCAATTTAAAGACTACATTTCCTACTGCACATTTCCTCCAAAATAATGTAATAAACATGTACAATGAACCTTCTGGTGTTTAAAGTTCAAGAAAGCTGGAAACAGATGCTCTCAGCAAAAGACATCAGAACAAAGACATTGATCAGGGTTAATCTTATGTCTTCCTTCTTTTAGAGCAACACAGGACAGAGTCGTTTGCTTCAGACTTTTGCAGGTAGGATCCTACAACTACAGACAAAGCAGCATTGTACCAATAAAAAAAACACAAAAAACCCCTCAAGACCCAACTACCTGCACTCTTATGCCAATCTTAAGATCATGCTGAACTAAAATTTTCAGTAGCTGCCAAAATTTTACCATGACCGCAGTACCAATATAGGTGACACAGACAAGTAAAGCAATAACGAGCAGAACTTTTCACTTGTTCAAATTTTGTCAGTATTAAAAATTACAGATTCCTATTTCTGCCCAGGTCCTTACTGATACTACACAGAAACTCATTACTAATCTTTGCAAGTGTAATGCAGGTTCTGAGGTTATACCTGTTTAAACCCATTGTGTAGGACTAGAACACAAACAACATACTGGCTGGTTACTTTCTATCAGCTTGGGCTCCAGCAGAAACCATCTCATAATCCTCATTCCTACTTCTATGTTCTATTCTTCTGCAGATGAAAACTTGAGGCTACTTAGTCCTAAGTTTTGTCACTATCAGCTTTTAAGACATTTGAAGTATTTGATTAGCTGATATGCTACAAGATGTAACTGCTGCTGGTAATGTCTTAAATGAGTCTAGACATTTTTGCAGAAGAGTATCTGTCTAGGCACTTAAAGGGAGCTGGTAATATGAGCAGCGTACAGTTTATAGATACAGCAACAGAAGTTACAGAAGGAGAAATAATAAACAGGAAAGATTTTTTTGAAAAAAATAAAATCCGGCTCAGCTCCATAAAAGCAGCTGAGGAGTGTGCTGTTAAATGGGACTTGAAGGTGGCCAATCTAAGCACTTCTACAGGTGAGTCCTGGGAGGTCATAGGATGCATAGATGGTAACATGGAAGATGACATGGAAGGAACTGCCTAAGAAGTGACAGATGGATGTGTGGGAACATAAAAGAAGTGGAGCGAGTGGGGGAGAGACAGGAAACTCATCGAGGAACATAAGTAAGGAAGGGCAGAATTATATAGAACTTTGAAAGTACTGAAAAGAGCTCAAATCTGATGCAAATATGGGTGGTGAACAGTAGGGGGAATACAAAAATAAGAGTGACAATTAAATCAGCAAGCAGGAAGCATTATTTTAACAGCTACATGTTAGGAAGTGAAAAAAGTCTCTATTCCTTCTGTCATAATAGACATGTCTAGAACAGAGCTGAAGATAGTGCACTAGTTAAGACAAGGCATGAAATAAGGCTTGCTCATACAGATTAAAAAAAAAAAAAAAAAAGCATGTCTTAAGATGCTAAGAAAGCAAGCACCAGATTTATACCTGACCTAGATGACTACAACCAATGGAATGAACATGCTAAAAAAATATAAATCTAAAAATTGGACACCTGAATAACATAGAAACTGAAGACTGTATTGTCTGTAGCAGAAAAAGAAAACTAAGAATAACAGACAGAAAGAGGACAAGAGATGAAATTTTGGCCCCACTGAAATAAATATGAAAATGTACATCAGCTTCACTGCTATCTAGATTTTTAAAAATGAGAATTCTAGACATTTTTCAGCTGATATTATGGTATCTGACAAATATCATATGAATAACTGCCTAATACTGGAAAATGAACCTGGAGATATCACGGACAACCAGAAAAAAAATATAGTTTCTTAACATATTCGTATTAGTAAGATCCCATTAAATAACTGGGAAAGAGTCAAGAGATTATAAAAGGAACTAATTTTTTTTTTGCCTTGTATCATCTGAATACCAAACCCCAGATATTTTTCACTATTTACAATCTAATTTTAAAAAGGACTACTTAGTTTAATTAATTCATTTTACCAATGTTTCAAAACAAGCAGACCTGTATTTGTATCAATGCAATAAAAGACTGAACACTGAAAGAGTTTTGCAAAATATTTGTTCCACATTCTTTTCCAATGAGCTGTAGAGCCTGGCTTTAGTTATATACTCCATTATACCTGCTGCAATCTTTAGAAAATAATTTCAAAGTTAGATAAAGACAATTTTTCCACAACAGTTCAAATGATTACAAAATCTGTTTTCCATTTGCACAAGGTGAGTAGATATTTGAAAGTCTGCACCTCCATGGAAGTCAACAAATCCTAACTAAGGAGATGGAAATTTACTCCATTATTCCTCTCAAATATGAAATGGACAAACACAGCCTGAGTGCAAATAAAGTATATTTGAGAAATAACTAAGGCCTACAAAAAGCAAGATTAACAATTTGTTCCACAATTAAAAAAAAAAAAAAAAAAGAAACCAAAGCACTATTAAAAGCAGTTTTCTTTAGACAGCAGATCCCATGTTTGCAACACACATATCAGAATCAACAAAGCTCACCAGAAACTAATTTTTTTACACAATTAGGATGCAACAGAAAAGTTGGGAAAGAACTTGGCAAATAATGTTATTATATTAACTGCCTGTTTAACTACTCCTCAGAGATATTGCTAATGGTGTGTTTCTAGGATTTTGCTTTTACTTTCACTTTTACATATGGACTAAATATGTACACACAATTGTTTTCCATTCCCAATATTCTAAGACAAATTTTCACTAATTCAGTGAGTATTCACCCCAAAGAGCACTTCAAGAACTGACTCTATTTTCTAACTGACACCTTTCCAAAAGTGTCTGAGTCTCATTTTTGGATAGGGCCAGTGAGAGTGCTTAAGAACACACCCACTTCCACTAAAGACCTGCATTTTTACATTAATGAAAGATATACACTACAATTCATGCCTTATGTGATCATTAACAATAATAATTTTTAAATACTCCAAGTTTTGTGGTTGGTGTAGTGATTAAAAGCATTATGTACACTGTCACTTTTATTCTATTTGGTATCTTTAGGAGTCAAATATATCGATACTGTTCAGAATGACTGCAGGCAATGCTGCCCTGAAGGTTGCTTTGCACAGGCTGTCCACAGTTGGAGCATGTTTCTGGGTTCTCCTCTGGAATGTGTCCATTTCAAGATCTATAGTTTCATTTTCTCTGACAACAGAGGTAATTTTTTTATTTAAAAGGTGAAAGGCAGCTTACGAGTTCAATTATTTCTTAGTGACGTTCAGAAAACACAAGTTTTCCATGGGATGCTTGATTCTGTACCAATTCAAGTGAACAGAAAATGTATTTACTGATGAGAATAAAATCTGGGGAGGTGCTAGAATATGCTACACATTGTACCAAATAATTAGCAATACACAAAGATAAACTCTTTGATACATTAATTGTGTAATGTAAATATTCTGGTCCATTTGTCAGATCGGACTTTTTGTAAGTTATAAATGTTAAATAGAAATTTTGTAAACTTCTATTGTTAAATACTGCTGAATCCACCCACACAGAATTTATTCAATAAAATTTACAAATTTCTGTTTCAATTCAAGATAAATTCAAATAAACTTTTAAAGTTACTGTTCAATAACTTTGATATATGTTTTTAATCTTGAAACTTTATTCAATCTGCTTTAAAAAAGCATGAAAATATTCGTTGAGACCTTTTTTCTGATCCAGTATTTCTCCTCATAAATTGAAATTAAGACTATTGGTTTTAACAACAAAATAGCCTGTCCTTCTGTAAAATGGAAAGGTATCCTTAGAATTAATCAGAAGTGAATATTTAGTATAACCAATGAAATGAGGGCAAGAGAGAAAGCATAAAATAACAGTGTTTGTGGCATCTAACTCCCCTGTGAATATTGTGACACATGTATAGTGTATTTAGCATTTCTATCATATGCATCAACAGGTAAACAGGTCAGGCTTTCAATAAAAAAAAAAAAAAAAAAAAACGAGTATAATTTTCTGTGCCATTTTTATTCTGATATTCATGAGTAGTCTCAAGTACACTACATTTCCTGAACAAGCAGTGTAAATTGATGTGCAAGTTAGCCATTCCAAGCACTGCACCTATTAACCTACTACTTCTCTAAATTTAGGTCACAAAAAATAAATCAGTCAATAGAACACAGGATAATTCTGTTCCAGAACCACACCTGTTCACAATCTGATGTCATTGTAAAGACCAACTTGCTACATTGATTTTGAGATATGATACAGGATGGAACTGGCACTCCACATTCAACTTGTTCCTTCCCTCCACTGACAGGGCAGCAACTGCAAAAGAAATACCTTGGCTACTTTAGGGCAGAGCCCCACCTGCAGAGCTGCCAACAACTCATTCTTTTCCTGTCCTTCCAGCACAAAGCAAATAACTCAAATCCATTGCCTCCCAGAGCAAAGGAAAGCCACCATTAAAAAGACACAGACAAACCAAAAACAAAGAACCAGTGTAGGACAAGAAAAATCTCAATATTTTTTCCCGAAGAAGCTCAATGTTCTCCAAATCAGATTAAGTAAATATGTCAAAGTGAAGATCACCAGCAGTAGATCAGACTACATCTTCCCTTTCACCCTTCATTTCATAGTAAAATGAAGCATGAAAGTATGTTCCAGATTTACATGTGAAACTACTGAACATTAAGACCTTGTCCTAAATAGGTGTTTATATTTGTAGGCTCATCTACACAGATGGTTCTCCACCTACAGACATGTAGATGGTGTCCAGACACTATGGCATTATACCAAACCAATGGGATTATAACAGAATTTGCCCTTCCTTGTGTATGAGCTACTAAACTAGCTTATAATAGTATTTTGTCCCTCCTGAATAGGAGGCAATTTAATATTCAAAGGACCACACAAACATTAACAAATTTATCTGGAAAGTCTTTTTTAAGTTAGTGTACAGACATAAATTCTACAAAGTAGAAATTTTACATTCTACAACTCTACATGTTGGAACAATTTTTGCACTTTCATTTCATGCGCTAGGGAATAAAATCTTCATTTTATGTGACTTCCAGCACAATTACTTCTAAATGAATTAATTAAAGTGAGTAAGAAAACAGCAGAACAAGGCAAACTAAGCCTATACCACAATATACTGCTATTTCCCATTTGCACCGTTCTTCATATGGCTTTGAATGAGCTCTCTCCATGTGTGGGTCTATCAAGGTATCTAAGTTTCTGGAGAATACATCTACAAACACTGCCACACAATTCCTCAGGTTTGATATAGTATTAAATACACACAATAAAAAGTGCCAAAATATTAATTTCTAAATAAAACTACCCACTTGCAAAAATCAGCAGTTTTTTGTTTCGAGTGGAATATGAATATTTATAACTAAAAGCAACGATGCCAGAAGCAAACATTCCAAACAGGATTACTGATGTGAGCATTTCACTTCAGCATCCTGAAGGACATTCCTCTAATAATTTTCCTAGCCCTTGGAACTATAAATTGCAGATTAGGTGGCTACGAGTGAGGAAAACAATGAAAAATTAATCTCTTAGAACTATAAAATGTGCATTTAATGATTTATATCAGACCATTTAATAATTGAATTTGCAGTAAATCAAGGGAACTGGGCAAGTTTAGGTTTGTTGCTAACAGCTTTAAGCAACTTTCCATCTTTGCCATACATTAGCAAAGCTTTCTTGCAAGGCACTGAGGTTCAGGTACTATGGCACTGACTGAAACCTGAGATCAATTGTTCAAGGACAGATTGATTCTCACAACTTTTAATGCATTATACTTGAAGACAAGAAGCTAAGAAACATTACATTCTACCCAAATCTCCACCCAAAAAAATTTAGACCAAGATATTTTTTCTATCTAGATTATGCCTTCTTTAAATTCAGCAGAAAGTAAAATTAGTTTGCTAGTCTTTGATCAGCCTTCTTTGAACTATCACCCTGTTGCAAGCAGCTTCAACCAAGTTGCAACTCCCCCAGTTTAATAGTAATGCACATTTGTTTACAAAGTATATGCTGTTAAAATGTTGCATCTTACAATGTAAGAAATTTACAATTAGCTCAGAATTGTTTTTAACTGCATTTGCTGGGAGAGGAGCAGGGGTCCTGCAGAAGCTCTCTCTTTTTTCCCTTCCTTAAATTCACTATTTAAGTAATGCACTTGCACAAACATTACTGCCTAGTGAAAAAGTTATCATTACCTTGCACACATTTTCCCTTGGAAGACCAAAATACACCTAAAAGTTTTTCCACATATGGTTTTCCACTTATAAAGGATTTTTTAAAAATACAATCTTTAAAAGGACGTGATTTTAGAAATTACAAGACATTGCATTTATACATAGCTATAAGTATAGATACATGAACAGCATGTTCTTCCACATCCATGCGTGTAGTATCAGATCACTTATATTCAATAGTAATGTAGCTCTCTGCATACTCTAGGTAGTTTGCAAACAGAAATTAATGTATCTTCAGCTACTTAGTCATTTGATGAAATACTCTGAGCCATGTTTAATTGATCAGGGATGTGGCACAGAGAAGCAAAAGGCTTTTGTAACTACATCCAGTGAATGACAGGAAAGTAGGAATTAGAATTCCGAGCAGTTCCTAACTTCCAGACTATGATTTTTTTTATCTACTCACTGAACAGAACGTGCTGCAAATGTGTCCTGTGAAGAGAGAATATGGTGAAATAGTAAGGGGAAAATACAGACAGTACACAGCTTTTTCTCCTCCTCTTTTTTGTTTTAAATTTCATAATGAAAATGACCAAAACTTAGTTTCCCCCCTTCCTTTCATGAGTACCCTTTCAGTTCCTTCCTCCTTCCAAGTAACAGAAAATCATCCTCTGAGCAGCTGGGATGCTTTAGGGTGAACAACACAGATCAGCATAAGTGTAATTAAATTTAAACCAGCCTTTTAGGGGGCACTAGTTGAAGAGAAAGCCCTTTGTATTTTTATCACTTCAACAGCACTAGAAATCAAACCTTCAAATTTGATTATCCCTGGTCTGAAGGTTTCGCACATTACAGAGCACCCACGTGCCCTTTCTGCACAGCCACAGTGTGCCAACATGCCCTTTTTCACAGTATGTGGGGGAATACCTCCTGCTTCTTTTTCCTAAAACTCTTTTGACTCCTCAGTCAACTGTGCAAAATGTGGAAGCATTCGCAGATGGGATGAAGATGCATGTAAGTTACAGGAAAACACTGCAGATCTTATGTTATTTATTGTGCATCCTTAAATATAGACTGACATCTGCCAGCTCACAGTTAAGCAAATTTACATTTGAATCCACATTTCCAGTGAGCAACCTAGTCAATAATTAAATTATATCACATGACATGTATTGGTATGGAAGGCAATAGGACTCAGAATAAACGTTTACATGCAAGGGCCAACCCTTGTTAGAGCAGGACAGTCCCCATAGCCAGTGTCACACAAAGGAACCAAAACAATCAGCAGCCACAGCTGACCCAGCATGAATGTGCAGATAGTGCCACTATCAACACAGCAGAGACCAAAAGGAATGATTTGATGGAAATTTGAAACAAGGCTAAAACTCACACTTCAAGCGGGACAGAAGGGCTTTAATTTCCACACCACCACATCCCTGAAGGTGAGTGAGCTGAGCACTTTGCATATTAATGCTGCATTTTGCTAGTATGACTGGCATGCAGATTCAAGATGATGTGAGCAGGGATACTCTTGCCATATCCCAGTTACTGTCTTCTCACAGGTAACAAAGTACCTACTATTTGCTGATAGGATTTCATAGCTTGCTTTCGCGTTTTATACAGTAAGTGGAATGTCCTTCCCTGTTTTAGAACTTGCCTATGCTTCCAGATACATAATGGAAATAAAGTACAAAAAGCCATAAAAAATATATCACAATACAATGACTACAGTGTTATTCAAAAGTGGTCGATTAAAAAGATGAGTCAAAAAAATACTGCCCAATATTTAATGGAGACTCTGCTGCAGCATCTAAGGTGAGTTTCAAAGCATGACAAATTCAGTGAAAGTTTGGTGTGTGCATTTGAATAGAAGTTTGTATAGAAATAGGACTGTGAAAACTTCTGAGAACTAACTAGGTTAATTCTGTAATAAAACTACAGACCAAAAGAATGATTTTCCTTCATTAAATTTCATTAAACGCAAGCAGCATTGCTATTGTTTTTACTGATTTCCCAGAGTTTGCATCTTGTCTTCTTCCAGGATGGCATGCATCTGTATTTTAAGAGCACAAGTCAGTCCTTTAACAGTTACTTGTATGAGATTATGTAGTTACTAGAGAGTTTTTAAATGCTTGAAATACTGAAGAACATTTCTAGGTTATTGACATTTTCATCTATTATTGTTTGTTGTAATGTAGTAATGGCTTAAAACCTGATTAGTTGTTACATACAATGGTAAGATGTGCCTTTCTGTAGTTACCTATTTTACCCAAAATCCACAATTTCTGCAAGCTTTACTAGCATTCATCATGATGGATTATGAAGCCACATGCTACCCCATCATCTTTCACTGTGTTTCTTGGAGGCTCTCTCTCCCTCTGTATAGCCTGCACAAGACTGTGTGTTCTGCAGTCAATTCACACACCTCACTGAACAGCAAGAGCACATATCTAGGCCCACAGCAGGGGGGTTAATTAACTGTGTAAAGGACAGAACTGGCTCCAGAGTTATCTTTTACATACATACAGAGAATAAACTAAGCTGACACTCAGGGGGAAATGCAGTAAGCTTTGCACTCCTCACGTTCTCATAAAATGACACTAATTTTAAAAAATAAATACAAATTTAGTAGCAGCTCTAGATTGTACTTGAGTAAGAAAGAGCCCATCTGAAACACTGACAATGGAACACTCAGTTTAAGACTTTTCAGACTGGAATAAGACCTTGCAGATGGACAAATGAAAACATTTATCTCCTTGTCATAGCACCTGTTAGGATCTACTGCATTTAATAAAGGTTGGATGCACAGGAGAGAAGCATTGATTGCTTACTTTCACATTGAGTTAGCAGACAATACAGTAAAAAAAAAATATTTGCATACAGCACCCTTCCTTTTGATGCTCGCACCAGCAGAGCTGCAGCAATGTTAATGCCTCGGAAAAGTTTTAGGAAAAAAAAACACCAGTGTTTTCAAAACATCTTCCTAAAACACTGCAATGGAGTGGGCTTTCCATCCCAGGAAAATAAATTGTCAAATATACAAGTGAATGTATTAAGACTGATGGCACATGCACTGAGATCAGACAGGGATACTAAGCAATACAAATGGGAAAACAACTTATACTTCCATTCAAATAATGCAAGTCCAGTCAACCAATCCTTCTGGGAGAGTGGCATCACTCTGTATTCATGAAGTACATATGTGCTTTGAGCGGGAGGTTGTACTAGATGACCTCTGTAGCTCCCTCTGTACCTACAGATTTCAACTTACCCCATCAAAACCCCAATTTTGGTATCAGCCCAGAATGAACATTAGAAATCTAAAACTCGCATTATATGCTCTTGAGTATACCTCAAGCCTGAACTTCTCCATCTTTTTCACTTTCCCATCTCATAACAGTCTTATTTCTTACCACTGAGGCATAACTCACTTCCAAGAAGCATCCTACAGGAGTTTGTGTCTCCAGAGTCACACTACGTGCTCTATTAACAGTGCATTTTGAGGAGGATGAAATAGAACAAACATAAGCCTGGGTCAAAGGATGTAACAAAGATAACCCCCACACAGCGAGCATCTCTGAGATGATCTAATTTGTGATATCTAGACTGTTTGACAATGGGAAGAGAATTTTCTTCAAGTTTCTTTTCTCACTGTAGTGGTTGTGGTAGCTTGGTAGGGTAGGAAGGAAATTTTGGACTGTTTCTAAGCACCATTATGTTAGTCTTTGTAATTTACAATTCTTTCCTTGCAGACCTGGCTACTGGTTTGTCCAGGAACATCCTGACTGCATCAGCATGCAGCACGTTTAAAAGTTTCACAGATGTCTTTCCTCCTTACCCCACACCCTACTACCTTTTAAAGCAATTATTATGTGGAATTTGCAGGGGGCAGTGGAGCAGAAAACTCAGAAAACTGCCCTGCCTGGAAAAAGCAGAAGACCTCTTCTAAGTGCCCTGAAAGGTAAATTTTAATGAAATCAGAATGCCCATATTCTCATGCTTTAGTATTCTTTGAGTTTCTTGAGCACTTTTTTAATGATCAAGGGATAAATGTCCTAAGAATAACTGCAACATATTAATCTATAATAATGCTCTACAACATTGGACTGAAGTTACTATCTAGAATTCTTGATCCTGAAAGTGATTTTGGTTAAGTCATAATTCTAGCTGTTAGACTCAGCTACACTTTGAAACATGAGTGCAGAAAAGTTGTCTTCCTCATTAGCTCAATCAGAAATTTAAAGTCTAAAAAAACTACTAAAGCCATCTCCCCTGTGGTGGTTTGACCTCAGCTGGACACCAGGTGCCCACCAAAGCTGCTCTGTCAATCCCCCTGTCAGGGGAGAGAGAGAATATAAAGAAAGTGTCATGGGTCAAGGAAAGGCCAGGGAGAGATCACCCACCAGTTACTGTCATGGGTAAAATGGACTCAAAGAAATTAAATTTCATTTACTACCAATTAAATCAGAGAAGGATAATGAAAAGCAAAATTACATCTTAAAAACACTGTCCCCTCCCAACCCCTCCTCCTTCCCAAACTTGATTTTATTCCTGATTCTCTATCTTTTTCTGCCTTGAGGAACAGGGAGATGGGAATGAGGGTTATGGTCAGCCTATCACATGTAGTTTTTGCTGCTGTGTCCTCCTCAGGGGGAGAAGTTCTTCCCCTGCTCCAGTGTGGGGTCCCTTCCATAAGAGACAGCTTCACAAAATTCTCCTTCCCATGGGCTACACGTGCATCACAAAGTGCTAGAGTAGGTCCCTTCAGTGGGGTGCCATCCTTCAGGAATGCACTGCTCCATCATAGCTTCCCTGTGGGGGTCACAAGTCCTGACAGTAAATCTGCTCCAGCATGGGCTCCCTTCTCAGGTACACAGGTCCTGCCTGTGTATAGGGCTTCTCCAGGGTCCAGCAAGGGCTTCTCACAGGGTCACAGCCTTCTTTCAGGCCTCCACTTGCTCTGATGTGGGCTTCTCCACAGGTAGATCTCTCCATGGGCTGCAGAGGCACAGCCTGAACTCATCATGGTCTGCACCAGGACTTCAAGGGAATGTTTGCTCCAGCACCTGGGGCATCTTCTGCCCCTCCTTCTTCACTGACTTCAGTGTCTGCAGAGCTATTTCTCTCACACATTCTCACTCCTCTCTTCTCTGGCTGCAATCTTCTTCTGCACAACAACTTTATTTTTTTTCCTTTTTAAATGTGTTAATCCAGAAGCACTGTTACCATCACTGATGGCTTCAGCCTCAGCTAATGACAGGTCCATCTTAGACCTGGTTGGAATTGCTTTATTGGACATAGGGGAAACTTCCAGCAGATGCTCAGAAAAACCACCCCTGTAGCCTCCCTGCTACCAAAACCTTGCAATGCAAAACCAATTCAACCCAGATGTCCCAACAAATAGGTTTACTGTTATTTAAACTGAATCAACACTGAAGAACTTAGACGGAACAAAACACCCTTGTTTCTATTCCAATTCACACATAAAAAATAACCCAACAATTTTTCATCAAGCTCCAAGTACAGGAAAAATTCTCACTGTAGCTATGGCTGTGTAAGACCACTGAAAACAAAAGAGCTGGTAAAAATGCTCACATCCTCCTAGGCAGAATTTACCAGCTTCCTCCTTTTTTATAACTGGGCAAAAGGAGTGAGGATAGGCACAGTGGACCACCATTTAGGTCTGATTTTCTGATATTATGTGATTTTCATATATTGTTTTATTCAAAGCCAGAGATTAAACAATAAACAAGGACTTTGACTGTAAAAGATTTCAGATAGCTCATTGCTTCCTGCTCAGACCTACTGCACATGATCTATATAAACCCTCAGGATTTGCAACATAAGTTCTCAAGCAGAATTTTAAAGTTCTGTCTCCAACTAATTCAGTTAGAAATTTGCTTAACAAAAATCATAATACTGGAAGAAATCAGGTTGCTCTCTGCTATCAGCTTCCAAAAAGTCTCCTCAGCTGTTCTTCATACATACAACTCAAGTTACAGGAATTCAATTCTTCAAAGAACACTCAAGAACTACTCTAGATTTCTTTGTGTGCTTCATCTTCATACTTACAGTGTTAGGTAATACTGAAAATAGTATCAATTGTGACAAACAAAATGCAAAGCATCACCAGAAATTTTCCATGTGCATCTGTAACAATCTTCATCCTCTATACTTCAGTTCCAGTCATTTGGGTGCACTGCCACTGTTGTGCCTGCCTCATGCATAGGGCTACTGTGTGAATCAGTGGGAGAAGCAAGAGAGAGATAGTCTACCTTCCCTTCTGCCATTTAAGGAGCTGCAGATACATTTATTGGATCTGCTTCCCTAGAGAAGGGAGACTACCAAACCACAGATTGGGTTCAGAGCTGTGGTTACACGGCTGTTTGGTCCAGAATAAATACAGTTGTCAAACAAAAACTGTTTCACCCTTTGTTTCAGTCCGTCCTTTCTGCCATTTCCCTTATGCCAAAAGCTGTGCTCATTCAGCTGCACACAAGCCAAGTGAGCAAAATGGATCATGCTCAAAAAATGGCACATCTGGAGACAGTCTTCAGCCAGACAACTTCTTGACTCCAGTCACTGCACAGCAACATGAGCACTAGCTCCAGCACAAGAGAGGGGCAGAAGACAGAAGCAAGACCAGGCAGCAGGACAGGTCACAGCTTTCACAGCAGCTGTCCAATTTGAAGCATAATCAAAGTGGCTATATAATCACAACCTACAAAATTATAAGGTATGGGATACTAACTCACTTTTGTCTCTGAAATACAGTGAATTTGATGCCTTGGAAGCACGGTGCTGGAACAACTGGCTCCAGAGGAAGACAACATAAAGAAGTGCAATCTGACTTTCCTCATTTCTGCACAGTGCTTCAGTAACTCCAGATGATGACACTACAAAGTGTTATCCATCAGCCCAACTACAGGATGTTCCTAAACAGATATTTCTCAACAACCTGCCTACAGTCTTTCAAGGACCATTAGGAAAAGACAAAGAAAATAGCAATTTTTAAAAACAGACTTGGGGGGTATTTTCTGTGAAAGTCAAGCATTTATTTTAAAAAGCAGGCAGTTCTCTAGTCTGAGTTACCCAAGCCTGTTACAAAAATAAAATGTGCAAAAGCTTCTTAGAGAAACATTTATGTTCCATAATGGGCAACACAAAGAGCAACTCTTTCTATACCTCACATGCCACATATCAATTAAATGATTTATAGAAATGAAGTGCCCTACAAAATAAAATATTTCAAAGCAGTCTACATTTTTTAGGGCAGACAAGGTACCAGAATGCATTGTGGGGGAAAAAAAAGATGCATTTAAGGATACTTTCTTATTACTTTGTTTTCTATATAACTCAATTGGACTCTTTACCAAAGCAGTTTAAATACAAATGTTAAATTACCTGAAGCCTTATAGTAAGCAATTTTTATTTCCTATGATACTACATTTACTACCCACCATC
Organism: Cinclus cinclus; assembly: GCF_963662255.1. Lineage (NCBI taxonomy): Eukaryota > Metazoa > Chordata > Aves > Passeriformes > Cinclidae > Cinclus > Cinclus cinclus. The sequence continues at coordinate 24,560,373 of NC_085051.1, read as the reverse complement.
TTCACATCTTTCCCAGCACAAATCTACTTTGGGCCATTTCCCGGTTGTAAAACCACCACAGCATACAACAGTGCAAACAGGATATGCACAACTGCATCATCCTTTCAGGTGGTGCATCCCTCCCTCTCTCCAAAGTCTCTACTCATTGCAGACTTCCAGAAATAGTAAGTGGGCTGCAAAAAGGGCTTCATCTCCAGTGAACAGGAATAGTCCAAGCAGGAATGAGGCAAACACATGGTACAGCTGGGCAGCTTCCCTTAAAAGCAGGTATGAAAGCAGAAATGGAAACTGGGATTCACTGAGCAAAAAGAAACTACACTGGCAAACAGAATGCCAACTGTTCCGAAGAGCTGAGAGTGCATTTGGATGTAACTGCTCTTACAATCCAAACCCAAGCACCAGAGGCAAAACTTTCTCTTTTGGCATCAATCAGCACCTTATACCATGACTTCTTCAATAATGGAGAGGAAGCTACAGCCAGAGATACAAATGCTGCCCACCAAACACCACTAAGGCAGATAAAGATCATGTGAGAATAGGCGGAGCTCCTACAAAGCCTTCAAATCAAAGTATACCTACCCCAACACCAAACCCATTGATAAGAAAAAAGACCAGTGACTACACCAAACACCAAGCTCAGTGCAAACATTCTCCTCAGAACTGGCTGCTAACAGGGCCTCTGCAGTTCTGCCTTCCCCACTTTTGGTTCAGACACACTCCTGCCCCTGCTCTAGTCCAAGCTAAGTGGATTCATCTTTCAGTCTGACACAGCAGTAATGCTACCAAGCCTTGCTGTACCATTTACCAAGTAAGCCCAGGATTATTCCAGCACCCAGAATTTCTGCATGGCCTTAAAATGTGATGCTGGTATTAGATGCTGTTAGCAGAAAATCTAACTTTATAGAAATGTATACAAATAATTTTTAATATATTAGCTGAGGAGGAAGGGGGCAAAGGACCTGTTTTCTGAGATTTACTGGCTATCCAAACCTGTACAAGAGAGCACAAACACTCTATCCTGTGGGTTGTGGGTATAATGGTAATGAAAATGCCCACAAAACCAAAAAAACCCCACTGCCACAGGCCTCAAAGTGGGGTAGATTTTTAATCAACAACCGATTTCTCCTCTCATACAGAAGTTTATGAGACATAGTTTAACCAGTAAGTCAAACCTTGCCTTTTTATGGAAAGGACTTAAACTAAAAAGGTCTTAGACTATATATGGGTTCATACATGTAACTAAACAGAGAAAAACCTCTAGGACCATAAGCAGTAAGACAAACTTTTGGTCTCAGCATTTTCTAGTCCTAATCAGCATTTTTCAAGAGCTGATCATTAATATTTTAAAGGCAAATAAAGGATGCAATGAAATTTTGGAGACATCTGACCCACTAAAATATTTTTGAAAGCTAAGGCTCAAAATGACTGTATGTGTGTCAGTTAAGTGGGTCTCCTGCTAACTCAGGAGAGGTCAGAAGGGAAGGTAACTGTCTGCTAAATGCCATAATACACATGGTGTTTTAAACACAATTTTCTGAACAGAGAAATTTAAAAGCTAGCAAAACAGACACTATTCAAGATAATTAATTGAACTATGAAGGTGAAGGAGATTCTATCACTGCAAATCTTCAAATGATCAGCAATTTTCACTCAAGAAACTTTTGAATAACTTGGAACCCACAGAGGTTATTCTCAGAGGTACATCAAGTTTAATTCCACGCAGCTAAAACCAAATGATGTAAACCCATTATGAAATGGTAGAATAACATGTTTACATCATTTAATACAGTAAAAGGAGATAAGCAGGATAAAGAAAGAGGAAAGGGCAAAATCTGTTTATTTACCCTTTACTTTCTAGAAAGTGCTACCTAGATTACTTCATATGCACCATGCAGTAGTACCAGTGCTTTGAGACCACACCTGACTATTGCAGGGGATGTACAAGCTTATTACTTACCAACTCTTGTTGTAAAGGAATTCAGTTTAAAAGTGGCATTTTCATTCAAAACTAAAAAGCGGAATAAAAGAAATGCAGAATTTCAAATTGGAAACTTTGCTCTTGAGCGTGAGGACCAGAACTGTCTCTTGCTATTAAATATAAACCCCAGTATATCATACACTGACTTAAATCTACCACTGCCCCACTGCAGTCCAAGGTGATTTTACCATAAACGGGTACACTATAATAATGTCCCATACAGTGCCACACTACTGCTGTAGGGTCATCCTACATAACACTTTGATTATTGTCTGCAATCTTACAAGAAAAAGGGAGGTTAAGGGATACAGAACCTGACATATTTTTATACTACCATAATGCATCTTCCCACAGCAAGTGATAAAACCAATGCATTTGGTGTCTACTACAAAGACATAATAAAAGCATCAGCTGTGTTTTTACCTGGTTTATCTAGGAAAATGAATCGTAGAGCATCAGCAAGGTGCACCCAGGTAATACAGCTATTTCCAAAAATGTTTGGCTATTGATTTCCTCTCTTTTAAGTACTCCAGTTCTATGACTAATATTACACCTAGCAACTTTGGAGACCACAAAAAAATATCCTGTTTACAGATCCATCCAGCTGGCAAGCTAGCTTGTCCAAGAGACCATTTTGCTTTCCTGCTGTTGGTGAGACCACTAGAGTTCTTGCAGCACCCAGAGACATTTTCATTCTAAGTATCAGTTTCTGTGGGTTCTTGAAGTTTTCTCTCTATAGCTCTCCATGGAAGTGGGATTTAAAGGCCTTTAGATTGCTAGTCTAAGAAGAACAGATGAAAAGATTAAGATTAAAAATGGCATCATATCAATGCTTACTGAATTCTAGCCATAGGATTTATTAGATTGTAAAATCTGAATTGACAATCACTGAGGGCCTGACCCAATGCTCCTGTTAGCAGGAGATGCACACAGCTCTAAACAAAAGGTAAGGTTGTAGAGAATATTCAAGAATGCAAAATGATCTGCAGATCCATAATAACTCACACATTTCATAACTAAAAGCCCTCGCCAAAAGATCTATTAACAGATCAAAACTGAATTCATAGTATCTGCGTTTCTCATCTAACTAAACTGCATTTTGCTCAAAAATTAAAACCTTTTCAGAAGTTTCATTCTTGATTCTTTAAATTATCAGAAACAATGCTATGCAACTACTTGAATGCATTTGAGAGAAAGTACTAAGCCTCTCATCAGTTCTCTGTAACTGCTATAAGTTTCAAATCTATTTTGTGATAGTCACATTTAAGTGAATATTCAAAGGAAACTAATATACCAACTTAATAAACTAAGTTTCTAAGTTTCAAACAGAGAACAGTACCTTTATGCCACACAATTTTAATTGCCCAGCAGAGAAATGTTAAGAGCTTAGTGTAGTGGGATGCTGTAAACTGCTTTCCCCAAGTTTTACTTGGGGAAATGTGATACATCTGTTTCTTGAGATATATGACAAAATTTAGAATGAGCTGGAGAACCCAAGAACCTAATTTTGTCCAAGTTGATTGTTGAAGCATTTATTACTTGCCCAAAGGTGTGTGTGGAGCTTTTGATGCTAGAAAGCTGCTGACAATCATGCACTTCCACAGCACTCTGGGCTGGCCACAACTCTAAAGAGCCAACGGCTGCTCTGAAAACTGCCATACTAGATGGAAAATGAAGCAATTTATAAAGAGAGTGAATGGATATGGAGCAAGACTCCACAGGCTTAAATACAGCCAAGTATTCAAATTTACGGAAGTCTAAAATAAAAAGATAGTCACTTGCTGTTCTGCAGAACATGAGGCAGCTCTAAAGCATATATCTCAGAAATTCACATCACTTATTATAGTTTTAATGTATTTTTTTTCAAAGAAAAAATAAGAAACAAATTCTGCCTTCTACAAACAGTACAAAAAAATCACTAAGGAAAAAAACTGGCTCATTTCTCCTTGCTACACAGAGCAGTCTGGGTTCAACTCTTTAACACACTAATGGCCATTTACTATTGACACATTGCCAACATTTTACTGAGGAAACCTTGAGAAAGAACAGGCAGGGGAAAAAAATGGTAATTATAACTCCTTAACTGTTTCTAACTTGCCTCACCTAACTTTGGAGGGAGTTCACAGGACAAAAAAGATATGCTCATCACAACTTAAGGGCTTTCTCCCTGCTAGCTTTTTTAAAAGTTTACTGTAAGAAGACACTTAGAATTAAAAAGATACAGAATAGAAGAATAATTATTTTTCATGGAACACATCAGATGAATTCTATAGGGAAAACAAGTAATGAACTGACACCTAATCTTCCTCATAGTTTTTTTATAGTCAGTAGAGCAAGAGTTGCCTTCACAAAGCCAACACAGAACAATAAAAATTAGGTTCCCTTGTCTGAATTGCCTCCTGGTGGTGTCTCCACCACTCTACTGATCCCCCACATTTGGACTTCATTTCAGTAAATTCCTGTCAAATTCTGCCTAAATCAGTGGGCTATCAATGGGTTACATTACTATTAGTGGGGAAAGTCCCCTTACACTTCACTACCAGTTTTGACAAATTTAGGAAAAAGGACGAGATAAAGAGAAGCTCAAAGAATAATGGACATAATTAAAACAAAACCACACCAAGAAAACTTATATTTTGTCTGGCCACCACCTATCTTCCCTGACACTATGTCAGATGTCTCTGCTAACTTGCAATCTAACAGCAGAGGAAAAGTTGCTCTAAAGAGACTATACACTTTCTGAAGTTTCTGAAGGTCAGAACAAGTATTTTAAAGTTCACTCAGAATTGAATAGAAAAAGTGAGTGTAAAATGAGCAGAAATAGGTGAATTCACATTGACTTGGCCCATATTTGGAGTAAATAAAACACTCTTAATTCCATGAACAGAAAATGTATACCAGATTATCACCTCAGTGAACATCAACATTTTCTAAGGATGAAGACTGCATTCTCTACCTCCAACAGTGCCAATATGGAAAAGAAAGCACAGACACTTCATGAAACTCTGTGAAGAGCATTCCTACCTTTTAATACTTTAGGTTTGTTCATCCTTCAAGCAGTTCAAGACTATCACAGTCTCCACAATAGAATGAGGAAAAGAAATATATAGTGAGTAATAAGGACAAACATTCAGTTAGAAAAGTGAAACCCGAAAAAAATCTTTTCACAATATGTACATTCATTTGGCCCACTTATGCTTCCCTAATACGTCATCTCTCTAAATAATTTCCAGAAAGATGTATTTCCTCTTTATTTGTCCACTACAAAGGACCCTTAAGTCCACCTGCAACTGGACAATAGCCAGTATAATTAACAGAAAACAATTCCAAACTAGCATTATAGAAGCAATGCAACATTATCACATCCATCTCAGTCCTTTTTGAACCTACGCCCCAGGAGTTGAACTGAGTGGTTCCCCAATACCTTTGAAGGTATAATACATGACCCATATGTGGGAAAACACCACCTAACACTGTCTACCTGAGTCAGTCTTGTTCTTGGTGTAGCACCAAATAATAAGGCAACATTTAGTAAAGAAATTATTTCAGCCCATGGCTGTACTACAGTCAGTAATGCATAGCACAAACCCCCCCACATTTCAGGAAGTGGCTTATTTTATTCAAGTACCAGGCAGCAGAGAACAAACAGCAGAGACAAGCTTTTGCCTGCATTCTAAACATTGGACACACTTTCTCTCTTCTCCTTTCCAAAATTCAACACACTTCAGAAAATTTGGGACCAAACAATTCTGATAGCAACTAAAGATCCATAAGGCTCTGAAAACCAGATCCCTAGATTTGATTTCTTTTCTAACTTGCAGTAAAGCAAAATACTGTTTGTGTAGCTGCGAGGTTGTTCCACTGAGGCATGCAGAACTGAGCAGAATGAACTACTTTAATCTGTTTTAACTTATAAAAATTCATTAGTAGATTTAATCCCTTTTCCCAGCATCCAACTAAGAGGCATTTAAGGGTGCTATACAAAACAGCCTAAATCCCAGTCATCATCATCTAATGCTTCACTTGTCTTCCCTTCAAGTAGAAAAGGGAAAAGGGAATAGTAGGCCTTGAAATAACTACTGATGTGTGAGGTTATCCAGCAAGTCAAAACATGCAGGAGCATCTAATAACCAACTTTCTCCATCAGTAGGGGATTTTCAAGGAAATACTGTAGTTTAATTGCCCATTTTCTATCTACAATGTTGCTTTTCAAGCAGAGCAGGCTATTTTGGAGTTATGCCCTGGCTCATATGAAGATGAAAGATGTATCCAACTAGGTTCCATTAAAAAAGTTCTCCAGCTGCCTCCAAATCTGGCTTAAATACAGGATGTACTCAAAAATTAAAAGTTGAGCTGGAAAATCAGTGCTGAGGGAAGAGTAGCGGGGGGGAGGTGGGGAGAGTTTTTCTTCTTTTTATTGACATTACAAAACGGACACTTACATTTCCTAAATTGAGTTACTTCAGTGTTAATGTACATTAGATATGCAAAAATGAAGCTCACAAGCCAACAGTGAGATGGTCTAGGTGGAGTTACATTAAGAAAAGAATGGGAAATCCAAGTTTACATGCCAGTATGGGTTTAATCATGATTTAAGCTTGATAAAAGGTCTGAGACAGCTTAGCAGTATTTCAGTCATATACAAATTATTATAAAATCAGTTTTGCAAGAGAATTTCTGGAAAAAGAGGCAGCAGGGAGAGATGCATCCACTCTGCCTACATACAATCACCTGTGCAACATCCAAAATTTGCTTCAGCCAGTATATCTTGAGAATATGGAAGATGATAACTTAATGAGAAGTCATTATATTCGCATTTTCACACAATATTTGGATGCAAATTAAATAAATACCAAAGATTAAAATAGTAAGTATAGGCAGATTTTTCAAATATTCACCTCTAAACAGGTGCTGTTCACACTGATCAGAGGGTTCAAAAGGATCTAAGAATTCACTGAGGCAGTCAGTTAACTTACTTCTCCTTAAATCCAAACAGACCAGTATCTTTTTGACAGGAAAAAATGTCTGACTACTTCAAACCGTCTAAGAAGGATTCTACAAACAGGTTTTTTCCATGTATTTTACAACTACTTTATAAACAGTTGGCATAAATGCAGGCTTACAGTTACATGCAAATTAGCATATCTCTATCATTCATGCCATTTACTTAAAAAAAGATCAGTGTTTAGTAATATGTACAGTTCCAGATAAACAACTGGAACTGAAATTAAGCATCACCTGCCTCAAGCTATTGGTAACTAAACATTCATATGGCATATTTGCAGACTTGACCCATTACTGACAGAATAACTGGCATTTTAATACACCCTCCATCAGCCATGGAGAAAGGAGGTGTCAGAAACTCCAGACAAAACTGGCAGGAGCAGGCAGTGACCTTATTATTTACTTCCAGATTTTTAGTCCCAGGATCTGGTGGTGTTCATCTGGTATATCTACAACACACAGGCATACATTGCCTACCTTCTTATGCACAAGCATGAAGTGCTCTTTCCTACCTGTTAACCGCACCCAGGTTCCCTCCTGCTCTTTAGCTTTCTTGTGCTTACATTCTTCTCACCAAAACACTGCTGCTTCTCTTTACAGAACACGATGGAACATGTTTCGCGTGCAATTTTCAGATAATGTACTCAAAAAGCCTCCACAAAAATTCACCTTTACTATGATTGACAACTGTTCAAGAAGAACAGTCTCACAGGATGAATTTATGCACATTACCAATCTTTTCATTACTAAGTTATGGTACCTGTAATAAATACAGCAATAGTAATGCTTAAAAGCTATTCCTGACAGTTTTTGGAAATTTAAATAACAAGTTTCCTTTGTCAATCTAAACCACATGTTTACATTTATTCAACTATACAAAACCACAGTTAAATTACTCTGTCATTTTTTATATCTATCCCAAATCTTCTTTCTCATTACTTGCTATTTAGTGGCAAGGTTAAAAGGAGTCTCACCCTGAACACACAGGACTTTGAATAACCTCATCAATCTCAATTTGCTGTAAACTCTGAATACAAGCAAAATTCACTATATTTGCCTATTCATAGTAATAAACTTGCTTTTATAGTGTGCATTTTTCCTAATTATATTCCACAGTTTCAACTGCTCTTCACAATAAAGTATGTTAAAGTTTTCCCCTGTGAAAAAATAAAACTAGTATCTCTATATAGCATATATACGCTGACAACAATTTTTGATTACTTTTCCCTGCGTATATACAGTTCTTCAGAAATCAAAACAACAAAAGGATACGCTTTATTATTTCCATATCAAGAGGAAATACATTAGAATACTTGTTCTAGTTTTCACAACATTATTCTTAAAGATTCAATGAATTTCACTGTGACTACAGGAAGAGACATTTGCATTTTATTTTCAAATATAAGGGAAAGAGCACGTGCTTTTCTTCATACATGCTTATCACCATCACCCTTTTATCACAGAGTCAAAAGACTATTTGTATAAGCTTTCTTTCATATTTACTACAGAATATTGCTCTAACTTTTCCAGGAGATTGTGATAAGGACACATTTAGAAATTCCTCTATATCTGACACGATATTGCTAAAAAAACCCCACACTTTTTTGCTGCCCACATGACCTCTTGCTTGTCTTCAAAATAAGTACTATTACGATACACATACTCAATCATGATATATCTCTAAGTGCATATTCTTTCTTTTTTAAATTAACTATGGGGGGAAAGAGGCAGAAGAAAAAGTACTACTTCAAGATTACATCCCTCCCTTCACCAGTGTAACTGGTAACAATTTCCACCTCATCTCCCCAAAACAAACAAAAAAGAAGTAAATAATAAATAAAAACTTCCTCACAGAAAAATTAAAAAAAAAAATACATTCTTCAAGTTTTTATATTGTAAAGAGTGTATTTAACCTATACAAAAGCTGAATAGTGTAAAGTAATTGTGGGTAAAATTCTAAAAATAAGAATGTCAAGAGAAGACACTATCACAGAATAAAAAGTGAAGGAAAAAATGCTAAGATTTTGACTTTCTTCCAAAGATGTGAAAACATAGGAAAAAAAACCAGCGCTCCAAAGCAATAGAATTAATTCACATTTACAACCCAACCTTAGATTTAGCAACTGTTCTGAAAAAGTTACTTTTGACTCCTCTTTATTGAAGAAGGCGGTCAGGAAAGAAAGAGGAAACCATTTTTAAAACTGATGCATTCAGAGTTTCCAGACTGCAGCTTTTACATTTATAGCTGAGGAGCAAGACTATTAAACTGAATTCCCCTTATTGCCCACAGATTAGAAAAGAAGTAAGCATAGTTTAGAACTCTGTGAAAATAATACAAAGAGACTAGCAGAGGGAAATTGGGTAGTCTGAAGGACTCAAGCTTCAGGTTATCTTCAAGTAAGTTTTTTCTCTTTCTGCAGTTTTCCTTTCAAGTGTTAACACACTCAGCATACATTGCTCCATCGTCTTTCAGGTGTGACAAATCAAAGCCTTTGTTTTTCACCTCTGACATTCTCCGAAAACATATGAATATATGACATACCTTATGCTGTAACAGTTCAACCCTGCATTAGCTAACAATTTTATTTAGGTTTAAGCCTACACACTGTACATCCTACTTGCTTTCTTTTTGTGCTTTGCCAGATCTCCTCAATTTCAAAAACTTCTGAACAGAACTGTCATTATTAATTCTCAGCAAGACACCTAAGCCACTATGAATCACTGCAGCGACTGGCAGCAAGTGTCAGCACTACTCTCACAATGCTTCAGAAACGGAGGGAAGTCTTAAAGCAGCTAAAAGCTTTTAGCTAAACCTACCGCTGACTTGGTTCTTGCACAAATCTTCATCCAACTTCATTAAATAAGAGAGCAAAGAAAAAGCATGCATTAGGGTGACATAACATTTCACAAGCCAGAAATATTTTATTATTCTGACTCTCCAACACTAGCATCTCAGCTCCATGCCTCCAAGTAGGGACACCACACAGGCTGGAACTTTAGCTTCTCAAACTTAATTAAAAGGTTATTGAACAGTGACCAATATGCATCCTATAACTGTCTGCAGTGGTGTTGGGCCCTCAGAGTTTATTCACTGGATACGAGGCATCAGAACTAATTGGCTCTAACCAAGAGTACAGACAACACATGTTGCACCCCTTCTTAACACAAGCACTGCATGATGCAAACCATTATATTTACTGTGCAAAGCTGAATATTTCTGCATGCTGTGTGAAAATTAAATTGCTGATTCATATTCTTCCCATAAAGCAATTGATAATAACGATTTTTCCTGAAGAGAAGTGAAAGTGAAAACAGAAAAAAGGGCTTTGTTGCAGTCTCTAAGGTGCTGCTCAACTGCATTGCTAAGCCACAGATTTCTATACAACAGATACCTCCAAATAAAGAGGGAGTGGCACTTCTCTGCACAGGGAAGTTGTGGTTCTTTTCCCAGAGCTTACATTTACCATGACCATTGCATTTTAGCAGTCATACTACTTTATTATCATGGAACACTGGCAGCTCTGCAGCCCAGTGGTAGAGATAACAAAATATTTAAACTTCAACAATCATAGAGAAGTTCATTGTTGTTCTGATAATCAAACACACAAAAATATAAAGAAGCAAACTACTCTGACTTCATATGGACTATGTGGTAGAAGTAAAAACAAACTTATTTTTCAGCATCTTCTAGAAATTTAATCCATGTTCATCCCATGAACAGGTGTGCTTTAGTACTTTGAGTTCAACAGAAAAGATTAGCTCCATTTCCAGTGATGGGTAATTTAAAATACATGTTAGTATAGTCTAGTCAGCACCATAACTTTAGAGAGTTATAAATACAAGTTTAAAAGGTATGGCAGGATGTACTTGCTTTCTTACATTCCACTCAGTGACTCACTGCCTGTCCAGGCTCATCACGTGAACTGGTAGTCAATACAGTTTGCTTCGTGGCATCAAGACAAGCTCATTTTGAAATTATCATGGGCATCCAGAGCTTACCAGAGAATCCTGAAACAGCTTGCTGTGAGACATAGTCACATGCAGAGGCTCATGCTGGTTTTAGAGAATAAATCATCTTCAAGAGAGGCATGCTATCACATCAGCAAAACCTCAGTTTTTGTTGAACTACTGTTCTCATTAAAAATAATTTTCCTTATTAACGTACATGTTTTGTCCTAGATTCACTGTTCCTCTATTAAAACATCCTATTTTTTTTCAGTAAACAAAATTTATAGATAAACGTTAATCACTGTCTGGCCATTTTCTTAGGGAAAGCAATATTCAAAACAGAACACATGCAGCTAGTAAAAGATTAATGGAGGTATCTAGTCATCACACTCATGCATTTTACCAATGCTCTAAAATTTTTCCCTCTTCAAAGGTCTAATCTATTGACCTAATTTGGTTCCATTATTGACATACTAAGCAATACAATTCAGGGACTGCTTAAGTCAGTTAACTAGGGATGGGATGGTGTGGTGTATGAGGGGTTTGTGCATGTGTTGCTCTTTAATGTTTTTAAAAACAAAACTGAGAACAAGTTTTGTAGATATCTCAATATTGCATATTTTTCTTCTTGTTATTCCTGAGGCCCATCTTCAAGTTCAACAATCTTTCTCTTAAGCATTCAGTTGTAATTATTACTCATACTTTAGAGCTGTCAAACAGAATTCCTACCAAATGGCAACCATAAGATAATTGTGCTGTAATTTATCATGGTAAAAGCATCCAATTAATTTTCAAATTGTAGATTAAGTACCCATAACTGACATACATTTAGTTGGTCTTGACATTAAGAAAAATTTCAGCATACTCACCCATATATGAAGTGTGGACCTACTAAGTCAAAATCTAAAGATTTGCCTAAATCAGAATGGTCAAGTTTAGAGGAAGTTTGAAGATAATACAGAAAGTGACAAAATTAATTCATTTTCCCATCTCCCTTAATATAAAAATCTTAGTTTCAACACAAGAAAAATTGCTATCAGTTCCACTGATTAAACTAGTTTCTTGTTTGATAGACTCACAATAACTCACGCTATCCTTAACAAAGAAATCCAATAAAAATAAAAAATGTCTGGTTGCCCACGCTTATTTTTGCACTTAAATATTTCGCAGCTTTCTTGGAAGCTAGGAAAAGAGACATCTTTAGAAGACAGTGTTAAAAATACATCTGTTTCCCTACCTGTTTCTCACTCAGAGCTGTGATTTTGGCTTGAAGTTCATGAAGTTGTTTCTTCAAATCAGCGTTCTGATTAGAAAGAAAAAATATCTGTGAGAAAGATATTCCATTTGTTAACAAAGAGTAGTAGCAGGAAGGTGGGTTTTTTGTTTGTTTTGTTCTTGCATAGTTACTACAAATACAGCACCTCTGGATGTACAGCCAATAAAATTCAAATGGCTCAACAAAGCCTTATCTAAGTTGATGAGTGCAACAATAATTAGAGGACTTTTCTAGCACTCAGAGAGATAGCCCAGTTTAGAAAGAAGATTTCATTAAAACATCCATTAGTGCTTATCATATTTTAAAGCACATTTGTACACTTCATCAAGTTTACAAATTAAACAATAAATGTTCATTAATATGCAATACAACAGTATCATATTGTATATAACAGTACACTATAGTAAGTTATCTAAAACATTCTCACCTATGCTACTCATGCAAAGACATTTACACTTATCTGTGGAGATTATCAAGCATATCTATTAAATCCTAATTGACACATATACAAGTTGAAGGCTAACATGCTTTAAGTCCTTATTTCCATGTATGCTTATGCCTTACACTGTGCTAAAGAGAATTACGTTTGCCCTGACCCATCATTCATATCAGCACTTCGCTTACAGAAGCACTTTTAGAAAAGTTTCAGATTTTAAAGCCATAAGCAACACTAGAAAGATGCAGGCAGAAAACAATTTTTACCAGGACTTTTTCTTTTCTACTGAAATAAATAAAAGAAACAATAAAGAAACATCTGCCCTGAGTTTAAAACCTGTGAAACTCTACAGAAATGTGACAGGAAATCAGATTTTCCTTAGTTTTTCTCTTTTCCCAATTTTTTGTTCTCATTTATGTTGTAAAGTTTTTATACTAGATTATTCAGGTTTAGTCTGCTAAGCAGAAATATTAAAACATAAGACTAATATCATCACAGGAACTTCATGCATATTCTCTATTTTTATAATCCTCCAATTTTGAAATGCATTTTGATCTCAGCTTGCACATAGTCTCTGATTCCAGCAAAATCAGATATTGACCAGTCATCCTCCCTTCTTCTAGATTCTACTTAACTTGGGATAAAAATGCATTAAGAACATTGGAAACAGGGACCAGATTCACTTTTCCTGACTCTAGGAACTTTGCATGGCTGCTTGCAGCATGACCTCACTTTCAGCAAATATTAATTGAAAGCAAACTGCTCTGCAGACTAATTGTTAGCAGACCTGTCCAGCGAATAAGAGCAGCAGATCTTACCCAAATCCCATCAGAATAAGAACATTCGAAAAAAACCAGATTTCCCAATACACCCTGCTTAAGCCCCCCTGTCAGAGTTTTAACTACCTAAGTGTTATTAAAAGCTGCCTTTCCCACTTCACTGAGCTCAGAAAAAAATGTACATTCAGAAAATTACAGGGCATTTACTACTGTATGGGGATGGAAGCCCTTAACAGCAAGCCTCAAGCGAGCAGCTTTTATCTCTCTACTTAACATTTCAGACTGGTTTGAGAGCTCCACAGAACTCCCCATCCAGCATCCAGCAGTGCTGAAATGCTATTCAAGAAAACCCAGGGACCTTATGCAGTTATTGGGAAAGGGATGACTTCTGCTGTATATGCAGGGAGTCCAGTTACCCAACTTCAGTAACTATGAAACTTCCCAAGGCCAAGTGCCCATTCTATGGACACTACAGGGCTGGTAAGACACCCAAGACAGGCAATCTGAACACAATCTTAAACTATATTGTTTGGACAGAATTTCTTGGATAGAATATCCTCTCTCTTCTTGTACTGTGAGCCTTCTGATACTCCAGAAAGAAAAAAATTATTGTGAATAATGGCAGCTTTTAGAGAGAGCAGCTTCCAATAGAATAAGAAACTTACTGCTCATCAGAACTGCACCACAGTCCAGAAAAGTCACTTGATTTAAACTATTAGGAATATGTATGATAATATTATGGAGCAAAAAGCTCCATAATAGCAAGAATTTTGGTTTTGTTTTAAACAATCCAACAGCCATTGCACAATAACTTATGAACAAGTTTTCTTCTAAATACTGTGTTAACAAGGAAGAAGGTGATCCAGAAATATCTAAAATCCTCAAGTTTTATGCATTGTTAATTCCTGAATTTTTAAGGGAAATTGTCCAATATAAAAATTAATAGTTACCTGTGGATCTTGCTTCATTTGGGCAACCAATTTCTAGAAAGAAAAAAGATGCAACAATACAATGAAGATTTTCATTATGAATCTTGTTGAACAGTTAAAATTTCAGTATTTTTAAAGAACCTTTGTAAAAGCAAAATATTTAGATTACAGTATTTCAATAGCAAAGTCTGGAGTCCAGTATTATAACACTTTCAAACCCATTCTATTAATACAATTAAACTACTGTATTAAGTCCTGTATGACTGTATCTATTAATACAGTAAAAGTACTGTATTAAGCCATCACTTCTGCTCCTCCTAAACAACTCTTGAACAAGTGATGCCTTTTAAAGACAATTTAAGCCAGCTGGGTAAAATAATCTAATAGCTGTGTCTCCTCTAGAAGTGCTGCCCTGTTTGCTTGCAGTCCCAAGAAACACAAACCATGGATAGCTGCTGCAGGCACAAAAGCTGTTTGTATATTCAAGGGCAGAATGTTTCAAGTACTAACGCTCTGCCTGTGTATTGGCATGGCTGGTACCAGATGGAAGACCCATGTTCAGAAGTATCTTTGCCACTTTTCTCCCTCAGAGAGAGATTGAGATCGTTGTAGAAGAGATGCCCTCCACGTCCAGAGGAAAACAGACAGATTGTTAGCATTCACTATTCTTCCTCCCTCACTTCTTTCAGGCAGCTGCAGGAGGATGCTCTCTATTGCTAAGCAAGGAAAAAGTCACCAAAGAAAACCAGAGCCCAGAATGAAGACCCAATGTAAACCAAAAGCTCCTAATATCTTTTAGGCAAATTTGTAGAAATTTACATCTCTAATGTTTTCCAAGATTACATCTTGTGTTAGTAGCTACTAACACACATTTCTTTCATTGATTTGCTTGAATTACTTTTTGAACCAGGAAAATATTCTAGGTTCTGTGACCATAAGTTCCCAAGTTAAATTACAGGACTCTTACGTAAAAGGATGACCTCCTTTTTCTTTTGAATCTGTTTCCTTACAATGCAAGCATGAGGGACTAATATGATTACAGAAAACCAGTGCTGACTTGAGTCAAGAGGAGTTGGAACCTGGACTTGATCCTTACAGATCTCTTTCAACTTAAGACATTGTATGATTCTATGGCTGCTTCTCTATTTAGCTCTTTCTTGCATTTTTCCATACCAGAATTCCCCATCAGTCCTCACTTCTTCAGATTGAAAGACTCCTCAAGCACAAATCATTCCAATGCTTTGTTCACTCTTGGCACTCTTCCACAGTTCTCTAGTTTGTCTCTATCATCTGGAGACAAAGTTTAAAACTACATGCAACACTCACATACTCTGTACTGCAAAAACTCCTTACACTGTGCCAACAGCCAGTTCACAGCCTGCTATTGCAGATGTAAAACTGGGCCTGTTTTTCCAAAGTGCATCACTTGGCATTTATCTACATTGAATATTGTTTCGTCATGCTGCCATTAAGCATCACAGGAACACACTTAGCTTATTTTTCCTCCGTGCTTCCTGCCACATTGGAGCTTGACAAGCAACAAAGCTGTTAGTTTTTATATAAAGTATTCCTGCAGACAACAGTCATAAGACAATACAGTCAGTACTGTAAACTCTTCACAAAATATTGCTAAATTCTTGGATCATGTAGTACTACGTCATGCAATTCTAAGGAAAAAAAATATTCTTAAATGTAAGATGCATTTAAGGTATTTTAAAAGCCACTGATCGTTTGGCCATGAAATAAGAGAAGGACAAGGATGCTTTAGGTTCTTTCCACATATCAGCTTGAGGAATCATCCACGGTACTCAACCCTTCTGTAAAAATAGCTAAATATAATTCGTTTAACACCTCTTGTGATCAAAACTATGATGATAGACTGCTTCAAATTTATCTTACTTAAGTCAACACAGCAGCAGAATTAACTACTTAGGCTTGATGGATCTCTTCTCAGGACAAGCAGTACAGCTTTGACAGGGAAGACATTTGAATATTCAAGTTGTACGCTCATATAGAAGCGATCTGGTCAGGTGTCATTCATGGTGGATTCTCTGATCATAGAAAGTAGATCAAAAAAGTAGCTTTTTTTGAACAACTGAACAGCTTTTTTGGGTTCTTGTGGTAGTTTCAGATACACTTTGCCAAAGCAGCATTATGAAAGCTTCAGACAGAGTTTTGGAAGTAAAACAGAAGAGGCAAAACCCAAGGAGGTATTCTACAAACAAGACCACATCATACTGAGCATCACGCGTACAGCCGTGTAAGCGGTCACAGGCAACATGCTGCATTGAGAAGCTGGGACGGTTTGGCTACAGAGCTGAGCTGTGCTCCTTATGCTCATCACAGACACCGTCCACCACTTCCAACAGGACTGTGTGGGTGTTGGCAAGCTTTGTTAGGGAGTCCTCAGAAAAAGAAATACTAGAGAAGTACAAGAAAACATGACAAGAGACAATTCTTTATAAATCCTGAGGGAAAAGAAGGAACATATATCTCTTTAGGTTACAAACTTCAGAGCTATACAAGAAAGTTCAAGCACTTCATTTGAACCAACCAGTTTAATTTCTTTCAGGGTTCATGCTGACAAGCAACTACCACACAAGCACAAAATCTTTATTGAAGCACCCAACATTTTGTTGCAAGTGTTATTTTCCACTGTAAACATATAGACTTCTTCTTAGCCTTAATTGTAAAAATACACAGCATCTTGAATTAAAAAAGACAACCTTCTCATATAATGGTTCTTCCAGTTTCACCAACTAAAACCAAACTTAATTAAAGTTGATTTTTGTGCAGAGATCACTTTTAATGACAACTCAGCAAAGTTAAAGCAAAGAAAGTAAAAAACCCTAGCAACTTTAAGCTGTTAAAAGAAGTCTTTTTTGATATTTCTCAGTCTTCATCCCTGTTCATCAGTGTCATTACGAACAGATGCTAAAGATTATTCAAAACTCATAGTCTTAAAATTTTTGGTTCACTTGGGCATAAAAGGAAATGAAGATGCACACAAAGGGTAAACACTGTCATAGAAACATGAGCACGATTAACATTTTGATTACTTTACAGTAGTTAATACTTGAAAATATTACTTACTGGCCTTAAATATTTCTATGTCTGCAGAAAATGATACTGCTGATTTCTGGACTTCCTAACCTCCTGAACAAAAACTTCATTGAAATTTTGAATACAAAGGCCTTGGAGTTTCTGAGGACAGCAAAATACTCATCTGTACTTCTGGAAATCCATCCTTAGCTTTTTCAGGTTTTCCTCCCTGGCTGTAAGTTGATTTTGTTAAAGCAGACATTGCTTGATTTTACTAATTTACCCATTTGAGTTCTCACAATATGTGCATCATGGCGGCAAGTACTAAACAAGCCATCCAAATCACATTTTAGACAAGTCACCAAGTAATTTTGAAACATTTCCCAAATTTCCTATGATGAACTACACTGAACAGTTACTTATCATATATTTCTTTTATCCACTGTGTAACAGTTGTGAGTTTCAGATTTCTGAAGAGCATCAGAAATACTTGAAGAACTGTGTTTAGAAAAGGTCTCATTGTTCAATTTAACATTTCAAGTTGGCAGCTAGTCTGCGTCTATGGCTGTAATAATTTTCCTCCAAGAATTACTATGCGTATGCTCTCCCACATTTATTAAATTAGGTTTCAATATCATTAGTTGTAATAGTTCATCACTGGCATTGTAAAACAATGACAATTTGCAACCCTACTGCCACATAGTATTGAACAGGTTACTAGTAAAAAGACCCAACAGGTAAAAATTTACAAAGCCCAAGTGCTACAACACTTTGGTTATCAAAAGTAATGTTTAGGAGCTACTAAAGTAGAAGACATTCCAGAAGAGAAGCACCAGATTAAACTAGGCAGCACTGTATACATTTCACTTCAAAGTTACTCCACTGTATTCCTCCATTGCCAATTGAATACTAAAGTTGGCTTCAGAACATCAGAAAAACCTTCCAGACAGAAGCTGAACATGGTTTTCAGAATGTTTTTATTACTGCTACAAAATACTAAAAAAAAAAATCCCCACCCACAGCTTGATATGTAGATTTTTCACATTTGCTAAAAAACAACAGGTGGTCAGGTCAAAATGCAGAGTACAAAATTCTGAAGTAGTTTCAAGCTTATAAAACAATTATTACTATAGTTGTAGTGCTATTGCTTAATGCTCCCCTTAGTAGTAATAATGTCAGCAGTAATAACGCTGCTATTGCTTTAAAGCAAGGAAGTATATAAATTACCTGGTGAACCTGAATTTCCACTTTCAGAGCCTCCTGTAGAGTCTGCAGCTCCATTCTCTACCTTCTCCACTTTCTCTAGAAGTGTCTTTGCTGATTCCAGTGCCTTTAGTTTCTGTTTTCCTCTTTAACACCAGTCCTATAGAAAAACAAAGGTTGTTTTGGTTAGCGAAGGAGAAGAGTCAGTTTGAAAAAAGATTATAGCACAACAGGAATTCAATAGTGAACTACATTCAAATGCAGCTTCCTAGCCTAAATACAGTCAGTCTTGTGAACACAAGAAATCTTCAGGCTCTACAAAATGCCTGCCTTGGAGTCATTTAGCCAAATTTGTTACTTCCCACATATCCCAAAGTTGACATACTTATCCCTTATCTTAGTTTGCAGGCAGCTATTTCCAACCAATATCCTATTGCAGTTGCATATTAGCAAATTTAACTATCAAGAATGTTTTAAAAATCTGTCTAGATGAAAACTTATACTGAAGAATAATATTCTACAACCACAATAAATAGTTAAATTGAATGTACTGCACTAACACACTTCCATGATACTACAGAGGCATTCTTAGATGGGACAGTGTGTATGCTATTTAACAGAACATTGATATATTAATAAGTCACTGTCTAAAGTTTGTGCCAAGTTAGCAATTTCAGTTGAAATCTGTTCTGAAGGAACAGAAGAGTGATATTAAGCAGCAAAAGACATTTCAAAAAGACTAATTTTATAATCTTTTTAATCTTGGAAATCTACTTATAGATCCTGAGTATAAAGTTTAGCATCTTCACTTGTACTACAAGCAAATGAATCCCCCCAATTGCTGACATAGAAAAGCATTATCAAGCATACTTCTGAAAGCCCTGAATGCAGGACAAGAGACTTTTTTTCCCAAAATATGTTAAAACATCTGAAACAGGAGTCCCATATGCTCAAATCATAGTGGAACCTATGCAATAACATCTATAAATACATATACATGAAAGTCACTGGAAACCATTATATAGCAATTTTTCCAGTCACTTCCATCCAGATACCAAAAATTAAGGAATTGCTGCAGTGTTAAAATAGTTCCTATTTTTTTATTTTTTGAAAATTGCTCACAATCATTGCACAGGTGTTACCAACTCAGAGGCCTTCCTAATGAGACTACAATGTTTTCAAAAGGATCCTGACAGCTTTGATTAGACATGCAGGCTGTAAAAAGAGAGTAATTCCCATAAGTTAAAGAATTTTATTTTAATGTTGTCTTACTACAGTAAACAGAAGTAGTGGACAAATTTGTGAACTCCTGAAAATAAAAATGTTGAAGGTGTGTGTTTTCTTTTGTTTATCATTTATCTTTTCAAAAAGAATTATGTTACAAAAAGGGAAGACTATAAAGGGGGGGTTGAAAAACATTGTCTTTAAACTCTTTGTCCGTGTTGTCTGCTGTTAGCTTTAAGTTACTTATTTAAATAACAAAGGGTTGATCAAACTTTGTAGCCAACACATGAAATGACCTTCTGCAAGGGCCTCTCCCACATGTGACACAGATGAGTGAAAACAGCTGCCTTTGCAGCACTAGTCTCTATAAAATTGTAATCTGTATCAAGGGATACATGGAAATTACATATAGTTCCCTGTCCTATTACCACAAACAGTAATGAGAAAACAGAATCATGGATTATTACTTCCACTCACTGACAACAACAATTTTAGCATGCTTCAAGACCCTACCACTGCAGTTTCAAAAGAAGTCATGCTTCAGAAAACCACGTGGGAGATTGGTTAATGAAAACTGGAACCCACTGAAGAGGCTAGAAGTCTTTTTGACCCTTGGAAATTCAGTTTCAGGGTAAAGACAGGCAGATATGGTCAGTTTCTTTCTCAGTATGTCTTCAAAACATCACAAGGCACACATGATGAATAGTTCCTATTGCTCTGTAGCTACATGCTAAGTTCAAAGTTGAGTGCAGAACAGCAAAACAGTTATCTCAACTGCGAACATAAAAAATGTCCATCACTTAAATATATGTAACTGTAAGGTCCAATACATGTTCATAGCAAATAGGACATATAAAGACTGAGCAACTTCTATTAATGCATAACTTAATTTGACATAGAAATTGTAATATTGATGGTTCATAGAAACTAATCCAAGCTAATTACATTTATGTCCTGAATAGCTAGAAAGATTTTTCAAATTTTTTAATTTTTAAGAGGTTCAAGAAAAAGCGACACTGCCTTGCAGAAAAAACATACTTGCTCAGCCTAGCTATGTTTATAGGGGTATAAACACACAAAAAAAAATTTAATTTAAAAGTTTGGTGAAATTGTCAAATTCTGAACATGACATACATACAACTGTTTCTTTCTAGAACACAGACTTGCAGCTTCCCTTCCCAAGCAGGAGTAACTACTCAGTTATCCCCGTCTCGAATTCCCCCAAAGAACCTTATACACTCATCCAATGTTAAACAACCAATACAGTTTAAAAAACCAAAAAAAGAACCAAACATAAAAAAAAAAACCAACAAACCCCAATCATTCCTTACATCCAGCAAAACCTAAACTGCTTTTTTCCGGTCAACATTGAATAATGTCTATAAATATCTATCAGGGCATCTGGTTAAATATTGCTCATACTTCCTTTGAGAGGAGGTAAAAAGTACATACATGGCTATACAGTTTGCTAGTGCAAAAACTTTCAGTATTTCTGAACCTTTATTCTTTTAGACTAAACTTAAAGGGAAGATTAAAAACTTAAGTTCACTAGCATTATAAACTATCTATAATACCACATTCAAAGAGGTGTAAAACCATCTCTGAATTAATCACAGAAGAAGGTACATTTTCCACTTTACTTTTACAGCAGTGGAATTATTTCTAAACTAAAATAAAAAGCTTGTAGATGTCCGAAACCGCATGCATGGCTTGGACTGCAAAAATTCTTCATCTCATTATTTTTGAAGGAAAATAAGCAAATGCCTTGCTCAATGCTAGAATTGTGATTTCCAAAAGGAAGGCACAGGATTCAGGACTACATGCACCTCTTGTACATCCAGACATACTTCCAAGTCTCAGTCAGGAAGAACACTGAGCAAGAGGTAAATTAGGCATTTCTGGATGGATTTCAACTATCGGAGGCAGCAGACCTCCATTCAGTTTCTTGCTGGCATTCATTTATTACCAATAATCACTTATTTCTTAAGTGGTTGCTTCAAGACTTTCATGCTCAGTGCCCCAATGCACTGCATATAGACTATTTAAATATTCAAAGACTGAATGAAACCTTAAACTCTACAATAATCACATAAGTGCATTCACACTTCTGTTATCTCAATTAAATACAACCTACATGGGAACTTCAAATATCACAGTACTATTTCAACAATGGCTATTTTGGAAGCTACATCAGAAACACAGCTGACAAGGCATATATATTTATATAAACAAAGGTAGGACACACACAAAGCCATGAATGCCTTCTGTGTGTATGGAAGGACTCAGAATAACTCAGAATTTTAGAGACAAGTCTTTCTGAGCCAAAAATCCCTTCAAATAAATTTGGTTTTCACATTACACAAAAAAAAAAAGAACCAACTTATTATTTCTGAGTAGATGAATTTAAATGTCCATTGTCCTTACAGACCCTTGGGCCCAAATCTCAGCCTTATAGATATTTTATTTATAAAACTGGGGCTTCCATCAGCAACATTTACTTTTTAAGACTTAATTTCTGAATATAAGAATAGATAGAATTTCAGTTTCAGTAACCATCAAACTTTTCCAGGAATGGATGCCAGCTCTTCATATCATCTATTCTTAGGTAAGCCATTTTACCCTTGGGAAGAAGTACTTACCAGTTTTGAGTAAATTATCCCTTTCAGCTCTCTACCCCCTCCTACAAAAGAAAAACAACAACAACAGAAAAAAAAAGATGATTATAAATATTTAAACTAGAGTTTGAAACAAAAAAAAAAAAAAAAGTATTCAAATATTTGAAAAGTTGGAGAGGGAAGGGTTGAGATTTTAAAAAGGGGTTTTTGGCTGGTTTTTCTTCAGGGGAGTTGCATTTTTTTTTTTTTTTTTAATGCTGAAGTTAACTATAAAACACCACTTTAAAAGAAAATCTGTTTGAAGTGGCACAGAAAACTAAGAAGACCTACAATTTTAATCTGTATTAAATTACAAACTATTACTGTCACTAGGGAAGAAACAATTAGAGGTATCAACTTTTCTAGTTCGGTGCAAGGTCAGTGTCACCCTCCCATGGAGGGAAGACCTCTCCATTGCCTTTATTAAGATCTCTGTCATAAGCCCTGTCAGTTGCCACAGCTAAACATGACGAGGTTACCCACCCTAGACATTTGCTCATCACCTCTGCTAGAGGTTACACCAACACCAAAAGATGGTAGAGCAGGTCAGCACAGTGACTAGAGCTCAAATCCCAGCATACTGCTGGGGACTGAAACAAACACCAGTGTAAGACAACAAGGTGAGACACCAAGTGTGGAGGCCCAGAAGCAGCACTGCCCATTACGCTGCCTAGGTCACAGGTAGAACATTTTGTAACAAAGCAAGGTAATACCTCTGAAATCACCACATGAATCATAAAACACTCATGAGTCAGAGTTCTAAAAAGATAGTTACAATATAAATGATAACTCATTTACTCAATTATTTTGCCTGATGCTAAAAAACAGGCTCCAAAATATTCCAAATTTTCTAGTAAAATACTAGAATATTAGCATATTTGAAGCTTTAACTTCACAGCTAACAAGATCTTTGCAGATGTTTCTATCCACAAGAGCTATCACCACAGAGCTGCAGTTCAAGCCCCAGTCTTATAGAAAGATAACAGCAGTAGAAAGTCACAGTCATCTCTCACTCTCTAGAGACCAGCACAACTGGAGGTTTTCCATTTACTAACCAGCAGAACTGGGTGCTGATGACCACTGAGAACAGAAAAGGAAACAGGAAGCCTACTGCTGGCAGTGACAGTATTGTCAGTCTCCTAGTCTCAAATTTTATTGTGCATTTTGAACCACAGAATATTACAATGTTTAATTTTAGAGCAATTTCAGGTTAGTTTACATAACATCCAGAGGCTAGCATGACAACTGAGAAGTATGGACTGTTTTGAGGTTGTATTCAAAGTAAGTACACAAGCTCTGGATGATGCAGGATTTTAAATACTGTCATTTTTGAGGGTGCTGAAGAGACAGGTATTATTCTCAAATAAACTCTAGTTGTTTCTTTTTGGTATTAAAATCCTACTTGTCACCTCCATGATCAATCAGTCACTTAATTGGTCCAGAAATCTACAGAGGAATCCCTTTCACCATGCAAGTACTAAGTGCCCTCTTCAACAAGCAAATACAACTATCTGTCCATGCTATTAATAAAACAATTATTAAAAAAAAAAATCTCCCTGTTCTAGATTACTGCCTTTGGAAAGCTAAACAAAACAGTCAGTACTACACATCTGCAAATGCAGTCTTAAAATAAAAAAGCAGCTTTTTATTTGAAAAAAGAAAAACAGCAATTTACTTGTAGCACAAGTACACACAACCTGACAAGAAAGCTGTCACTTAAAAATAACAGCAACTGTTCCTTCCTTCCTATTTTCCCCCTACGTAGAGACTCGCCTCCATAGCAGGACCATCAAGATGGAACTGTGCAGAAAAAAGCTGCACAGTTACAAACCTTCAGACTGCATTTAATATTGCTGCAAACCCAGACTCAGAAACCAGGCACTCCCAAGGACAAAGTTTAGAACACGAGGAGTTTAATCATGACTATCCAAGTGAACCACTGTGTTGCCTTGGAGAAGTCACTTAGAGAGGACTTATATAGGGAATGGAAATACATTTGCATCCTCTTCTGTACATAATTTACCACAGGTTTTTCTAAGTGTTTAGAACAGGTTAACCTTTGAATGTCAAACCTCTGGCAACACAAAATTCTGACCTCATGCAGGTATACTATTTTTACTAACATCCCTGCCTCATTTAGTAGATAGGACAAGCACAAAGAATAAACCATCAATTGAATATCTTGTCATTCTGAACTTTTGATTTGCATGGCTTTTTAAACTCAACATCTAAGCCCTACGACAAATAAAAAATTGGTTTCTTCATAAACAGCGCACTAATGAGAGCCACAGAAAAACATGTACCTGATACAGGCCAGTTTTCTTAAATAAAGTATTGAGAGAGAGAAATGAAGAACAAATACCCAAGATTGGTGACCCCAAGCATGTTAAACAGATTTAAGTTTTCAACTGCTCTTAGCATTTTTATAGTAGAGAACAGTATACGAACAACTATATCTGAAACTTTGGTTCTTCACAAGTCCCTGTATTTGTGGATACTGGGAACAACACAGAATAGTATTAATGAAAAAGGGATAAAGTCTGCTCTGTAGATGAAATGAGATTATTTCTTCACAGAAAATAGAAACTCATACTGCCTCTCTCATTCTCACTACAAAACACGTTGCAAAGTTAAGATTAGACAGCTCATAATCACTCATATCAATAGAGAAGTCTGAAGAGTTTAGTATTATATGGGATTTCTAACAAAAACTTCAACAGCAGAAATGCATACAAAATCTCAGCTATCCAATTTACTGGTAGCTTTTTGAAGGCTTTGTAGCCTTTTGAAGGCTCTAGAAATATGCTGTAAACTGTCCAAGGTAGGAGCCTGCAAGGATAACTCTCAGATTATTACAGTATATTCAGCAATATTTTGGGGGTTTTTAAACCCCAGGTCTGGGAGTCAAATTAAAAGCACTGCCTTCTTCCCAAAATACATAGATGATTAGAAAAGTGGCTCATTTCGTGGGACCATTATGAAAACGAAGATCTCAAAACTCCTATGTTTAAGGCTTGATAGCACCTGAGGACATCAGAAGAACACACGGTGGTAGAAACATTTTAGCATACAGCACCTGAAGGCTTAAGACTATTTAAATGCTAATTATCTGTATATTAAGATGTCTGGTTACAACAATTAGATACTTATTATTTCCTTCAAGTTACACAATAAAGTTTATGCTACTGTAAGCAGAGACTAACTTGGAAAAACTGGAAAGAATTAAATGTCATGTTCAGCAATTTTTTTCTTTAGGTTTTTCCTAACTCTAGAAACTAGCAAATGTTTACTGTCAGACCATGGAACTCTATACATCCATATAATGTTACAATATTTAATTATGCATATTTTACTTCTTGCCAAAAGGATCTTGGTCTTGTTCAGTGCACAGAATGAACTCAGAAAAAAAAAAAAAAAAAGACTAAATGCTGTGCACAGGTGTATTTGGTTAAAATGTGTTAAACTTGTATTCTATTGGTTGACTTTTGATTCCCCCCCCAAACCCTATAAAAGTAAATGCAGTGTCCTATGTAAATGGAGATTGCTGCCAGACCCCCCTTCATAGAGAAATAAAGCCTGTGGAAAAAGTCTGAGCTGCTCTCCCAGTCTTTTTATGTCAGCGGAAGAAGGTCCATGTAAGCAAAGATAAAAACAACAGCAAAGCTGACTGCCTGAAGGGCCAGCACTTACATACCTTGTAACTGACCCCCTGCCCGAGAAAACCAGGGGCAGGGGGGAGAAAAGTTACACACAGGCAACTGTGAACCTGAAAGTCTTTCACATTTCAGAGAATTGCTCTACAATACAAGGGTAAAGCATTATTAATTTTGTGTGTGTCTGCACAAAATACACACCAACAGAAGGGATTCAGAGTTTTTTCTCTGGACTTTTGTTTTTAGATGTGAACTCCTCAAAGCAACAGTTCTCCCTCCTCTATTTGAATGACATCCTGTATATAGAGAGCACTCTGTCACTATCTCCTAAGAAAACAAGTCATAGCAGATACTTCACTGTGATTTTCAAGTCAACAACTCATATTCCTTCACAGGGTGGGATTTCTGAAGACTTAAGAAGACCAAACACAGGCCAGACAGGGTATATAACCAATTTCAAATTACATTATCATACGGTTCATGTTTCAATGGCCATCGTTTGCAGCACTGGTGCTGTTGCTTCTGTGATAAAAACAAGCCTTCTTTGTGCCAGTGCACAGAATCTGATCTTCCTGTTGTGCTGCAGCTGGGAGAATTCCCAGTCATCCCCAGTAACACATGCCAGGCAGGTGGTAAAGGGACCAACAGGATTGCTCAAGATAAGGGAGACTGCACTGAAGTGTTAATACCATGCCTTCCAGCTTGTCTATCTGTACAACTGCTCTCTCCTCCTCCTTCCTTACTCCCACAAAATACTAATAGATTTACTCTCCTAAACTTGTCAAGGAGCCTGGATTTTCTGCTTATGCATGCAGACAACTTACAGGATTCAAACTACAAACTTCAGTTCTGCCTAGAAGTTCTTCTGTTGCTATGATTCACCATGAAACAAATGCAGTTTGGACTTTAAGACACCTGAAGCTGACTTCACTTGGGGATAGATTGCTTTGCCTTCCCTGAAACACTTGATAAAACCATCAAGCTAAGTTTAAATAGAAGTGTGTGACACCATCATTTGTCTTTGCAGAAGCAGTACTATATTTAACACAAAATGAGCTAGAAGACTCATTACAGTTTAAAAGACCATCTCTAGCGTAAAGATAAGCCCACTTGAAGAGCTGATTCTTAAAATATCAACCAAAACTAGCCATGGCACCAAACACATGTAAACAGTTGACAATTACCCTCTGAGCTCTTGTCCTATGACTACAGCTCCATTGGGCATTAGCAACTCTTCCTGAATACTGTCTTACCTAGCATCCTGGGGGTAGGATGGAGTATGAAATCACACTCTCCAGCAAAATGATAAATTACATTTGGACTAGTAGAAAATTAGCACAAACATATTTTAAAAATCTCAGAATCACCTCTGTCACTTGAGCAGATTTGAGATATGTTGCTCTACACTCTTTACCCATGCATGAACCCCTCTTCTTTGCACAGTCTTAGCCAACTTCTTGAATCAAGAGAAGCCTCTCTAACCTATGACCATTATTAGTAAGCCTGGCAGATGTTCTGACTTGGTATAAAGCATTCCCCTTTTAACCTAACATTCATAAAATTACCAAGAATAAAATTCTCCTTTTTGCACCCAGACCAGTGTACAGGGACATTTTATAGCACTGTTGCATTCAGAAGTTCTAGTATTGCAGAACCAGCAAGTCTCACTTTGCTCAGTGAGTTACTATTCACCAGGTTCTAGGTATACACAAAATCATCTTACATACAGTGTGGCTAAATTCCTGCCCATGTAAAGAAGTTGTAAGACCTGGACTTTTATTTCACTGAATTACTTTTTAGAAGGACTGTGTAGCTAAACACACACCAAGAGAACCTTCAGTACTAATTAGGTCTCTAAGTTTCAGTTTTACTAACAGTGCAACAGCAAAGTTTCATATTTGAAGTAGGGAGCTGAGGAATCTTTTGCAAAATTAACGTATTTACATGATGTGAAGGTATAAATCAGCAGAAGGTAGAGTTTGGCATGTGTTTCTAAAAATTTTTTGCTGCTTTATTCAATATTCATTCCATAAAGTTGCTGGAAACATGGGTTGTTTGGGATTATTATTTAACATTGTTTAACAATTTAACTTCAAAAATATGTCAGTTAATCTGTAAAGTCTTAAAAATGTAATTTTTCTTTTTGAATTATTTTCAAGTATTTATGAAGTATATAAGGGAAGGGAAGGGAAGGGAAGGGAAGGGAAGGGAAGGGAAGGGAAGGGAAGGGAAGGGAAGGGAAGGGAAGGGAAGGGAAGGGAAGGGAAGGGAAGGGAAGGGAAGGGAAGGGAAGGGAAGGGAAGGGAAGGGAAGGGAAGGGAAGGGAAGGGAAGGGAAGGGAAGGGAAGGGAAGGGAAGGGAAGGGAAGGGAAGGGAAGGGAAGGGAAGGGAAGGGAAGGGAAGGGAAGGGAAGGGAAGGGAAGGGAAGATGGCAGGTCAACAGAAAACAGGAGAAGCTGTCCCCTCCTAGTTGTAACAGTCCACTGTTTGGTCTCAAAATTTATAAGAAATCCAAAGGGAAGATATTTGAATATTTGTGCTTTATGTTTTTGTTTTGGTTTGTAATAGTATGTCTAGAAAAATCAGTTCATTAACCTATATTGTTCTTAACCTGTGTTGCAAATTTCTCATTCCATTCCCTGAGAAGCTCCTGCCTTCCTTTAACACTTCAGAGACAGAAAACTATTTGGGAAAAAGGGGATGAAATGGAGTTGAAAGGAAGAGAAGACTCTTTCTAGAAAGAACACACACCATAAATCCTAATAATTGATTTAAAAAGTGAAGATGTAAGGAACAAGAAAAAATAAGAAAACTCTACCCCAGTACCTATTAAACTAATTTTTCCCTTGAAATTCCATTAAGAAAGGAGGGATGTCTGATTTCTAGTTTTATCCTTCTAAGCATGAAAAGAAATTTCTTCTTGCGTGCCAAACCCTTTTTCCCCCTCCAAGCAACCCACTTTATCTTGGAAAGAACTGGCTTGTGGGATGATACATTAGTGAGGCAGAAGTGCCTTAAGAGTTTTGGGAAGAGGTCCAGAGTACAAAAGGAGATGATCTGAGTATTGTTGCGAGACTACAGGCATGAAATGCAAAACTAGAGGTACCTCTGACTATCACTGGAATGCAACTCCAAATCTGATGGACAGAACCTCAGGTATGTGCATGTCCTGTTCGTACAGACTACTCTTTGAATTTTATCTGTCTGCCAGAGACGTTCAGAGGACACAAAAAAAAAAGTCAGAAGAGCAGCCAACACTTCAACTACACAGATGTGACACCCAAGGACAGCCTTGGCCTTCCATTTCCACGGGGAAAGAGGTGCTGTTACTGCAGTCGGCCAGCAGGGGGAAATGCCAAACAAGTGAAGGAAAAAAAAAGGTTAAAAGAGAAAACACTAAACATAAGGAATAAAATTGGACAAACGACACACACATCCCCTCAGTTGAGATAGAAGGAAGAGATCCTGCTCTCGGAGAAGGAAAGCAAGATAAATGAAGTATATATGACTCAAGGCATTCTTCCAGAATTTAGAGAGGAAAGAGTGAAAGTGCAAGTACAAAACACAAGCAAGTAAAGGCAAGCTTTCAGTTTCGTGTTAGCACAGAGGGACTGCAAATCAGTTGAAGCCTTCTTACAGCCAGCGTTTTAATGAAAAGCAAAATATTGCGACTAAACAATAGAGAACTAAGATGAAAGATTATATACTTTTAAAGGACTATCCAACATGAATGTATGAACTAATTTATTTAAAGTGAGCACACATATTCTAGAAGATCATTCTGCATTACAGAAGACTGCATATTACATTTATACAGAATCCCAAGAGTCTGGACTTCTTTCTTTTCCCCCTCTAAGTGATTTCAGAACAGCAGGGCTCCAATTAAGAAACCCTGAATTTCTTTCTACCTTATAAATATTACCTATACAGCATTTCCATGCTTACGAAGTACAGTAAAAACTACTTAAAGGAAGTGTTGGTTAAGTGAATAAATCTATGTTAAATGAATTTTGATGAAGGGCAACTTGTATGTAACAGACAGGAAACAGACACAATTCCACAATGCGTTTTAAAATTAAGAAATTAAAAAAGCAAAATGTGATAATTTGTTGAACAAAGAAATTTAACAGGTATTTGCAACAAAGAAAAAAAGACAAGCCCTGCAATCACAAGGGCTTTCTGTTTAAAATACCACTGGCTGAGAATCACAAGGAGCAGCAGTGAAATTTTCAGCGACAGATTTAGGGAGATAAGCTACACAAGCTTCTACTGGTGTTACTGTTCCACAAATATCAGACAGAAGCCAGGTACACATGGTACAACATGCAAACATTTAAAAATGCAGGTGTATAGTGATTAGTGATTATATGGCAGGGTACCTCAAAACAACAGGTAATCTTCTACAGTTCTGTATTTATAAAGTTCTTTCAAAATCAGAAGCTGTACTTTCAGTAAAATTCATGTCTCAATTTGTCCATGAAATCGCAATGACAGTTTGCCACGCATGCACAGGAAAGTTTAGACTACCAGTATATCAAGAGACCTTAGTGAAGCCTAGTTCTGCTCAAAGTTTATAGTTCTACCTTCAGTTTCTTTCTTATTATTTAGCCCGCAGGCTAAATAACACTCCCACAGTCAGCTAATCTAGCTGACCAAGGCACTCTCCTTCATGTTCCCTGCTGTGAGGTCCTACCTCCAGCAGTCCCCACCTTTTCCGGGAGGAATGGTGGGCGAGAGAGTGTCACACTCCACAAAAAATTGAAGTGATTCACAGATTGGTCAGGGGAACATCATGCACAAGCTTAAGCAGTAGAAACACTGTGCTGGCAGCAGAAGGGAGACCATCCTTCCTTCCTTCCTTCAGCAGTTACCGAGTTCCAGTGTGCTATAATGAGTACAGCACTGAGCACTTTACTGATTCTTTTTAATAAAAACAATCATCAAGAAGTGACCTTTCACTTTCCCCACGTGGTCAGAAATTTGGCTTTTGAGTTACACTTTCAGTGACAGTCATATTTGAACATCCCTTTCATTTTCAAACGGGAAGACCTACAGGACACCTAGGGGTTAAGATGCATCTGAGTTTGGTGGTCCTGAATTCTTTTTGTTCTGCTTCTTACCTGGGCAGAATATAAATCACTATTATTTCCTGTGCAACCTCATTATGGCACAGGCATTCTTTAAACACTAAGATTAAGCCAACTTATGCTGACTTTGCTATGGTCAACTTTCATGTCCATATAGTGCAACAGGTACTGGCCCACACTTAGGTCTATCACAATTCTTACAATAAATTTGACTCTTCAATTTAATTATTTCATCACATGCATTAAAAAAAGAACCATTTAATGTATATAAAGTGCATTAGCATAAACTTGAAAATAATCTGATAATATACATTCTTGTATTCTGTACTTCATGATACTGAAAAATACTTAATAGAATATTTATAAGAATATAGGAGTTTGTTTCATCTTACATAGAGCTTCCATTTTAACAGGAAATGACATGGCTCAAAATGAAAAACCATACATAAATTCTTGCCTTTACAACACTACAGATCACTTACTCTAATGTATTAGGCTTCAAAATTATTGCTAAAAGACAATATGAAAATTATTTATTCATGAATATATGTTCACATGAAAAGAGTATCAAAAGAACAATCAATTGTTGCTTAATCTGTCCTCAGATTTTACGAACATGACAAAAAAGGTAATACTTCTCACCTGCTAAAAGGGATTTTTTTCCAGAATGAATACTGGCAATTCAACTTCACCAAGTTCTATGTAAAACCATCTTAGACTTCTGTTGATTCTGTTGGGTGCTCTGAACTCTGAAAAGGTGGCTGGGACCCTCTGCTGCTACCAGACAGGTATCACATTCTCCTCTCCTTTGGACTACAACATCTGTTCCAAGTACAGACTGCTTGCATTTCATAAAAACCATTCTCACTCTATATTTGCATTTGATTTGCTTTTTAGCCAAACTTATTTTGATTTCACCAGCTATTATTTCATTAAACCATGTTGTCATTTTGGCATTCCTGATCTCTGGAGCACAGAGATGAGCAAAGAAAGAAAAATAAAAAAAAAAAAAAAAAAAAAAAAAAAAAAGGACCAGCTTAAGACCCTCCCACAAGTACTGTATTCCCTGTGTAGAGATTAATTAGAAAGGATCAATAAGTTTCTAGTTCTGTGTACTGATAAATTATGATAGAGCATGTAAAGGTATCAATGTGTTTCACACATAGCCTAAATAAAAAGGCAGTAAACAGAATTAGGTAAAACATGCTTGTTTCAAACTCTGAACATACAGAATATTGAAAGCTCCTTTCTCTCCCCCTCCATCCCAAAATAAAAGCGTGAGTGAGAAGGGATTTCATTACATTCTTAGAACTGTGAGAAACAGAGTCAAAGGCAGCCACTGGTGTTCAGCATGCAGGCTGTACACACTCCCAAGTACGTCACACTGACAAAACACGCTGGCAGAGCTATCTGCCTTCCCAAGGCCTCCAACGCACTGTCGCTAGGCCTAAATCAGGTAGCTCTGTGTGCAGTGCTGCTACAGATGAGCAGGAGTCCACCCCTTCTCCCCATTTCCCTTAGATTTAACTACCAGATTGTTCCAACATCGGCTTTTCCTCTCTGCTTCCTTCAGCTGTAATGACTGTCTTTAAAAAGATGACAGCATCACAATTTACTGTGCAAGATTCAGCCCTAATCTTTTCCTTCTTTACTACACCAGCTCCCCTGCAGCTTCTGAGCCATTGTCGGCTGTTGTTTTTGTTCCTTGAATGCAACAGGACTTGGCCTGCCAGGCTGCATCACAGTTTTTTCACAGCACACCTCTAAGAGGAAGAAAATCTCCTCTTCCCTGCTTCCTGCTGAGCACTGTGAATATTTGGATTTTTCCTTTCTCCCAACAGATACACAGGTCCAACACTGTTGAATATTCACATATTCCTCTCTTTCAACACCAGTCCCTTCTTTCCCTGTTTATTTTCATACAAACACTATTAAAGGAAGGTGTAACTAAGCTGCAGCCCAAGTACCTCAGAAGTTCTTTCATAAAGAATTTGATTCTTCTGTCAGCATTGTCCTATTCTGACAACTCCTTTGAGCCATTTACTTTACCTAATGCAGCATTTTCCTGCTCTTAGGATTTCTAATCTACCGTATAGCTTTGCAACACTCATGTTCAGGACAAAGAACTTTGTAAGTCATGAAC
This sequence comes from Cinclus cinclus, assembly GCF_963662255.1. Lineage (NCBI taxonomy): Eukaryota > Metazoa > Chordata > Aves > Passeriformes > Cinclidae > Cinclus > Cinclus cinclus. The sequence continues at coordinate 24,527,017 of NC_085051.1, read as the reverse complement.
TCACTCATTCAGGCAAGATGGAATAATGGTGAGATAAAACCCACATTTTCTCATAGCCTTACCCCGGATGACACTCAGGTGAACTACTCAGTGCAACACAGCCTCATGGGACTGACACAAAACTACTGGGGAAACACAATGGAATCAACTAAAGTATAGATGAACTCCCAAAATTCATCTTCACCAAGCCAAAAGAAACAGGGTAGGCTTTGGGAGCTCAAAGATGTATTAGAATACTGCATTAAATAAATAAATACATAAACACACACACAGAAAGTTAAAAATCACTAAGATTTAAAAGTAGCTATAGAGATGGAAACTTTACCTGCACACCCTGAGGCAAAAATTTATTGTATTTTTTTCTTTAAAAAATGCAATTCTACACAAAAAAATATCGAGACAAAACCCAAAAACAATCACCAGTTTGTTCCTTCCAGGAAACAGTTCAACTCAATTCAAAACTAAAATATTTTTCTCGGTAAAAGTAGAATTTCCAGAGTTTTCCAGAGTATATACAACTCTTTTTTTTTTTTAATATATAATTATTTAAACAGTGATTTAACTAGCTCATTGCAATGGAAACCCTGACAACACTTCAGAAAACATTTATGACAGAGTCCTAATGAACCATTAGACAACAACCTACACAAAAAAAGATGGACAAGTGAGAACAAGTTTATACACACACCTTGGAAAGACCTGTTTTCTACTCTCCATTAGAGATTTCTTTTCTGATCTTAGCAGCTGTTTCCTTCTCTCTATTCTGCACAATATACCTCAACTAAATTACAAATTTTGTTTCAGTCCCTTTTCTTTCAAAAAACACCTGCCCTAGAAGGAAGGAAAAGGATACCACTCTCCACACGCTTTCAGTCCCCTCTGCTGCAAAAAAACAAACATACATGTTTGTTCCAGACAGAAGGTATTTAAGTTCCTGAAACCAAACATGTCCATTTTAAAGAAATCTAAAACCAGAGGTATTTAATGTTTCAGAAGTCACTCCCAGTGAGTGTCCCTCTTGTCATTTTAACCTAAATGGCATATTTTCAAATAATCTATTGGAGAAACAGCAAGAATTTCAATTATTTCAGCCCTATTTTCTCAAGTTATGTCACCAAGAACATAACATCTAGCACAAGTTCTGAGGGGGAAGAGGCTTGTACATCATCCTTGCATACCCACTACACGTTCCAGTCCTGGAAGAGGGCAGAATGGTAAGAAATACTTTTTTTTTCTGAAGAGGACAGGAATGGTTGTTCACTAGTCAGATCAAAGGACCTTGGGATCAGCAGTAGCATGTGTTGCCAATTTCTGAAGTAACTCATTTGACCTGCCTCTGTCAAACTCTGTCAAGAGTTTCAGCTTCCAAATACAAAATAATGATACATGAATTATAACAATCCAAGTATTAATTTCTTGGCTTTGTATGTTTTTAGAAGTGTCTGTTCACTAACACACAAAGCAATGCTTTGTCCAATTAGAGACTGACAACCAAAGCAAGTTTCAGCTGCTTAACTTCATGAGCTACAAAACCAAAACACATTATTCAGTCTTCTCGTTCATGAACAGCAAAAACTGTCACTCTTACTTTTCAAAAATCTGCGTTCAAGTTCTTACTCAAGCATTCAAGGTAAGAGCAATTTTTATGAATTGAACTTTTTGTGGTTATTGAGTTCCTGCTGCAGTCACACAGTACACTAGAGTGTTCAAATTCCTCAAGAGTTTAATACTAACCTAGTAAAAAAAAAAAAATTTCCACAACTTGCAAAGCATCACAAGCATGCACCCACACAAGAGTACAAAGTGCTAAACAGCTTCTGAATAAAATAATGTAAAAATTATAATTCAAATTATTAAAGGCAATTACAGACAACAAGAAGTTGAAGGAGGACTGATTTCCCCAATAATAAATCACCTAGCTATCTGAAAACTTGTATAATCCATGCACACTGAGCAATGTTGAAAAAAAGGATGCAATTCCTACAGGAGGTAGATCAGCACTACCATGTGTTGCCAAGTTCTAAACTAGTTCATTTGAATATCCTCTGTCAAGTTACAGTCTGGATGTCACATCTGCATTTTCCTACATTAGTCTCCTTGTCCTGCAGGCTACTGGACAGAAGTGTCTGTTGTAGCCCTTCTTCCTACCCCCCAGATATAGGAATGAATACTCACACACTACTGTGTGAGTTTAATTATTTAACACCCAATCAATACTTTGAGCAGCAAAGGACAGGTAAATTCATATATACAGAAGAATAGTATTCAAAAGAAACATTATTTTAAGCAGTATTTATTCTCTAAGAAGTGTCCGCTCCCACTGTCCTAACAGTTCAACCAGTTAATACTAACTTCACCCAGAATGAAATAAAGATATTCTAGCTACACAAGGAGTACACCTATGAAAGTTAACACCTGACATTTGTCTGACAAACTGCCTTAAAACCCATTTATATCAATGCTGGATGAGTGAGAAGTTTTGCGTTTCAAACCAAAGTATCAAATTTTTAAAAATTAAAATTCTACCACGATAACAAAATGACATGAGCAGTGGATTCTTGGTATCTATTAAAAAATAAACTCACAGATGGTCTTATTAAAAACATCACAGATTTGGTTAAAAAGGCAAGACAAAGACTTCCACAAACTGGAAGAGAAAATAATTGAAGAAAAGATACTGGGATGAGGCAGGATGTAGGAACAAATTATGTAGGCAGGAATGAATTATATCACCCTTTGAAGGTGATATAATTCATGATACTAAGATTACAAAGCACTGGCCATTTAACAAAAACCCAAAACATAGAAAATAAAACCACACACAAAGGAAAAAAATATGTACAAGACCCCACATTTATAAGGCACACTCTCTGCCAAGTATTTATATAAAAGATTGCAATCTTAATGAAATTAAGCTTTTGGACATCCAACTTCAAAGCAAATGAAAAGATGCTGGAAGACCTACATCTCAAATACCAAAAGGTTCATACACCATATTGCAAAAAAAACAAAAGGAAGCAAACCCACTTGTATACCTCATACCTCCTTATAGTAAAAGCTGTGAGAGTACCTACACAAAAATAACAAAGAAAAGAAAAGTAAAAGAAAGAAAACACTGAACAGTGAAAGAGCAGGGAAGTTACCACAACAAGGATCAGGGTTAAGTCTGTGAACATGCTTTTAACTTATCTGGCGAAAAGAAGATTGCACACATTGTGATGCTTTCCATCATTTCAGATAGTTGTAATTAAAGTAAACTTCAGAGAGTTACAGGGGATCTGATAATACCAAATGACTGGTTTACATTTGTCATTTTGTTGTCCCAGGTCGAGAAGTGCAAAATAATATACTCAGAGGAAAAAAGAATCTAACTATAAATACACAACTATTAATTGAAACTAGGCATGACTACTTACAAAAAAGATCTCAAGATTACTGCAAGCAAACAGTTCAACTCTCAGCAGCAATAAGTCTTAGAAAAGTCTCAGAAGGTATTGAAAACAGGACAAAAAACAGGGTACATTCTGCTGTGATACATGCCACACATAATTCTGGCTGTTCCACCTCAGAAAAGGGAGAAATAGAAACAGTACACAATAGAATGACAACAAGAGAGTATGTTTAAAACAAGTGAAACTACTTTTTTCTTGCACCAACCTATCACACACAGAAAATGCAGGTAAACTGCATGGAATTTGCTGCTGTGAAACACTATGAAAGCCACAGACATTCATAAATTAGTTCCAAAAGGCAGCAAATTCACCTACAAATAGTTTGATGTTGCTATTCACAGTGCAATAGCCCAAATGTAGCTTCCATCTCAGACAGCAGCTAAACAACTGTCAGAAACCTACTGTTAATATTTCAGCGGCTGACAGAATGCACCCATTTCCTACACTGTTCAGTCAGATGCTGCTGCTAGACACTGATAAAGGCAAGATGCTGGATTAGATGGACATTTGGTCCAGCAGAGTATGTTAGTTCTTAGGTTTAATCACATTGAGCAGCCATGCTGGTATATGTCTTAGTTTGTTTTGGAGATTGGTTTCCTGGTAAATAAACCAGGCTACAATTCAAGCACATTATGTTAAAACCAGAAATTGCAACTTCTGAAGCAGAAATCAAACTGGTTTGTGTAATATAATGCAACACAGAAATAAAGTCATGAACAAGTATTGAAGGCTATAGTTTTTTTGTTTTATATAACCCAACAGACTAATGAAAACTTCTCTGAGTCCCTCACCAATCAGGGCTGCCAACGTAAGGAGACTCAGGCAGTCTCTCCTAACTGAGAAAGACTGAGAAATTTGGAAAGCAGCACTAAACATAAGCCATGGATGCTTGCTGCAAAAACTGCCAAGACCCATTTAAGACTGGCAACCATTTGGCATCCTCCCAGTTGACCAGAGGGAAGCTCTCCTGAACCAATGGATTCAAAAGGAACATGTAGATGAATGTCTGACTCCTCTCCAACAAAACTGACCTTTTTTTCAGGTCCTGCCTGACCCTGGAAGAGTGCAGGATGCTCTCTGTTTTAATAAGGAAGTGTAGGTGAAAAAGTACTACTGCCACAGAAAATGCATAAACTCAAGCTGAGGCCCAGGACAAACATGGAACAGAATTCTGCTAGAAGTATTGCTAATCCTGCTAGAAAGCACTGCCTAAACAATTTGGTGAATGCCTGCCTTCTCATCACTGTCAGCTTCCTTCTCTTGTGACAGATGAGCTTTTGAAGATAGCCAAACTGAAAGCCATGTAGGATAAACAAGCAGGTCTCAATCAGTGGGAAACAGAGAAGTTTCATTTTCTAAAGCCCAGAATTACAACAGGTCTGGAAAACAAAGAAAGTGTCCAGTATATAAAACCCTCCAGTATTGCTGTAGGCAGTAAGATGAAGATGAACATGCTCAATAAGCTTATCATCTTTACCAGGAACAAGCAAGTATCGAGGATAAAAACATGCAAAAAAACCAGAAGCAGCATTATGAGCAGTTTCATGAACTCACAGATATTGCCTCAATGAGATTATTGCTCATCTACGCTGTTGAGAAAGCTGACCACAATCCAGTTTATATGAGAAAGATCCAGTTTACATGAGAAATTCCCTTAAGCCACATAAAAAGACAAGAAAATAAGAAATTTTGGCTATGTTATTTTTTCCCTTCATTTCACACAGGACCTATTATAATTTTGTTATTTAAATAACCTTCTCCTTATGGAATCATAGAGGTTGGTTTGGGGTTCTTTCATTTTGTTTTGTAGAGGAAGGTATCATCTAGACCAGTAATAGCATTGAAATTGGTCTTGCTGAAAGAAAACAGCAACACAATGCCCTTATCATCCTAGAGATCATTCGTGCAAACTACACCAGCAACAAATAGCACTAAAAACTAACAATTCAAAGAAATTGGCACTCTTGTTTGTAGTTGGAAACTTCTGATTTACTAGATGTTTTCTCACTCCATGAGCTGACATAGGCTCAAAGTTTCAGGTTGAATTTGTTGGTATCCCTGAGAGAAACACAAGAAGAAATAATCATGTGTGTGTACTGAGTTCATTCATACTTCAGTACTTCTGTTGTTCATCCATTGGGCAACATTTCTTTCTTCTCCATCCCACCAGTAAATCCATCAAACATACATAATTTGTCTTCCTGATACATAACTTGAAAAGTTTTTTTCTCAAGTGCTCCATGTCTCACTAAGAGTAACTTCTAGTGCAGATAAAGTATACAAGAGCTCCAAACAGCTCTTCTCAAATCTCATTCACATTTTTTGCTCCCAATAAAAAACAAATGCTTATCCTGTGGCTCACCTCGCAAGTTCAAGGTAAGTTTCTGCTCTTCCCCCATATCTACCAATATTTCAACTACTACAAAGGAAAACTCTGTTGATTCCCATACATTCCAAAATACATTTTGATTCCTCTTCCTTCCTTTTCGCACATTAGGTTGCATGGAGATGGAGGAACAACTGAAAAATTGGACAGATATCTCCAGATTTATGCACATTTGCCTGCAATTCCAAGCCATTGGTCCTAGTGATGATGAAGGCTGATCTTTCCAGGGCATTACAATTTTCATGAAGTTGCATTTCCATGACACTTCCACACAAAGCAAAACTTCCTTCTTTTGCAATACAAAGAACAAGAATTTTAAGTCTTCTCTCTGAAGAATGCAGTGCCAGCCAACAATGTCACTTTGGATCTCGGGCCTTTAATGGCAAGGCAATATACCCTGCCCTGAGATTTATTTTCATTAAGGAGTGGTGATGTATGCGGGACTAATTGCACATGAACAGGAGAAGCAGGCCAATCACTGAATTGTTAACACAAGATACTCTCTGAAATCTCATTACACCCATCTATAAATCAAGACATGACCAGAACAAGAATTCTACTTCACAGAAGTCACACTGCAGAGTATGAGATGCAGTGGTTACTTAAGCTGCCTTGTGTTTGGCCTTGAAGCTGTCTCCACAGTTACAGAGTAGAGACGTCACAACATACAAATAGTTCAGTAAAGACACTGTACTAACCCAGCTTACTGATGAAAGACAACTCCAGGCTTACGCAGAAGCAGTCTCAAAACATGAACAACTCTTAGCGAAACATTAGAGGGTCATATACCAAAGTTTCTGTGTTCCACAAATACTCTATGACACTGGCAGAGACCATCAGCAGTGACACCAATGGCTGTAGCTGGAGATACTCCAGAACAAGAGAGATGCATTTGAAAGATCATGATTCAACATCCCACCAGAGCCCAAGAGCTTAACAACATGATCATAGTCACAGACACAGAGTTCTAAGCATGAGACTCCCAGATTTAGGTGAGCCACTTACAGTAAACAGTGAGGCATATAACAGAAAAGGAGCCATATTCTTCATGTTTGCATTGGAATATAGTGCCCTTTTTATGCAGCACTAAAGAGTTAGTGGAAGCAAGACTGGACCCAGCCAGCTGTGACAGATGCAGAAACTTGAGTATTGTCAACTCTGCTGATTTTTCACTTGGAAAAGGCATTTTCCCAAATTAACAGAACAAGATATCTGTCCCTGAACACTACTCACTTGGGAGGATTGAAGAATTCTGCTCACATAAGCTGTACACAAAATAGTTTTAACAAGCAGTTAAGACTTCAGCGCTGACGACACCCATTACTCAGTGTTACTTTTGCTGTGCGCTGAACCATTCCACCCAACTAGATGTGCACTATCCTTTGTGCCAGACTCAAAGTGTGGCACAAAAACAGTGATGCTATGCAGAAAAGTTACTGGAACCTCATTCACATGCAGGACATAGAGAAAGTACATTCAGGAGATGTTTTAGAAAAAATCATACCTACATGATAATATGCAATTCTTTGTATTAATATATTGCAACAGAGCTAGAAAGGTAGACAAAATACCTCAACAGCAACAACCATCATCACCATCTTTCTTCTCTTTTTGTTCATGTTCTGCAGAACTTAGGACTGTTCCTTTGCACCAATGCTTACCCATGCAACTCAGATTTTACTGGATTTCAAATTCACATTTATCATTATCTCCCCATGTATCAGCTGCTCTCCCATCCCCATTCAAGCCTGTACTTTTCCTTCAATCCATGATAACCTAAAAATATCTCCAACACTTGAAAAAAGTACTATTTATTTTGTACAACCAGTTTTATAAGAATCTCACTTCTCTTGGGACAACACTACCTATTTGTACACAACCCATACTTAATAAGTGTATCCGTTTTAGGCTCACTTTTGTTTACAATATAGCAACATTAAGGATATGAATGAAGCAGTTTTGTAGATTAACACACAAGGGAAGGTCTCCATTCCTAGTTTAAGGTCTTCAATAAAATTACTGCAATGCAGAATAAATCAGTTTCTCTCTCTACCTCAGTTTCTAATCCAAATATCAGAATGCTACTTACCAGACTGACCTGTTATCTTTTAAGTAGAGCAGATTCTCAAATAACAACAAGCACACCTATACTCCAGTGAATAAACTATGCTGATTCACAACAGCAGATTGCCTGGGCCAAATTCCATGTTGTATTAACAAGTCAACAGGAAGCACTCCAAAATTATTACACTGATGTGCTCTGATCTCCCTTCCCCTACATACCAGTCAGCTGGTATTCTCATTGCTCCCAGTACACAGGTATCCATCTCAAATACTGTCTTTCCTTTCCCTTTCATTATACTCTCCTTCCTTACCCCCTAAAAGACTTCTTTTTCTTACTTCTTCTCCTCAAAAATACACAAATGGGAACTGTAGCTTCTGGAGAATGGTATTTGTAGCTGGGGTAGTCATGCTCAGTGTGGGAGTACTGATGGTAGTCACTAATCTGAAAGGAAGAATTCAAGTAACCATACACTTCGTAGTTCCTTTCTTCACAAAACCATGATTATTCAATGCAAGTAAAAAGATTTACACACTAGGTTACAAACATAACACTGAATGACTGGGCCAATCTAACATGGAATCACATAAGCATACAATTAGCATTTAACAGAAGAAAAGTGCAAGACTGCTGTACAACGGAAGCACACTTCAGCTACAAGAAAACTAAGTGTCCAAAGCCGCTCTACTCACACCGATTGCCACAGATTTTTTAATTGATTGTTTACTTAAAGTTGCAAGAACAAATTGTAGGTTTATCTAATTTTAGTGGCTACTATAAACAACTGAAAGTCATGTAATTTTCAACCTTCACAATGCTGACAGAGAGTGAAAGGGTATCACAGAGCATGGTATGATTGCACTTTCTGAACAAAAGACTGGCAGTTTTAAGAAGGCTGTTGTGGCAGCCAATTATTTTTATTCCCAAGGAGCCAGGATGCTTCACCCAGAGCAGAAGGCAGTAACATGCTGCTGAGGGACACTCCTTCACATCCCCTCACACCAACATCATCACAATCTTCTCCTGCTCTCCTGGGATTCAACGATTCCACGTATACAACAGCCCTATTCCAACATTGTCCTAGAAGATGGAACAAACCACCACGTGGCAGGAAGTCTTACCACAACAGCAGAGACAAAGATGATACAAAACAGTGTGGAGCACTAAACTAGTACTGCATATGCCAGTATGCATTTGTATATGCCAAAATGCAGTTGTATCAAGACCAACACACACACTACTACGTTATCAGTGTAGTACCCATCATTACAGAGATTGCTTTGCAAAGTTACTCTTTGAACAAATTTTGTTGTTTAAAAATTAATGCCCAGATTTTTAATGATCCTATTGTTGCACTACAAAAGATATTTAAACACATCTCTCTACACACAGACACATACACACAAATTGTCACACACTCCTCTCATTACTTTGTCCTTACATATTCATCTCCTTGCCATTTCAAGAACAAAATTGGTTTGTGTTTTTTTCCTTTTTATAATGTTTTTGAGAAAAATCACAGTTCTTATCAATTTAAACTCTGGTTATTATCCAGTGGGAGGTGAGGGGAAGCCATGAGGACCAGAAAGATACAAGAACTTGTATAATTTTAAGTCCCCTTCTAACATAACTTCTGATCCCCAAGAAACCCATGAGTCTTACTGCCTGTTGGAACACCAAAGAGGTGTCATAGGTGAAGGATTAAAATGCATCCTGCACATGTGGGACTATGGAAAAAATATGTTTAAAAATATGCAGATAGTATTTAACTCCATTTCCCAGTTTATGGAAAAATTTCTGAAGAACTGACAGGAGCTTCTGGTATACCTGAGGGAAAAGTACTGGCATGTCTAATGTATAATACTTTCTACACACAAACAGGGATTTAACAGATACTTCTGCCCTTCCTTAGTTTAAGTTTTCAAAAGTCTTAGAGTGAGATGATCTATATACATGATGATGAAATCACCCAATATATTACCAATTAATTGAATATAAGGAAAAAACAGCATTTTTAACAAAAACAACCATGAGCACAGAAGCATAGGCTAAGTTAGCAAAAGGAAGCCAGAAAGAAGGAAAAATGGTAAGGACTTGTATAACTTTACTTTACTACAGGAAGGAGTGAACCCAAGATCAGTATTTTTGCTCATGCAATTTTGTAGCAATGACAATGTCAGCGCAATACAACCTGAGGAAGATGTGCACAGCCTCACTGACCTACACCCATCTAATGGAGTCTGCAGCTGAGAAGATACTGTTACCACAGCAGGGCACTAACCTGGGTTTTCACTGACTGTAATGACAGCAGCTCATCACCACTGGAAAAAAAACATTTCATTGCATTAAACACTACACAAGTTCTTCATCAACAGCTAGGCATCCAAATATAATTCCTGCAAGAAGTGAGGCAGAAGAAGACATCGAAAGTCCTAGGGCAAGAAGAAACTGCCACACACGAATGAGAATTACAGGAAGGGAGACTATTTCCATGTTTATTTTAGAGGTTGACATCCAAAAGAAAACAGAGCAGGTAAAATAGACCAAATTGCAGGCAGAAAGTGGAAACTAAGTCTGATTCTGAAACAAGTGTCATAGTGACAAATCCACTGACTTCAGGATGATTCTCTAAGACTGCAAAATAAGAGGTATGGTGTGGTGGGATTCCTCCTTGGGAGAAGAACTGCAGTTGACTCAAGGGCAGGTACCTGGCATTCAGAAACAGCACAAACCTTACTAGTGCTTCCCAATTTATTTCTGACCAGAATGCACACTCTGAAATGGTAAAAAGAGAAGCTCAGGTAGCCACATTCTTTCCATTTGGGGTCACTGACAAAAACATCATTAATACAGCAAACTCATGCTACACAATAGATTTACATGATGAAGATGCTTATCAGAGACAATTACTGCAAGCTAAGCAGCAGTGAAATGGTATCTGGAGCTCCAGTTAGATGCAAATTGCCAAAAAGCTTCATGATTAGAAATATAAGCCACTGTAATCCTTTTATAGAGTTATGAAAAAGGTTTGTTAGTGAGGTTGGGGGGCTGGATTTTTATTGTGCTTATAATTGCTTGGGTTTAATTTTTTTCCTTTTTTAAGTCTATCACAAGTCAGGTTATTCAAATTTCAGACCAAACATTTCAATGGGAACAGTTTTGTCACATTAGCAAGAGGGATAGAGACAGAAAGTATTCCTTGGACACATCAAGGACTAATTTCTGGCTTTCATGCAAAATTTTGTTGCGGTAACAAATTAAATAAAAGCCCTGAATAAATACATTCCAAATTCTTACAAAGCATTACAAGAGCTCAGTATTAGCCACTTTTTAAAGGCCTAGCAAAGACAGTTGGAGACAAAGTGCCAGCAGCCTCTTAAACAGGTGCCAGGTTCTTCAAATTTTGTCCAGTGCTTCAGGCCCGCAAAATCCACTTAAAACTCTAAGGGGAAAAGAATGAAATCTTGCTCTCAGTACAACTGTGAAGTTTCCCATTGGCTTGAGTAGGACCACAATTTCTTCACATATCAGGACAGATTTGCTCTTATGAGATAAGAAGTACTTACTTAAGCTTTTCTTTACAACTATGCATCAGACCCTTTTGTACATCCCTACTACACACTTTCCTTATCTAGGATACACTGGTACAGCAGCATTACAAAGGGCACTGTTGCAGGCTCTCTACAGAGGGTAAAACGTCCTTGAAGGACAAGATGCATCATCTTTCCAATACATACAGATTTATCTTGGTTTCTTCTCTTGCCCGTTGTAGGCCCAATCAGCCAATGAAAGGGAAGTTCATCCTTGCACAGCAACAATGTCAGCCTTTCTAATCATGTCAAGATTCTAATAGTAACTATTTCAGCTAAGTGCTTATCCCATCAGCAATTTGCTTCACATGGGCTTCTAAGGGGCAGGGAACACTTAAAGAAAACTACATTGCTCTTTACCACGTCCTTTACAATTACAGCATCAGTAAGATTTCAGACTAATCTGCTCACCTTTTTGTATCAGTTTTAAACAGTGTCAGTAACACACAGTGTGTACAATGTATCAGTGCTGACAAAATACAATCCTACCTCAAGGAAGCTATTACACATAAATATCTGTCATATGTATCATCGGTAAAGGCGGAGGAATGAGCAATTTTTTTTAGACTTTGGGTGGTTTTTTTGAACAATTATGAAGCAAATGTGAATTCTGAATTTATAATGAGCAGAATTTATGGACACTTACTAAAAGAAAAAGTATTTTCTCACACAGACCTAGATATCAGCTAATTATGGTGATTAAAAAGAAGCTACTTTCCAACGTTAGAGTCTTGGAGGTCTTAATCCTGCTGCTACTTATATAGATTCTGATTTCAGGCATTCAGCTATTCTCTCTAACATCTGCACGACTTAGTAATAAATAACATGACTTCTTGCAGGATTGGAGTCCTAATTAATTTCTCAAAAAAATATAAAAACAAAGTGTATTTCATATTGGCTGACACTTAAATACAAGCCTTTTTATATTAATATCTCATACAAACTGAAGAACAAAGAAATTGACAGGGATCAGTTAAAGTTAAGTGTTTTCTCACTTGAAAATGAACTGCATTATCCAAATCATGGCACACAAGACTACAGCAAATACTAAACTTGTTCCTGGGTGAAAAACCAAAATCAAATTAATGTCCATGTTAACTTTGGAAAATCTGACTGAGAGTATTGTATGAAAATACACAATTCCTATGGATATAAAAAAAGTATTCTGAAAAGTTACCATTCTTCTATAGCTACTTCAGAAAAACTTCACATTCTTTGATGCAAGTCTGATGTGAGTTTAAGTGCAGCAGTCAGGGCTAAACACACCTGACAAAAACTGCCAGATGTGTTCTGCTTCTGGTGGCACTTGCCATGTGACTGTGTCCCCTTGGGAACCAGCAATGGAGTCACTAGCCCCCACAGCATGAACACAAATTGCATCCCCAGCTCTGATGCATAAGGCAGCTATGTCATCACTCGCTCTCAAGAAACACAGCAGAGAAGAGAGTTCTCATCAGTTAAAAATGCTGTTAAAACTCTTTCACTGTGTGAAAAGAAATCCACTGTGACCCACTATCCTCCCAGCAAATGGAAAGGACAACATGGCTCCCATACTGCCAGCAACAGAAAACCCCTTCTGCCAAAAGTTTCCTTCCATAATATTGCTTCAAAAGATTAAAAGTCCCCAGAATATCAAATAAGATACTTGGAATCACAGATGAAGCAAGGTGATAGTACAATTGATACATTCTTTGTACAAAACCACATAAGTAATAGGAAGACTTCCTTCATGGACTGCTTTTCTCTAAACATATTATCCAACTATAAACCATTTTTGACTTCTAAAAAAAAAAAAAACAACAACAAAAAAAACCTGACTGCTGCACAGGCTTCAGCTGACCAACAAAAACTGGATAAGGTATTGAGGACTGTGTTTCTAGAATATGATAGCATCTTTTACTCTTCACTCCAAATCCCCAACTTCTGCTCAAGAAAACTGCATGTCCCAGGATGCCCTAGGATAGCACAATCCTGACAGGCTACCGCAATAAAAACATGGCACTGCACACTGGGGCCTGTAGTTTCCATGAGCACACACTTACTCAAGATGAGACCAGATGTAGGCCATATTGCACACTTCCACAAGCCTGCAAACACCACACAGACCCCAAACAGGGAGACTGCTGCTGAGAGCTGTCAGGTAAGCTGGACCGATACCCAGTTCTCATGTGTTGAAGTTAAGAGGCCAAAGATTTCTGCAGAAGTAAATACCAGCTAACCAAGAGTTCTAATAGAATAGCAGTTTGGCTACTTTCAAACCTGCACAGTTTGCTGCAGCTTTTTAATATATTTTACTGAAGTGCAACAAGAATTTATAGGGCTTTTTTCCCCAAGACTGCTACATTTAATAACATTAAAGAGTATTCTTTTGAATAGCAATAGGAAAAGTATGTTCGGTGAGGGGCATATTCTCCCTGTCCAGAATCCAGTTATCTGGAAACAAATTGCTCTCCTCCTCCATTTCTACAATGTGCTGAAGCAGGGGCTTGCCTCTCTCCTCAAAAGAAGTGGCTCTTAGCTGAAAATTAAATAGCTGTGTCTCAGCGTAGGCCTCAGAGAGGAATACGCTGTACTTCAGTAAAGGGAATGGCAGCTCCCCCTACCAGTCTGTTCTAAGAAGGTTTTAATCGAGGAAGGAAACAACCAGGGAACAAAATAAATAAGTCCTCCCTTTTTTTCCCCCTCCCACTTCCCTGAACTCTGAATTATTATTATTAAAACAATTTAAAAACAATAATATGCATATAAAATTCCATCTAAGAACTTATATGGTTCCCCAGTCCTTGTAGTACAAGACAGTCTTTGCAGCATTTCCAGGCTAGCAGGTAGCACCTACAGAAACATGCAAAAGAAAAAGGACCATGCAAAAGGAAAAGGCTGCGCCAAAAGAAAGACAGCATCCTACTGCAAGGAAAAGAAATGGTGACATTTCAGTTGCCTGAAAGTCATCCCGATGCACTTCCCTATAGAGGCAAGAGGCTTCAGGAGCATCTAAAGGTTTTGTCAATACAGCAATGCTGTCCATAGGCCAGACAGCTGTTGCCATAGTTACTATCAGCCAGCTTATCAGAAGATAATTATTGCAATTACTCAGAAGTTTTGTTAAAACAATTTAAAGCTTCAATAGGATACCACTTGATCTCTTCAATTAACATAGTTTGCAACTATGCTGCCTTTGGGATCCATACAGTTAACTTGGATCTGCAGGGCTGAAGTGGAAGACGGGAAGGAATCAATGTTCCTTCTCCCTTTCACACTGACAGCTTGTATTTCATACACAGAAACAAGGAAGCTGAACCAACCGTAAGCTTGGCTGCTCAGCTAAGTTCACTCTAGCGAAGCTAGAGTTCTCTCACAGGCCATCTTAGAGTCACAGGCCTAAATCTACCCTCTTCATTTTAACTACTCACACATCCATACTGCAATTCAAGAAACATACCGGCTAGATTTTCAAAGTGTACTTTTAATTACACATGCAAAGGTAGTCTCCCTCACTTGAGAGGCAGGTGACAACTTCTGTACCAAGTGAACTTTCTCTTTTGTCCTACAAGCACAGCACTGTCAGGTGGAAGGGCGGAACCAGAAAACACACATTTTAAGGAATCAGACATTAAAAATGCATAGGAGCTGTATGAACGTGGCCTAGAACACAGCTCACATGAAGCAGAGCCTCACTGCTCCTGTACCACTTACAGATGCATTCCCACCAGTAACAACAAACATTAGGTTTGGGCTGGGGTCTGGGGGGGTAGAGGCAGCGTGTTTGTTTTGTGGTGTGCGGTTTTTCAAAGCATGCTTTGAGCATACAGCCTCTAATCAAAAGAGTGAGCATTTGTAATGACAGTGAACAAGAAATCTCAGGCAAGAGGGAACAAATAATAGGTCAAACCATCTAGACAGAGCTTTTAAGGCATGAGGAACTTGATCATTCCATCAGAGATATTAAACTGGTATAAAAGGTATACAAGAAAATAAATGCTGCAGATAAGCCTGTATGAAGCAGCCCACTTTTTCCTCGAAAAGCTGGAACGACCAAAGTATTACAACAAAAGATTCTGTGGTGAATTTGAGCTTTGTTAGGACAGTAGGCAGGGCACTCCTCTCAAACCAAAGGAAGGAACCTGTGAGAACTTTCTACAGCTATAAAAATTATTTTATGGACAGGTGACTATAACTGCAAAGTCTGATTATAATCCAAGCGCACCTTTCCTCAGCACTAAGTACTTTTTAAAAACTCTTTAGATTTCTGTACATTTTACAGCCATTCTATGATCTAAACTTCACTTTTGTGAAGTTTTGATATAACAAAAACAGAATCAAACAACCTTTAAGTCACACTTTGACAATTTCAGTCCAAAGAGGAACTTTGTAAAGTGCTGGAGCCATAAATAAGAGCTTATAAAGAAAATAAAGCAGCTACTTTTTAATTTTTTAAAATGAGGCTATGTGCCATAATGAAAAGAAAATGAAAGGAATATGAGAAAAGAAAAAGTTGCCCTCCCCACCACCAAATGTAAATAAAATTCTTTTTTGCCTGCACAATGCATATCTCTACCACCAGCACAAGCCAGACACTGGCTGCGTGCTATACTGAACATGAAATATTACTGTAAGATACCTATAAAAATTATCCCTATATACCCTCTAATTACAGGGTACAGAAGTAAGTACCAGCCCTTTGCATTTGGCAGGCATCTCAAAACCCTTCTGCGCTTTGCCCCACCTCTCCACTATATGGTTTGTTCCTAAATAACCTTTGTGCTGTTAAAATACATCAGAAACAGGATGCGAGCTGCTTTCTGGCACAGAGTAATTGAACAAGGGCAATTCACAAACGGGCAGGAGCCAGGCCTTTTGTAGAGTCTTACACTCCTAGTATACAGCTACACATGTGACTGCACAGTTGTGAGCATAAAGGGTGAAGGGGACAGTGAAGAAATATTATTAGAAGCTTAATAATAGGTTTTTAGCACTGCCTCTTCTACACAAGAAGCCTCTCCTGAAGGAGATGCTTTACAGCTCACATCCCCATTAGATAGCCCTCCAAAAAGCAAAGCTCTATCACCCTATGAAGTTCTTTCTTATATTTAATATTTTAAACAAGTAAAAGCAAGAAACCCAAAACAGTAAAAAGGTTAGGGTTACCAACACATTTCTTATATGACATTCCTTTTGAGTTTCTGGTACCCATGCAAAATGCCAATAACACATGAAATAAGATAGTCCATCAAGGTTTCTTCAAACTGGACTAAAATAAAAGAGAAAGCTCCATTGCAAACAATTTCCAGCAGTATCAATTAATTTGACCAAATAAAATTCTTCATGGCTCTGAGAATAAGGATAAAGGAACTGAACAGCTACAATGTGTTCATTTTAAACAAACTCCATGAACAACTCAAGTGATAGCCAAGCTCACTATCAAAGCTTTCCGACTACACATAGAATTATACAACTTTTTAAGGAGTCAATAAAATACATCAAATTAAAAAAAAAAGTTAAAATTGTGTCCTTTGCAAGCATCCACACCAAGATATTTTAATTTTTTTTAAATCATAATTTCTACAGTGAAGTTTAATAGGTACACACAAAACCTCATCTCTAAATAAAAAAGTAAAGTTGGAATAAGAAATAGTTAGGATCAATATTTAAAGCTGAAGCTGAATAGCCTATAGTGAAGAGATATCTTTACAGAACCTAAACTTAAAGCAGAGACTTCACTGTTGAAGCTGGAAAATACAACAGCACTTTTTTCTAAGCAGCCGAAGTTTTAAATTTCCTACTTTTGCTTAAGTCCTTTGAAGGAAAGATTTTTTTTTTCCCCCTAAAGGAAGAAAACCACTTTCAAATGCCTGCTTCCATCAACAAAACTAGTTCAGGATGCACAGAGAAGAGAGCAAAGATTAAAAACTTTCAGGCAAAAAATCTTAAAAACACTAATGGCAAAATTATTATTAATAACAAGACTCCTCCGCATAACATTTTGAATTACACAACATGCTAGCTTCACTAGTTAAAATCACCAAAACCCATAACGGGATCCACTCCACATTTCTTGTTGCTCAGGTCATTCAGGCTAAAATCTTGGGATATGACATAACTGACATCCATCCAGTAGCAAGTACTCCCAGCAAGCAAGCACATACCTTCTGCTGGACAATGGGTCTCTGAAGACCTTGAAGAGATATTCTATACACACTACTATGCAACATTAAATGAATGGATAGAGGCTGCTCCATAATCCCCCTCTATCAGCTCAAACCCCCAGATGATATAACTATCATAAAATAATCTCACTACCACAGTGAAGCTGAAAGTTTTAAAAACACTTGAGAATCTCATCATGTATTTTTAAATAGTTTTAAAGTTTCATTTACTGAGTTACAGAATTCCTTTCTAGAAAACAATAATAAAAAACGCCCCCAAAGTAAGTTTCATTTAGCTATCATGAAGCATGCACAGATATAAACAAAATTTCCGAAGACTATGATCTTCCTCCTAAGATATGATAATTAACTAATATGGGTAGTTATGCTATTTTTTATTTCTTTAAGATCCTGTTATTAGTAGTAATTTAACATCAGTATTTAATAAAAAAATATAAAGTTGTATTGCACACAATCACCAACAAGTCTAATATTAAAGTTCTATCATTACCTGGTAAGTTCTGTCATTAACCTGGTAGAAGTAATGAATTTTAGAATTTTAAGGGGGACTTTTAAACAAGGTATTGAAAAGCATGTTATTTTTTTCACAAATGAAGGCTCAAAATAAGCCTCCCTTCATCAAAGTTAGAATTTCCCCTGCTATGTAGCAGGGCTAGCCTCACCAGCTAACTCTTGGAAATCACAGGAAAGCCAGAGGAAGCCGACTTACAAAACTGAAACTAAGCAGGTGTCTTCATTGTTAGAAGTGAGCACAATGAGAAGGGGGGGGGGGGGGGGGGGGGAGAGGAAGAAAAAAAATAAACAGACAGCCAAAATACATTTTATTTCTGATACCTGAAAATCTACAGCTAAGCAAAATAAGATGCATCTATCTACATATATGGGTGTACAGGAGTATCTATGCTTTAACCTGATAATAAGCAACAGCACAAGAAAATTTGCCTGACCCAGAGAAGCCTACCTCCTCCTCAAGCCCTGCCATTATGGAATGCACATCCCCACCTGATTTCTCCGTGCTCAGACCCACCATACATCACAGTACACAACTTTCTCGTGACACGCACGTTATTACCCCCAGTGGGACCTTTTTACACGCAGACTCCACAGTGAACAAAAGTTCATTGTCAGGCTCAGTGCTTGGGCCCAAACAAATATCCAGGAGGATAAAGGGGCGAGAAAGGGAAAAAGTGCTCCTATCTGCAATTATAAGATTTGCAGGCAATCACCGTTACTTACAATTAAAAAGTGGGAACAGGTGTAGCAGATATCATACTTTGATAGCTGAACAAAGAATATTACAGCACGTGACTGAAATGTGATGACATTTGTTCACCAATCGAAAACAAAAGCCACTCTCCAATGGCACTCTTTCCTCCACCCCCAAGAATTAAGAACTTAGAAATTTCTCCATATTGAAACACATCTGTTCATAGCCTTATTTTTTGACACTTGAGAAGAAGTTGAATGAAGAGCTCCATGCATTAATAAAATACGAATGCACCCAAAAAACCTCAGCATACTAACCCACCAGCACCCATCAAACTGCAGAGGTGGTTGAGGAGAAAGCTCTACCGACAGTGAAGCACGGAATAATAAAGAACGGGAAAAACAAAACACACACCACCACCCAAAAAAAAAAAAAATCCTGCAGGAAGGCAAATGAAGAAAGGAAAGGAACATGCATAAGAGGACTACACCAAATGGCAGAGTCCCACATAGAGCCCCACTCCACCTACACGAGCGCAGGAGGGAGGGAAAAAAAAAACAAAATAAAGAAGTGTCCGTGCCCAGTGCTGGGGCAGGCGTGGGCACTCCCGGCCCCGTACCTGTGCGGGAAGGGCAGCCCCAGGACGAGGGGGGCAGGCCCAGCTCCGGAATAACAAGTTGCTGAAGAAACGGAATTTTCCCGGCGCTGCTCGGGCCACAAAGACGAATGAAAGGAAGGAGGGAGGGGGAAAAAAAATAAAAAAAGGAAAAAAAAGAGAAAACCGCAGCAGCGGATTTACTACGAATTATCCATCACCGAGAGCGGCATCATTTCCCAGATAATAATAATAAAACTTCCCCGACAGCATCGCGGCGAAGGACCCGACCGAAAGAAAAGGGCCTGGAAATAATCATCCTGAAGGAAACCGGAGGGGAGGGGATAAGCCTCCCTCCCTCCCCCACCCCATCCCCAGTGCAATGTGTCATCTCCTTCCCCAGCTCCTCCCCCCAACCCCAATGTGTCACCTCCTCCTTTTACCCCAAGTGTCACCCTCCTCCACCTCTCCCGCTCCCGCTCGCAAACTTCTGCCGGGGAGGCCGGGGGGCCGCCCCGGGACGCTCCGCTATTCCCCGCCACCCCCCCCGAGGGAGGGGCCGGGGGCCGCGGCGAAGTTGCTGCTCCTCATCGCCAAGTTGGCCGGAGAGTGCGGGGTGCGCCGGCGCCATCCCGGGGGGCGCGGGGGGGAGAGGGGGGGACGGCGCCCGGGGGGCGGGGGGGGTGGGGGGGGCAGGGAGGAAGAGGAGGAGGAGGCGAATCCGAAAGGTGGGATACTACACCCTGCTGGCGGCGGCGGTGCTGCTGCGGGCCGGCCGGGGTCCCCCTGGCAGGACCTCTCTGTGAGGGGGAGGACTCTTCTTCATAGGGGGAGGGTGCTGGCGCCGCCGCTCCTCTGGGCCTCCCTGTCCCCCTCTTCTGGGCGCCTCTCTCTCTCTCCTCTCACTTTCTTTAAGCTAAGCGGGGAGTGGAAGATGGTAGGTTGCTCCCTTCTCCTCCTCCTCTTCGCTCGCTCTCGCCTCTGTGGGGTCCTTTTCCTTCCCCCTCTCCGCGGGGGGCTCCTCCTGCGGCGGGGAGGAGGGAGCGGGCGGGGAGGGCGGCACGAAGCCGAAGAGGCGCAGGAGGAGAGAAACTGTAACACAAAAACAAGCCGAGAAGCTGAACTCTTCTTCAATCCCATTCACCCGGCCCGGCCGCAGCACACCGCTCGCCGGGATCCCTCCGCCGCCGGCCTCCCTGCCTGCCTGCCTGCGGCGCGCTCCCGACACGCCGCCGCGCGCGCCCCCGCCCGCCCCGGCCCGGCCCGGCCCGGCCCGCCGCTGGAGACCCGCCGGGGAAGCGGGGATCGGCGGGCGCACGCTCCCTCTCCCTGTTGCGACGGCGGGACGCCGCCGGCCGGGCCCGGGCCAAAGCGGGGGGGGCGGGGGGGGGAGCCAAGAGGGCGGGCTCGGCGGCTTCTCCTGAGGGGGACTACTTGACGTGTCGGTGCGGCGAATTTATTTCCCTTTGCCTAAGGAACGGGCTGTGCTTCGGCCCCCATTGCCTAGGGAAAAAGCCCGGATGTAAAGTGAGTGAAACTAAAGTAGAGTGAAGTAGGGCACCAAACTCTGCCGGAGCAGAGGCGCCGCCGGCCGCGGCCGCGGGGGGCACTGGGCGGCCGCACCGCCCCGCACCGCCGGTACCGGGCGGGCGTGAGGGCGCAAGGGCCGGGGAGAGCAGTGCGGGGGCGGCCGCGCGCCAGCCGAGACCCCCCCGCTCCCCCCATACACACACACATAGACACGCACACACACACACACGAGCACCCCCTCCTTCTCCGCGCCCGCCCGGCCCGGCTGCGCGGGGCTCGGCGGGGGCGGCGCACGGGCGCGCGCGCCGGGCGCGCGCAGGAAGCGGGGGGTGGGGGGGGTGGGTGGCGCGCGCGCGCGCGCGGGCGGGAGGAGCCGGCGCGCGGGGCCCTGCCGCGAGGGGCTCCGCACAGGAAGTTGATGCAACAGGGCCGCGGGGGGGGGGGGGGGGGGGGGGGTGCGGGGGGCGCGCGCAGGAAGCGGCGGCGGGAGGGAGCGCGGGAGCGCGAGCGCGGCGGCCTCATCCCCGTGGATGGGGCGCGGATGCGCCACGGCCCGTTCGCCCGGGCCAAGAGCTCCCCTCCCTTCCCTCCCCGCATCGGCGGCCCTGCCATGTTATTCGAAGGGATAGCGCACTCGCTCGCCGCGCGGCAGGGCAAGGAGGGAGGGTGTTCCCTCCTCCACCTCGCCGTTCACGCAGCGGGCTTGGCTTATTTATTTATTAACTTACTACTCCAGTGCCGGGCGATGCTGCCATTTGCTTTCGTGCGAGCAGCGGCGCATCAGCCTTCGCTTTTTTTTTTTTTCTCCCCCATGCCTCTTCTAATTCCCCTCAAAAAAAAAATGCAGCAAAATCCAACCGTGGCGAGTTACAAACTTTCATGGGCAGGTTCAAAGCAGGGAAGTTAACATGCCATGGGCTAGAACGTTTCTGCGGTACTCGTTGGCGTGAAAATCAAATATACGTGACTGGGGCTTCGGCGGTTCCCCGGTGCCTCCCCGGCAGCCTCGGGCGGTCCTGGGCCCGCCCGTGCGGACAGCCCGGGGACCACGGCCCCCCGTTCCCTGTCGCCGCACAATGAGCTGCTGGGGGCTGCCCGAACGCCAGCAGCCAACCCAGGCAGGGTCAGTCCTTTTTTGCAGTACTCTAGCTTAAGTTACAGGCATGCCCCTGTGCGTCTTCGGCTTCCCAAAGTCTCCAGAGCCTCGGAAATACTTCAAACCTCTCATTTCTGTCGCAGCTACCATTGCTAAAGCAGTGGGACATGTTCTGGACGCCGCGGGATTTGTATGAGCTCTCACGAAAAGGCGGGGTTTGATGCAATGCAAAACTGGTTTTTTGTTTGTTTGTTTTCTAATAGCCTCTTTCATCGCTTTATTCCTTCGAAGTGCTCACAAGTTGTGAAGAAAAGTAAGGGTTTGCGTTATCTCTGCAAACGCTTTAGGAAGCCACGGCGAACTCTTTTTTTATATTGTGAAACTAAATCCATAAAGCAGTCATGATGAGTAACTCGGGGACGAGTCGTAATTGGGCAGAAACGCACAGTTTTATCATCTGGAGGATTCTAGAGGGCTCAGCCTGAGTGAGAACTTACAGCAAGGTTTCCTCCCAACTGTAAAAAAGAGATCTGTAAGCCATTGTTTACTTAATTTCTGTTAATTTTCCACTTCTTTTCCATCAATTGGTTGCCGAGTTCTGTGTGATTTAATTGTGAGCTTTACAACATTTAGTGCCCTTCTTAAAGCTGTAGCTCCTGGACTCATACAATTATGCAAGAAACTCAGGCTTTCTTTTTTTTTTTAATGAAGTTCCTAGCCTCTGGGTTTGTGGATGTGACCTTAAAGGCACAAAACTTAAATGCATAAAAAGGAAAAGGTACGAAGCAAATAGAGTAATCAAAAAATGCCTTTATTTTCTTAACGTCACATTGTTTGGGTTTTTCTTTTTGAGTCAATCTCTTCTACTCCATCTTTTTTTCTTTTTTTTTTCTTTTTTTTTTTTTTTGCAAGCCAGGTATGATACTAAACAGTAGGGTTGACAGAATACTAAGAAAACACAGAAATTATATCTGGGTGGCCATCAAATAGTTATTGATAGGTACACAGTTCATGGGATATCCGGTAAGGTCACATGCTAAGGACAGGACTACCAAAAATCTAGCAGCCATCACAGTAGATCTTTCAACATGTCCAACTGTGACAAGAAATGTTATTGTTAGTATAACTAAGATATTAGATATTACACCATTTCTAATAAATATATATTTGCTTTTTGTATTTCTTTCTATTTTATTTCTCCAGCCTATGAATATATCAAGTGAGCCTGGGCTATTCTCTCTTACTGTCAGATCAGCTTGTAGTTTGCTGTGATTTTGCCTGTGGCTGGGGCATTGCCCAGACCCCTCCCTTCTTAGCCCTCCAATCTCAAATCCATGACCAATTTTTAAACCCCCCTGAAAATTCCAGCTCCAATACTCAGATTTTCTCTCCTCCATGTAAACTTTTACTGCCAGCACTTTAAGCTGTAGAGACCAAGTGTTAAAGCCAAGACAGCCTAGATTTTGATTTTACCTTCAGTTAATTTGAAGCAAGGAGTCAGCTTACTCTGAAAACAATCAGACCAGAGTTGCTTTTGTCCTTCAGGTTTTTTGGTTTTTATTTATAGAGGCACCAGAAAAATAAATAACAGAGTAAAGCCTTGTTTTTATCTTTCTGGTTAGCAAGCAAGTTGAAAGAATCTAGAATGAGTGATTTAAGTGTTATTAGAGATTCAGCATGTTTATTTTGCTGAGGAGTCAATACACACAGCCCAAAGTTTGTTTTTTAGAGATGAACTTTGGACAAAGTTCAAAGGAAAAAAAATCATCAGCTGTTACTGTAGATGCACACAGAAATTTTTCATGGTTTGTCTTAGAGCTCAGACCATGATGAGTATCTCACACATTGCCCACAGTGATCTCTGGGTCATGGCAAGGTAGAGTGGCTCAGACCATTTTCATAAAACTTAATCGTGAAATTGTTAAGGTTGACAGAGACCTTAGGTTGTCTAGTTGCACCCCCCTGCAATGGACAGGGACATCTTCCACTAGACCAGGTTGCTCAGAGTTCCACTCATCTTGGCCTTGAACACTTCCAGGGATGGGACATCCACAGCTTCTCTGAGCAACCTGTTTCAGTGCCTCACCATCCTCACAGTGAAGAATCTCTCTTTAACATCTAATAAAAACTTACCCTCTTTCAGACTTAATCCATTATCCCTTGTTCTATCACTACATGCCTTTCTCAAAAGTGCTTCTCCAGCTTTCTTGTAGACTCCCTTTAGGTACTGGGAGTCTGCTCTAAGGTGTCCTCCAGCCTGAACAGCCCCAGCCCTCTCAGCCTGTCTTCACATGAGAAATGCTCCAGCCTTCTGATTGTCTTCACTGCATTGTTCCAGCAGATCCACATCACTCTTATATTGGGGAGCACAGAGCTGGACAAATCACTCCAGCATCTCATAAGGTCCCATGAGAGCAGAGGGGCTGAATCCCCTCCCTCGCCTTGCTGGCCATGCTGCTTTCGATGCAGCCCAGGATGCTCGTAGCTCTCTGGGCTGCAAACACACAGTGCTGGGTTGTGTTGGACTTCCCATCAACCAGCCTGAACTCAGCAGTTTAAGCCACAGACCTTTAGTATCACAAACATGCCAAAAGTCTTTCCTTTAAAAATTGCGCGTGAGTGCTACTCCTTTGTTCAGACTTGCAGTGCTGAAGAGAAGTAGTTCCTGCCTCTGTGCTACTTAGCTTCACTTCCACGTCAGCAAAAAGGCCCCCCATTTGGTTTCATGTACAAAATGGAAAGCAATGGTATCATCAGATGTGCAGCTAAATGTTTGAATAAACTGACTGGTTTTGTACTTTGGCTCTATACAGAGATATCTACCATGATTTCCTTTCAGTGAAAGGAAATCTTGCTAGAAGCTTAGGGGGAAAAAAATCCTCCTTTGCTTGTTGAATCTTTGTGCACAAAGTTGACCCACACACCTCTACCTCTGAATGTGATGTTTGTGCTGCTTATCAAAAGTCATAGTTCAGTTTGTCTGGTTTTTCCACTTTCTGCTTGATCACATCACTCTGGATGCTCATCCAGTCCCCTTAGCCTATTTTTTATCCTAAGAGCACTTAGAAGTACAAGCCAAATCAAAAACCTTATCAAAGTTAGTGGAAAACTCACAGAACTCAACAGGATTTGATGGGAACTTGTAAGCAGCTGCTAGATCTTATTTCTCATTGAATATTATTTCACCAGTTTGGGAGAATTTCAGAGAAAGAAGCACAGTCCATGTAAAGTATTAATGCAGGGGCAACTTAAGAATAATAATAATTGCTAACAGTTAATATACTAAGTATTCAAAATAAAAAGTTACATCATAACATGCTGGATTTGCTATAGCCAGCCCAACTTGCGCTGCTGTTTGTTGAGAAGACTTAGAGCAAAATCTGAGAAGATATTAGTTAACATGCAGAAACAGTCTTCTTGCAACTTGTGTTAAAAGGAATTAGCAACAAGTGAACTGACAAGTTGCAGACTAGGCTGACAGTGGAGTAGCCACTCTCTGGTTCCCCTGGTTTTCAGCAGTAAATCTACCTTAAAAACTAAACCAAGACTTAGTTACTTGCCTATTGCTGTTTTTCACTGTGCTTTTGGCAGGAATGCTAGATGGCTGGAACTAAGAGAGGAGATAGCCTGTGCAGCTTAAAAATGAAAGCCATAAGACCATTTCAGGAAAAATGTACCCCAGCCTACGAAAACAGTTGGGAATCTGTCTTTCTCATCAGTGTTTGAACACAGGGTTATCTTGGCAATAGGATGCAGGCAGAGAGTGCCTTCTACAAGCAAATATCTTCCCCTTTCCAGGTCAGGGAAGGATAGGGCATCGCTCACTTCCAGACGATAAGGAAAATTAACCAGACTGTTTAGACCACCAGTTGGGGCCAAAGCCTGAAAACATGATGTGCATGAGGCACTCACCATTAAGGACATCAGCCTAAGTGGAAACTGCATTGCTTAACACAACCTCTGACTTTGACTGTGAATATTTGCCTTACACAGGAGTTACTGCTTACAGCAGCCAATGAAGCAGACCCCTGCTTAAACCTGTCTCATCCCAAAACTATTTTCTTATTTGTTCTGCTCTTAGTTGGTCCGGCCAGGAGTGGTACAGCTGCAAATTTCACTCTCCTGATTGCTCTGCCTGGGAGGCATCTAGGGTGAGCTAAAAACAGTCATGGGAGTGCATTGTCCAGCATCTATATTCAGGTAAAAGTAATTCAACATTCAAGCTGCCCTGTTGCTTTTGTAAAATTCATGTTCTCCAGGCTTCCCTCAGCAGCTGAGCCAGGGAAGGCCTGTCAGCACAGCACAGCATTGTGTCTGCAGTGGGATTTCACTGGAGATGCAAGCTCTTCTGACAGTAGCCTTGAAAGGAGACTCTGTCCTGCTGTCTCTTCCCCTGATCACTTACTGCTTTACTTACCAGAGGTACTGGTTATTTCATACAGAAACTAGAGGACTGTAGCTCAGAGAGGGTAGCCTGGCCTGTTGCACCAGAGAGCCTGGGGGACCTGTGAGGACTCACCACTGTCTCATACCTGCCAGCAGCTCCCAGAGCTCTACTTCCTTGGCTTCCCTCTTAGGCTTTCAGTCTTGTTAAGGTTTCAATATGTAAAGTCAGGAAGGTTGTCAGCTCCTTATCTAATCTGACCTTCAACAAAACACTGTTTCAGCCAGTACTTCTGTATCAGACATGCAATTAGAGGAGGCCAGAAAGCATTTTACCTTTCACAAGTCATTGCTTTCTTCTTCTGAATGTGCATCTGCTTACAGAGAAGCTGGTGATGTTGCTGCTCCATACTGAAGGAAGATCTGAGGAGTGATACTATCTCTGGGAGTCAAGAGGAATGGATTTCCTTGCTTTTGTTTCCCCCCCCCCCCCCTTCTCCTTAAGTAGAAGTGAGCAGTCATAAAGGGAACACTACTCATGGCTCTCTCAGGTGGCTGGCCAGGCTGACTAAGCATGGTTTCAGATCCTGTACACTGTTTAGAATCACAATGAGGTTGAGATTCTGTGCCAAGATGCAAATGGTCAAGGGAAAGTATCCTCATTTTTAAGCCAACCTGTATGAAGTATCCTAGGAGCAATTACAGTTTTATTATCAGATAAAAGAAACTGGTTTTGACTCATTGTCCTTTTTGTTAAACAATATAATGCCCCCTAATTCAAGCTGATATGTTGTAGTGTTGGTCACCCTCCTAAATTTTTCAGCTGGTGATTGTTGGATCATTAGTGATTAGGGATATCTAGTCTCCATCAAAATGCCCTTTTTCAGATGCTTTCAGAATTCTTCCACTTCCGTTTTTGAGAAACTTGGAGGGAATAAAAGTAGAATTAGAAAAGTGTGGATGGAAATGAAACCACTGAGTATGTTTTCAAGGACTGCTGAAAGGAAATGACAACTTCTGTAATGAAGCATTTTGGTGTGTCACTAACCTGATAAGCAAATAGAAATGCAAAGTGGTAAACCAGGGGCATGAGCCGCAGACCAAGACAGCAGCTACCAGCATGTATTGCAGGCATATAGACATCTCAGCAGCCTCCCACATGCACTGAAATCAGACATTGTGACAAATAGCAACCAAAAAACATTTTAGAAGTAAATTTCTGTAAACAATAAAACATCAGTCGAAGGGACATAATGTCTTTTTAGTCCTTTTAGGTGTCAGTGGTCATTTTGGGCACCTTGAGGAAAGACATCATAATGCAAAGTCTGCTCCAAAGTCCAAGGAACATACAATGTGAAAGGTCATTAAGGGGATAGGCAGGGAATCAGAGGACCTAAGGAAAACTACAGGATGATGATAATTTCAGGATGTTAAATACTTCAAATATAAATACTGATTGTAGTTTTCAAAAATACTTCCATAAATTTGTCCCCTAAGCCCTTCAATATCACTAGGTACATAAACAGCCTGGAGTTTGAGTGGACAGCACATCTGAAAAGCAATTCCATTCTCTAAGTATTTAATTAAGCATATATTTGAGCCACCACTTTGAGACTCCCAGCTGAGCAGCATCTTGTCCTGTAGAGTAATGTAGCAAGAGCATCAGTGCTTGAAAGCAATAAAATAGTAGTAAGCTTTGAGAAGTATTAAACTACTGGAATCCTGTGTATTTATTAGAGGTAGCCTTGACTTTACCATACTGAAAAGTAGCCCAATATATACACAGGGACAAGGGAGGGAAGATGAGCTGCGAAACAAGTGTTATGAAGGGATGGGAAAAGGGGACCTAGGAGCATAGCTGTGCCTGGCTTTGCATGCAAGAATAAGAGTTAACAGTGACTCAGTGGATGGAAAGGTCAGTGCTAGTACAGGTATTCAGAGTGAGTTTTCATGGCCTAACAATAAATAGTGTTAGTCACCTCTAGATTATCTGGGATTAAGTGTATCATGGATAAAGATACCTCTGAGATGACTGGTGCTGAACTAGCATGGGCTCACTCACACTGCACTGTGCCACACAGCATTGATCTTCTGAGGAGCTGTGGCACCCCTGCCATCACAGCCTCTGGAGTCACCAGTCCTTCCTGATGGCATGACACCTCCTTCTCCAAGCTTCCTTGGCTGTTTCTTAGTTTCTGCTTTGAC
Source organism: Cinclus cinclus (assembly GCF_963662255.1). Lineage (NCBI taxonomy): Eukaryota > Metazoa > Chordata > Aves > Passeriformes > Cinclidae > Cinclus > Cinclus cinclus. The sequence continues at coordinate 24,498,347 of NC_085051.1, read as the reverse complement.
TATGTTATCTTGTCTTGCTGCTTTCTGGGATAATCTGGAGTTTAATGTAGCTGGGTTTTGAATGGAGTGAGAAGGGGCAAAGTAAAGATAAAAAGAAAAGTCAATAAACCTGATGGACAGGGAAGGCATCTGCAGAGCAAGACAATGCCCTTTTTATTTAGTCATGTCTTACACTACAGATACCACATCATCAATTCAGAGACACATTTTTGTAGAGAGAGGTCCTCACAGATATTTTATTTATAATTGATTTTAATATCTTCCACTCAAGTCTTCTGTTATTTGAGTGATAGGCAAGTTGCAAAATATATCACTCAAGACTTAGGGAATTGGGCAATTAAACATATTTGTGTGTTCCCTGTGTTTAAAATTGATTAATAATGGTAAGATACACCAACATCATTCTTTTCAGCAAAAAGACAGTTAGATAATGTCAATAAATTCACAAATCTCATTGGCATTGCTTCCATATATGAAGAGCACACATAAGCAAAAATGTATTTTTTTTCTTACTAGAAGGAACAGAATGAAAAGATTGTTTCTTTCAAAACTCTTATTATGCTATTAAGTAGAAACCATAGAACCATAGAAGATCCTGAGTTAGAAGGGGCCCACAAGGACCAATGAGTCCAATTCCTGGCCCTGCACAGAAGAGCCTCTGTAATCACACCCTGTGCTTGAGGACATTGTTCAAACACTTCTTGAACTCTGTCAAGCTGGTGCTGGGACCTTTGTCCTGGGGAGTCTGTTCCAGTGCCCAAACATCCTCTGGTTGAAAAATCTTTTCCTAATATCGAATCTAAAGCTCACCTGACACAACTTCAGGCCATTCCCTTGGGCCCTGTCACTGGTCACCAGAGAGAAGAGGTCAATGTCTGACCCTCCTCTTCCCCTCATGAGGAAGTTGCAGACAGCAGTGAGGTCTCCCCTCAGTCTCCTCCAGGTGGAACAGAGCAAGGGACCTCAGCCTCTCCTCATACAGCTTCCCCTCCAGACCCTTCACCATCTTCATTGGCCTCCTTTGGACAATCTATAATAATTTAATGCCTTTCTTGTATTGTGGCACTCAGAACTGCCCCCAGCACTCGAGGTGAGGCTGTCCCAGTGCAGAGCAGAGCAGGACAATTCCCTCCCTTGCCCAACTGGCCATGCTGGGTCTGATGCCCCCCAGGACACGGTTGGCCCTCCTGGCTGCCGGGGCACTGCTGACTGTAATCCACTTTCTGTCAACCAGGACCCCGTGTCCCTTACCTGTGGCACTGCTCTCCAGCCTTTTGCTCCCCAGTCTGTCCACACATCCAGGGTTGACCCATCTCTGGTGCAGAATCAGGTGCTTACCCTTGTTAAACTTCATATGGTTGGTGAATGTCCAGCCCTCTGACTTGTCAAGGTCTCTGCAGGGCCTCCCTGCCTTTCAGGGAGTCAGCATCTCCTCCCAGTTTTTAGTATTACTGGCAAATTTACTTAGAATGCCTTTGAGTCCTGCATCCAGTTCTTCAATGAAGATGTTGATGAGCACTGGCCCCAAGATGGAGCCCTGCAGAACCCCACAAGTGACCAGCTGCCAGTCTTATATTACCCCATTCACTATAAGCCTTTGTGCCTGACCTGCAAGCCAGTTGCTCAGCCATCACATGATGTGTTTATCCAGCTGTAGGCTGCACATTTGAAAGATGCTGTGAAAGACCGTATCGAAAACTTCACTGAAATCCAAAAAAGATTACTTCAACTGGCTTCCCTTGATCAACCAGGTGGGTTTCCTTGTTATAAAAGGAAGCTAAGTTTGACAAGCAGAACTTTCACCTTATGAACCTGTGCTGGCTGTGGCTGATAACCATGTTGTTCTTCAGATGTTTTTCAATAACTCCCAGAATAATCCTCTTCATATGATTATGCCATTTTCAGGTCATGACAATCATGACATGACATATTTTAATTAGTTTGTCTTGCAGTGGACTTGGAAATACCACATGGAATTTCAATAAAAGCCTATGATAATTTGAAAACATTGCAAAGTTCCAGGTCACCTTAGTGTCACTGGTAATATCAGTGGGGCTCCTGAAAACATCCACTCAGTGCTTGCCATTAGTTAGGTAGTTAAACGAGGAATGGGAAGTTATCTGAAGTGGATAAATGTCAATAGGAGTTTGTATTTTGTCTATTTATGAAGCTATTACATGCCCACCCCCTCAGAGCAAGCTGAAGGATGTTGTTTCAAAAAAAGATATGTTAGAATTAGAAAGGCAACAGAAGGGACAGGGAATAACTTTCACCTTGAGGAAAAAACCAACCTGGGGAGTAGGGCATTTCAGATGAAATAAGAGAAACTGAAGAAAGAATGTAAGAGGAGAACATCATGGAGAAGGAAAATTGGGAGTGATTGTTCACCATCAAGTTGCAAGAGTAAGTGGTACTGAGTGAAATGGTTAGACAATATTTGAAACAAACAAAAAACAATACTTTTTTGCTCAATGCATAGTCACATTTGGAACTCACTGGTGCAAGAATTCATGGACCCTGATAGTATAAATGTGTTCAGAAAGGCATGGAACAAATCTACTGAAGGATGCAACATCTGACTCAGCAAACACTTTTACCAATGATTGCCAGAAGCTCATGGGGGAAGGTCCTTCTGGATACGTCCCATTTCTTACAATCCCCATTAAACATCTTAGCTGGGACATTATCAGAGAAAACCTCCTCTAGATGACCCACCTTTGGTCTCCTTCCATATTGTCACTTTTTTATGAGTTCAGGAATACAGGAAGCAGTAATATTTCGGTGAAGGAGAAGAAAATCAGAGCAAGAGGCTTTTGCATTCATGAGTGCCAGTGGTATACAGGCTTTGCTCTTCACTTGAATAAAGTGAAACTTCTTGTACTATGGGTTGGGTTTCTTTCTTCTAAGAATGAAACAGACCTTACATTGTCATTCATATCACATTTTTTTGAATGAGACACAGTATATCTTTAAAAAAAAACACCGTTCTGAGAGGAATCACATAAGGGGGCTGTTTGAAAGCTGTGGGGGAAATGGACTGCATGTCCCTACTAAACCAAAACGGCTTGATCCTTGATCTACACCACTGTTCCCAGGCAGCCAGCACTAGGCAGGAGCCAGCCTGGGGACTGCCCAGTAGTGCTGGTGCCTGATGTGGCTCTGCTGGGCCTCTGTGGTGGGCTTGTAGCCATCCACCAGTACACTTCCATCCCAGATAGCCTCTTCCCTGGAGAGTTGGAGATCAGGGCCACCCCACACAGCAGCTTCTGCTTAGGGGCACTGCTACACAGAGGAGGAAGAGGAGGAGGAGGAGGAGGAAGAGAAAGAAGAGGGAAGAGTTCAGAGAGTATCAGAGTCTTGAGGGTTTATTTCCAGGCATGAGCACATCTGTCTGTAAACAGCTTGGTGAATGGGTATGAAGTACCAGTGGTCCTGCTGAGGTGCACAAGAGAAGAAGGATGGCCACGGGGCTGGTTTGCTAAAAAGTCACCACTCTTTCCAAACCCTTCTCCCTGAACTATATAAGCTTAGAAGAGTAGCAGATCCCTCATTCCTGAGGGACCATCTGAAAGTGAAATGTCCTATGAACAGCACTTTAGAGACAAAACAATGCATGTTACACAACAATGATGTTCTATTTACAAATATCTGTATGTAATTTGAAGCTCCCAGTTTGGACCTAAGAAAAGGCTGGTGTGCCTAGAAGATTGTTGGTGTTTTTCAGCAATACTGGTTGATTTCATAATATATATATTACCTTCACAACTAGCCCTTCTTTATCCTTAGACCATGGCAACAGCAGCACTACTAAAGATAATATTGAGACTTGGCAAAATATATTTTTAACTCCCTAGTTTCACATGAACCATGTCTTCCCTTGCTTGCATGGGATACTTGCAGCTTTCTACATCTTCAGTATGAGCAAAACTGAACTTAGAGGGGCCAGAGAGTATGTCAATGGATACTTCTGGGGAATTCACTCAAAAGTTTAAAATCCTTTCAGGAATGCCTCCTGGCAAAGATGAGAAGACTGGTCATTAACCTTGATGGATAAAATGAGAGACCTCAAACTCTATATACCCTCATGGAGAAGAAATACCTCCTCTGCAGATTTAGAGAAATATTCAAGGAAAATATCAAAACACATTAAACCATTTCCCAACCACCAAACCCCTCAGCAATTCTACTTTCACCTAGAATTGAAATTAATTATTCCCCAGAAACAAATGTTTTTCTGCTATTTGCAAAATGCCAAGGGATAGGAAGTTAGTCCCATTCTACTATGGAGTCCTTAGAGGGGATCAAATAGCTTGTGTTTATTTATCTTTACTAGCATAACCAGCTGTCAGTGGATTATCTCCTTCTGTCATCGATATGGCTTCCTTTCACCATCAGGCAGCTGCAGGAACAGCAGAGATTTTTGTCCCCCGGATTTTTGGCTTGTTAGTTAATTGTGTCTCTCACTTTTGGTTGAGGGAGTGAACTGCTTGGTGTGGAATCTGCTCCTGAGGCCAGTCTGTCCTGCGTCTCTTCTATACAGCTGAAAAATTCAGAAGGTCCTTCTTTCTTTCAATGGCGAGACTAAAATGGTATAATCAGATAAACAATAGCATCATTTTGCACCCTCTGGCTCAAGATACAGCTGCCCCATAGATGTGTTTGAAATGATACAGGCACAGGACCTCACGGAGGGAAGTAGGGGGATTTTTCACTGGAAGATAGGATTGTCCCATACAATGTTGACCACAGTACAGAAGCATCAACACCTGATTCAGATGAGAATGATTTGGCACTGTACACATTTTTTGGCACAGTTAAGGAAAAGAATGACTATTTCCACGCCTAGAAACTTAATATACAGCATCAGCATTAATAAACTCCAGCCCTTAGCTCAGTCTGAATCTGCATGCAGAGAGAAAACATGCATCTGCCTTTCTGCTACTGCCACCCACAAACCTGGGATTAACATCTGTAGGGGGGATATGCGTGTGCTCAGCACAGAGTGTGTAACATTAGGATAATTCAGATTTTGGCCTTATCTTCACCTGGGAGAAGAAACTGAGCAGTTATAAGGAGTCCTCCACAATGCCAATTTTCCACATTGCCTAAACTTCTTTCCTCATTGCCACAGTTTAGTGCATGCAGGAAGCTCCATTCTGCTGACTTCAGGTGGGACCATCTCTAGCTGGGTCACTTTGAGGGAGACCCCAAGTGGTGTGTGGTGAGAAAGGTCCCTGTGATACTTTAATCTATGAGGATCTAGGATAATTTAGCAGTGTGTGGGCTGGAGCAGGGTGATGCTTGGGTGGTACACCTGCATTTGGAGTGCTCCACAGTAATTTGAAGGCTGAGATTCCTTGGGAACAGGTCATCTCAATTAAAAGGGTACTGAGATACTTCTTTTGGGACCAGCTGAGGCTACTCAGTCCCATGGAGATGGATGATGCTTCAAGAAATACACCTCAGACTGCCACAATTCAGAAGTGTCCCTTAAGCCTCCATTTGGGGTGATATGAGACATCTCCGTTTGGCATTGATGGGACACCTCAAATTCACTGCAGAGCACTGATTCTGTGAGAGGCACATAGTGGGCACTCAACATTCAGGGACCTCCAGATATGAGTCCTTTGTCCTCAATGTGCCAGTACTGATGTTAAGGATATAACCATCTGGATGGGGAGTTAGCTTAAGGAACATCAGTTTTTGGAATGCAGGACTATATTATATAGAAGGCACCAGAGAACTTAATTTTGTGGGGGAGAAGTTGACCAAGGGCACCTCCATGGTGCTTCCAGGATACTTGGGTATGGTGAGTATCAGAAGAGCAGAGCTTGGAGGTCTCTGGGTATCTGGATCTGGGAGGATACCTTGCATCTTAGATGCAAGACACAAATGGTGCTGAGCACAATCTCCCCTGTGTCTCTGGCTTCTCAATTTGGGAAGATCCACTTCACCCTCTGTGAAACCCCTGGTGCAAACAGTACTTCTGGGAACCTCTATGCAGTTGGTGGGAGGAGTGTAGGAAAACAATCAAGTCCAAATTTGTACGGACTTTCTGTGTCTACACCCAGGCTTCGTGGGGCTTGGCCAAGGGGTGGTAAACAGGCCTGAGCAACATTCTTGGGTATGGCAAGCTAGTGGTCAAAGCCAAGAGAGTGGCTGGCGTTGCATTAGTTCCTGTGCTGGAAAGCAAGGTGAGGGCTTGCAAGCTACAGTGAGACTCAGAAATCATCATGGTGAGGCAATGTCATTCCTGACAGGCTTCTTGCTTTAGAGTGCTGATATTATGGTCAATTCTGGGCTCCTCACTACAAGAAAGACATTGTGGCACTGGAGTAAGTCCAAGAGAAGGTCAGCAGAGCTGGTGAAGGGTCTGGAGCACAAGCTGATGATGAACAGTTGAGGGATATGGGAGTGTTTAGCCTGGGGAAAAGCAGGCTCAGGAGTAGCTTTATCACTCTCTACAACTACCTGAAAGGAGGTTCTGGTGAGGCGGGGGTTGGCCTTTTCTCACAGGTAACAAGAGAAAATAGCTTCAAGTTGCACCATGGAAGGTTTAGATTGGATATGAGACAAAAAAAATTCACAGAGTTGTAAAGCATTGGAACAGACTGCCCAGGGAAGTGGTGAAATCACCATCTCGAAATATTCTAAAAACATGTGGATCTAACACTTGAGGACATGGTTTAATGGTGAACATGATTATGGTTCTAGGTAAATGTTTGGACTTCATGATATTGAAGGTCTTTTATTCCTTTTCTCCCCCTCTCTTTCCCTTAAGTGCAAGAGTACTTCTACCTTTAATTCTACCTCCCCCACGAAATCTCCCTTCTCTTCTGTCTCCTAATGTATATTCTTTCTCACATCCTTCTGTTTCCCCTTGCTCTTGTGTACGTGCTTCTCTAGCTTTCCATCTCTTCCCCCCCTCCTTCCCTGACATTTTTCTTTCCTCTCCTTTTTGCTGCTTGTATCCCAGGGAGTGTCCCTTCCTGTCTTCCTTTCCCTCCAGCCTCTTCCCTGCTCTCTTGCAACTTCCCTAGCTCCCAGATTTCTCTTTCTACTAGTGCCTCTCTCCAGCCCAAAAGTCTCCAACTCTCACTCTTTTTCTGGGAAGATGGGCTTGAGATAGCCCATGAGGGTGACAAGCCTGAAAGGAAGGACTTACAATGAGAAATCATGAAGAGCAAGCCACAGGGAAAGCTGAAGAAGTGAAGTGTGTAGGAAGAAAGTAAAAGAAGGGAAATGAGACCAGGGAGGCAAAACCAGAGAGAACTAAGAGTCACAAATCTCCCAGACATGGTAGGGGGAGAGAAAAAACAAAATAAACCAGCTGGAAAACGCAGCAGAAAAGATAAGGCTGTTCCTAGTTATCTAGCACTGTGGCAATGAGTCAGAATCAGTGAGTTTCTGATCTCCTACTCAAATGTAAACAAATATTCCTTCATCTTTATTGCAGTGGTGCCCAAAGGATGCCAATCACACAGCACAGCAGGTTTATTTGCACACAAGAGACGTCGCAACCCCCAGCAGCACTTCTGCCATAAGGCAAAGTCAAAGAGGAGGGTACAGCGTACCTGCAAAGCTGTCAGGTGGGTATCAGGCTTGGGGTTAATAACTGGTTGAGGTTTTTTGAGTTTTTTCCCCCACCAAACCTGAACACATGAAGATTACCTGCTGGAAAGATGATATGGTTTGACCTGCTGGAATACTGCTCTGTAGAGAAAGAACTGTGGGTCCTTGTGAGCAACAATCTGTCCATGAACCAGTAGTGCCTTTGTGACCAAGAAGGTCAATGGTGTCTGACAGGGCATCAGGAAGAGCATAGCCAGCAGGTTGAGAGCATATCCTATTCTACCCAGCCCTGATGAGGCTTCACCTGAAGCACTGTGAAGCACTGGGTCAGTTCTGGGCTCCTCAGTACAAGTGAGGGATGGAACTCCTAGAGCGGGTCCAGTGGAGGGCAACAAAGATGATAAAGGGACTGGAGCACCTCTCTTACAAGAAAAGACTGAGAGAGTTGGGTCTGTTCAGCTTCAAGAAGAGATAACTGAGAGGGGACCTATCAAGATCAATGCCTATCAGTATCTGAAGGGAGGGTGTCAAGAAGATGGAGCCAGGCTCTGCTCGTTGTTGCTGAGCAATAGAACAAGAGACAATGGACAGAGATTGAAACACGGGAAGTTCCATGAACATGAGAAACAACTTTACTGTGTGGGCGACCAAGCTTTATAACAGGTTCCCCAGTGAGGTTGTGGAGTCTCCTTTCCCAGAGACACTCAAAGGCATCTGGACACTATTCTGAGTAAAGTGCTCTTGGGTAACCTGCTTGGGCAGGGAGGTTGGACTAGATCACCTCCAGTGGTCCCTTCCAACCTTCCTGATTCTGTGAAGATGCTTGTCCACAGGTGAGTCAGTGTGGCCACTCTGGCAGGACAGCCTGGCCCTCACCAGCTCTTGTCCTTCTCTTTGGCCCAAGATACATCAAGTAGCTAGATATTCTGCTCTTCTGCCCTTTACTTCTTGTAACTGAATCCTACACTGTTCCAAATAACTCTTACCTCATGTATTCAGTAAAGTCTAATCCTCATGTTTAGCTACGTTAACTAGAGAAAAGTGTTAGACAGACCCTTATTAAAGATTATTGTATTCTTGGACTGTGAAGTCTGTAAGTTCTACTGATTTTGCTCATCTCTTTGGTCCCAAACCACATGAAAATAAATAGTTATGATAAAGAGGGACTGCCTTTTCTAGGTACATCTTGCCTATATCTGACCATATGTCAGTGTGAAACTGCCTCACACTTTATATTTGTCAGGAGAAGCTAAGTAAAGGTTGTATTAACTGCTATTTACCCTTGTCCTGTGGTATGCAACCAGTGCGAAATTCAAAGACAACTTAGAATGCTGTCACCAGTCCTACTGATGGTATTTTGCATTCCCTTTATTTGGTACAAAGCAAATTGTACTTCATGTACTTAATTTTTACTAAAAATTAAGACATTAAAAGCATTCAGCTTGCAATGCTCCATCCCTCTGATGCAGTGGCTCTGACTTCCAGGGGGATGCCTTTCTAGAGATGTTTGCTCACAGCTGCTCACTGTACAAATACACCCTTAGGATCCACTCGTAATGAGTACCCTCCCTTTAAATCTATGTAAGTTGGTTGTGAAACACAAGGGTTGCTGAATATACATTGATCCTTTGCAATCAGTCTCTGAAGAGCAGAAAGTTTCCTTTAGCAGCACAAATCTGTTAGTTCCATCAGGAAAACAGCACAGATTGAAACTGCTGGCACTTAATGTATGTAAATTGTCAGGAATTCCAAGCCACCCATCCACACCATCTCTTCTGAAGGCAAAGCACTGTGCCCCATGTCTTTCAAATCCAGCATAATCTTGACCAACTTTTGTTGCTTGTTGACTATTTCTGGCATGAACTAGGGAAGCCTTTACATAGATTTTAGCACTTGAAAGGACCACACTTGTTGCAATGCTGTATTTCAAACATGTAGCAGAAAACAGAAAACCAAAGTGCAACAAAATTGATCTTCATTCAAATCTCCTTTCCAGTGGCTTGCTGGTGGTGCACTAGCCAAATCACTGGATTTCTCTACCTCCTCTTCCTTATGCAAACAAGGGGAAGTGATACTTAGTCATTATTAGAACATCCAGGGATGCAAATTACTGTGTCAATGATTACTGTTTGTTCTCAAAATACATGCCATTTCCCTTTATCCCATTTACAACACTGGATTAGTCACTTCCAATATTACAGAATCATAACCATTCATTCCTTCAGACAAAGTACTACAAAAAAATGTGTTTCTGATCTCTGAGAGGTGGGCCACTATTTAACCCATATGTATGTGGGATCAAGTTCCTTAGATACTGGAGTGATGGAGGATATTAAGCACAGAGGTGACCAATAAAAAGCACTAAAAAGTGCATAATATAATGAGGATATAGCAAATGCTTGTCTCATATAACATCTGATGGCTAATGAGTATTTGTAACTCATCTGCAAGAACAGCTTTACTTTTCTGCAATGATACTGATTGCATCAGGAACTTCATAGTAGTAGAGAACAGTACATAAATTAAAATCATTAGACTGAGGGGATACACAGCTATTAGCACACATCAGCATGCTTTCTTGAATGTGGATTTTACAAAGTAGGAAATGTCTTCAAGAATCTACCTACATCTTTGTGGTTTTGCAAAGGCGTTTTTTTGCTGCTACATGTGTATTAGTGCCAACTTCTCCCTTAATGGATTTGGAATTTTTAAATATATATATATATATTGTTGTAGCAAGGGAGGAAAATGTCTTATTGAAGCTTGCTGGAATTTTGAATGAGCTTTAATCACGGAGATACTGGAGACAATTACTCAGGCTGTGGCTACACACAAAATTGCAGCAATTGAACTGAAGATTGGAAACTGATAAAGCAGTTCAAGCCTGCAGAAATATACCTTTCTCTGCTTAGGTCAGCATGTGTCCCACACACCTTTCTTTGCAGGTAAGGAGGAAGTAACAGTTGTCATTCATCTTGATTCTTACGAAGTTTGAACACCATTTCACACAACGTTCTCCTAAGAAAACAAAGAAAATACAGTTTAGATAATTTTTTTCGTAAAGTAGGCGCCTGTCTGGTTAAAAAAAAAGTGCTTTAAAACCCAGTTATCTATTGTTCTCTGTCAGACTTAAAGGAATTTTCAAATGGGATCCTTCCAACATCTGTGTGGAATCCATTTTATGCAGTATTTTCATTAACAACCTGTGACGAGGGAATAAAGAGTACTCATAAAATCTGCAGACATCATCTAGCTGGGAGAGGATGCAAACAGTTTGGCGGATGGACTGAGAATTCAAAATGATGTTGCTAAATTGGAGAAAATCAACGACTCAGTAAAGAAAAGTGCAAAGTGCTACACTTAAGAGGAAGAAATCAAAAGCACAAAGAGAAAATGGAGACTAAGTGGCCAGGCAGCAGTACTGTGGAAAAGCAGCTCGGGGTGTCAGCCATGAACTGAAGTCAACAGTATGATGCTGTTCCAAAAAAAGGCTGAGCTACTGTGGGGTTTGCTGGGTGCACAATGCAGCAGATGACCAGTTTGCTCTTCCTGGCCTGGGAAATGACAGACACAAATGGAGGCTTTCACAGCCCAGCAGCAAACCGGAGAAGAGGCTTTGGAAGATTAAGGAGGTTTGTTTAAGATGGGCAGGACTAGTTGAATGATACAGTAACCATCAGCTTCTAGCTGGGACTGGGACAAATAGGGGTTTCTGCTTCAAAACAGAAACCCTAGGAAGATGTGAAAACCCCTGCCATTTGGGCATAAGAGTGTGAAGCCACAGAGCTACAGAGGTGGCCATTCACAGTGTCCTTCACCCGGCTGTGACAAACTTCATCCAGGGAAGCCGTAGGTAAGATCAGTCTTGACAATGGGCAGCAAATGTAGGATGCAGATGGAAACGAGGCACCACTCAGGGTGGCCAAGGCTGAATTATGCCATCCCAAAAATGAAGACAAAATCCCTTATTTTGCTGTAAAGCCTTTAGATGCCAACATATAATTTGACAGTGAAAGCAGAGCAAATTCCTCCTACCTACCAAGTTACGGAGAAACACTGTGACAGCCAACAGTAAAAGAGGCCATGAATTATATCCCTGGCCTTTCCCATTGAGCCATTTCTAAACATGCCAGTGAGGAGATCCTGGGAGGCTTCCAGGAGGCAATATAAAGTGCCTAAGTCCTTGACAGTGCAAGCAGTCCCTGCTTGTCTGCCTGTATCCATGTGGACAGTTTTTGTTTCAGTAGCTACTAGTCTCTGTTTTGATTTAAATGGGAAAAAAATTGACAGTATTTTCCTCCATGTTTTCAGTTTCAGCTCTAGAGCTGGCTGTACTTTCTTCAAATACCAGAGCTTTGAATTTCATTGAAGAAACAAGAAAACAAAAAAATGCAGAAAAATTCTGAAATCTATTGAGTTTTTTCACTCTGTTTCTCAACCAGGAGAAGAAAAGCCTAGCTAATGCTAAGTGACAAATATGGGTTTGCCAACCCCCACTGCCAAATCTAGTAACTAATATCTCCTTTCTTCCAGATAAAATGGGATTAGCAGATATATATTGGTCTTGATCAATCAAGAAACATAGGATTCTTGTAAAAGTTGGGAAGTTGAGAAGCTCCATGAAGATCCATCATTACTTAGGAAGATATGACCCCTGCAGCAGACCAAAGCTGGAAGGATGTGAGAAAACTGAACTATCCTCTTTGCTATGGAGTGGTGTAGAGAGGAACAAAGAGCACTACGGCTGAGCAGGTAGAGGGATGGATGGGCATGTAGTGGGAGCTGAGACTAACCAGACTTGCTGCATGACACTGAGGAAACTTTTCACCTGTCCCTGTGCCACAACATCTCCAGCTACAAAGTGAGATGACCCTAGCTTTTCCTTATAAATAACTAACTTTCTTTATGAATGACTTTCCTTATAAATAGCTTGCCTTATAAATAGCTTACATGGCAAACACCACACAGGACATAACGGGCTCTGTGGCATTTTTCATAATAAACACATTTCTAAACCCAAATAGCTCAGTAAAACAGTTACAGATGCTATGCTACTTAAGGGAAGCATGTGCTTTCAAAATGTGTTGTTAGTATAAAAACCCAATTCATTGGACTGATTTAAATGTATTAGCTAGCATCTAAGCTGCAGTAATTGCAAAAATCTAATTACGAAAATAAAATTATTATCAAGGCAGCCCTCAGTGTTCATGATACTGCATCTATTTTATACAGAAATTCATAGTATCTGAAGCATCCCGTAAAATAAACAAAATAATGGCTAACTAAAGAAGGAGTTGTTTTTTGCAAATCTTTTGGGTTAGAGTTAAAAAAAGTAACTTTACCGATTAGTCACAGAGTGTTTGCTTACTCGGGCTGTAAGCCAGTCCATGTCAGCACTCCCTGGAGTAAATCCATGTGTGACAGCCCAGTGTCACAGAGATGCCCCAAGTGACAGTGACTAACAGTGCAAAGGGGTGTCTTGTGATCCCAATTCATGCGCATACAGGGCAAGACCCACATCTTCCAACACTTACAAAGACAAACAAGCTGAAGCCTCAGACTGAGATGGTTCACCAGGGAAACTGCTTCACTTGAAAGACCCCATCTGATCCCCTTTCTTGAAACATTCTTGCCAGGAATGGGATTCTTGTATGGTGGAGCTTCAACTTTACTTGTAGATTGCAGTTTATATGCTGGGTAATGGTTATTGGTGGCCCCAATATGATGCTGTTTGTTGGAGAAAATAAAACACATCAGTCCATTTCTTTCTTTCTTTCTTTCTGCCAATGTCCAGACAATGATGATTAGCTGTGAAATGTTTGAACAGGCATTGCCACTGAACTCAGTGCCTCTCTGCAGTATGGATACTTTGGGATTCTTCCTGACTTTGTCTGGGGCTTCAGAAGACAAGTTCACATCAGGGCCTTCCTTTCCATCATCTTCCAGGAACCACTTTTCAGTTCTGAGAATTACTAAGTGTCGAGACTGGTGGCTGAGGTGGCTGCTGGGGGAGCAGGCAAAAAGGATGAACTTGACCTGGTTAGCAGGAACATGCTGATCTTGTCAAATATTTCTGACAAAGCATTCAGTGGTTTAATTTCAGTTAGGGTCAAAGAAACCTTCCCTTCCACAGGATAAAAAGGTCTCATTTAAATTATCTTAAGGAACCTGTGAAGTTCACTTCTCCCAACTTGTCAAAACAAGGGTCTTCAACCAGGTGTTCCTAGTAACATATATCAATAGGACCATTTCTCTGTACAGGCAGTTGTTTGTGAAACTCAGCTTAGCCCTTCCATAACACCCGCTTAGCACTTTGCAAGAGCCATTTAGCACTTAGCATGGCAAGCAATATGTGGCCAAGGACATGGGAAAAGAAGAGGGACATATTAGTGCTGACTGCTGTTCAAGGGAATTTGCTTATTAAAGTAGGTTATGGTATCAGAAACAGTAATTTCGTACTGTTGTGGGAAAAAACAAACAAAAAAACCCCAAACAAACAAAACCCAAACAACCTTCCAGGGATAAATTTCTCCAGAGTCTGGTTCTAACTACTTTTTAACCAAATCAAAATCTGCAGTTACCAGAAGCTCACTGGAATCTGTCTTTGTTCAGCATTTAATTTTTTGAACTTAGTTGCCATCTTCTGAAGAACTTATCAACTAATCAGATATTTCCCACCTTTAAATAAGTATGTCCTACAACTGAGAAACTGCCCATGGAATATCTGTTAAAACAAATAGGACGTTTGGTGAACAGTTCCGGGATAAGCTTCTCCTGAGCAATGTTTCTGTCATTGTCAGCTCTGGTGTCCATGATTTGGACTTCAGACTGAAATCTTCTGTCTGATGCTCCACTTGCTGTACTTCACTGCAGTCTCTGCAGTTCCTTGTGGATGGGAAAGGTCTGCCCATGCTCTCTGTGGAGCAGACAGCTCAGCCCTTACATGAATTTTAAAATTCTTTATATTTCCCAGCTTATATATGACAATTTTCTGTGTAGTTTCTTACCAAATGCAATGCACATTGTGTTCAGCTTCACTACCACATTTCTTGTAGATTTTTCATAAGTTGGCATCACTTTATAGATCTTCTACTGATTTCCACTTCTGTTTCTATGGATGTTCTTTCCTCTGCATGACCTAGAGACAGCTTGGCAACCCAAGGCAGCCTAAAGAGCTACTTCTATGCAGAAACTGCAGGTCCTACAGTGTGCTGAGCCAACATCAAAGATAAAACATTAAAGCTACTGACACAGCAATGGCACTGGCAATCAGCTCTTGCACGTGTGAAGAATGTGTAAGGATGCCCTTATGCAGCTCCTTCTTCAATCCATCTGATTAAGGTGATCTGCTACCGTTTTACATCACTTTGTCAAATGTGTGTTTGCCAGCGCAGTCTGCTGTCACCAAGAACATTAGTGTCCATGAAACTTCCCATGTTCTGCTAATTATCCTCTATATGGTACAACTTTGATCACTTCTTGAATATGGGATTTTTCCCTTTAGCCAAGCACTATGAATGCTACATAAATCCTAGTTTTTACAAGCGTGGGAAGCTAACATGCGTTAACTCTGAACTTTAGTTTTCTAGCTTTGTTTGGATTTTGTTTTAAATACTGTGTGGTTTTGCAAAAGGTAGGTGTTTGATGCAATTCAGAACGTAAGTCAAAAGATTGCAAAAGTGGAAAGAATTAATTTCTCATTTATCCCATCCTTCTGCACTGTAAACCCAGGGTCCTGCAGGGAACAGATGACATGACACCATCAACATACTGACACACAGTGAGCAGTAGCACTTCTCACTGCTCGGTCACCTTGCTGCCAGGGCAGTGGAGACTGACTGGAGCCAGCTGCCAGCTAGCAACTCCCACCAGTATAGCCGTGGCTTCTGGGGGCTCAGCGTTGGGTCTTTCCCCAGCCTCTCAGCAAGTCTGCAGTTGGCATGAAACGTCATGCTGCTCACAACATTCCACTTAAGAGGCCAAGCTACCAGTGGAAACCAGTTCTACCATTCAAAACACTCTTCTAAGTTAGAGAATCAGCTTTATTCAGCAGGAAGATAGTTGGACAGGTAATTATATCCTCAGTTACCTCTTCCCTGAAAATCTTCCTCCGTGTTTGTATCTTGGGCCTATTTTGACATGTGGACAAGGCTAGTGCTCGTCTATCAGTGCAGTGATGCAAAAGTTGTACAGGAACCGCTACACAATGACCTCTCCTATAAGAGGCAGCTTTAGTGTCGCCTCTGTCCTGCATCCCCCAAGGAAAGCTTCCCTCTTCTATGGCTTAGGGAAACCAGTACGTTTTGAGCTGGAGCTGAAGAAGCGGCCACTTAGCCAGAGCAGCCATTCGAGGACTTCTCTCCCACGGCCTTGCTTAAGGATGGCGGGGAGGCAGCTCCTCTCTGCTGGAACGGACAGCTCGAGATAAGGGCAGGGCAGGCCTGACGCCGGCTCTGCAGCTCCGCCGCGCCGAGCTCATCCGAAGGTGTGACCCGGCGGAGCCGCTCTTCCCGGCGCTTCGCTCCGCCGTCCCGGCTGCCCGCGGGAGCGCGCCCCGGCTGCCCGCGGGAGCGCGCACGGCGGCGCACGCGGACCCGCCCTGGCCCGCCGTGGCCGCGGCGGCGGCGCCCTCTGGCGGCCGTGCTGGGTGCGCGCGGCTCCTCGTGCCGCGGCTGCCCGGGCCCGCCCGGCGCCGCTGCTCCAGCTCGGCATCGCCGCGCCGGGCTCGGGCACCCGCGGCACAGCAGCGTTCCGGGGCTCGCCTTTGGGTTCTTGGCTGTTTGGGGTTTTTTGCTGACTAAAATGACGTTAAAGGCCAGGGGGTTTTACAGGAAAGGTTGCGCAAACTCTCCGGAAAATCACCGATAATTGGTCTGGGTGGGGGGAATACATCGGAGGGGGGAATACATCGGAGGAGGGAATACTCTGCTCTCCTTTTACGGCCCAGGCAGTGGGTCCGTCGTGTAGCTTTTTCTACAAAAACAACCTCGGCCTCGAGGCTTGGCTCAGCACTCATGGTGCACATGGTGTGGACACTGGCACGGCCACTGCTGCAGCATAGGCACGGGCACAGCCACAGCATGGCCACGGCCACAGACACATTACAGGCACAGAAAAGGACATGGGCACAGCATGGACAAAGCTACGGCCACAGCCACTACCACGGCACAGCTATGGACGAGGACACTTGTCGTGGCCATGGTCATGGACACAGCCACAGCAGCAAAGGCATGGACAAGAACATATCACAGACAAAAAGGCCATGGCCCTGAGCACGGCTACGGACAAAAAGGCACTTGGCCACCGCCACAGCACAGGTGTAGGCGAGGACATGGCCATGGGCACAGCCAAAATGCCATGGGCACAGCCACAGGCACGGCGCGGCCAGGGCCATGCCACCAACAAAGCCATATGCACAGACACGGACAAGGGCACGGCCCCGGCACGGGCACGGGCACGGGCACGGGCACGGGCATGGAACTGGCACAGGCAAGAACACAGCTACGGTACAGGCGCTAACACAGACACGGGCATGGACAGGGGCACGGCACCGTCAAGGATAAGGACTCGGACTCGGACACGGACACGGACTCGCACACGGACACGGACGCGGACACGGACGCGGACGCGGACGCGGACGCGGACACGGACGCGGACACGGACGCGGACGCGGACACGGCAGTGCCGCCCGCCCGCCGCCAGGGGGAAGCATCGCCGCGGGCCGGGCCGCGCGCTGCCCTCACGGAGTCTCGTCACGAGCGCGGGGCGGGCCGGACTGATGGCGGCCCCACGGCTGGGGCACCCGCCGGCCGGGGGGAAACCGCTTTCATCTTCCTACCCTGCTCCATTGCGGTTTCCTCCGCTAAGACGAGCAGCAAAGACTGGGTGGGGTTGAGGTCCAAGAGAGAAGATCAGATCACTTGTAAAGGAGGGGCGAGAGAGAGGGCAAATAAACAACAGCTTTTCCTGATTTTCCAAGTAGAAAGTAAGATACTTTTTCGAGTATCTGTAAGATAGGCGAGGCCCTGGCCCACATACTTCACCAGCACAGGCCGTGGCAGGTTTCAGGACTAGAACAGCTATCAGTAGATTCCAGCACAGCAAACTCCGTTTTCCTTTAATTAAGAGATCCAGTGCAAAGGGCCAACCACCAGTCAATTTGGGGGGGGGGGGGGGGGGGGGGGGAACCCACAGAGACAAAAGAGAATTGAAGCAATCCATTTCTTTTGATGATGACGGTGAGGTGGCACAAATGTCATCCAAACTGCTAAGCATCTCAGTATTGCCTGCATTAAGCTCACAGGTCAAATGCAGTGCTAAGTCAGTGAGAATATCCAACTGCCAGGGCATCTGGGCTGTGTCAGAGAGACTTGCTGCTCTCTGCTTTCTTAGAGCTAAAAGAAAATTCAGTAAGTTGTGAAGCTGAATGCTCCATCCTCCTCCCTCACAAGCTTGAGGAGGTGACAGATGTTTCCTCAGGGCCTGTTATTTTAGACACCTCCATGATTTATATATCTCTGCAAGCCTGGTGGGTGGAATTGCATGTCACAGACGAGCTGAAAATAACTTGTATATGCTCATATACAGACTCTGATATCTATTGGCCCATGCAGAAAAACTCCAAATTGGATCACGTGATCTGTGCCTGGCTGATGCATTAAGATGTACTGATGGAGCAATGGTGGGTTAAAGTGAAGCTGAAACGTTCAGTGAAGAGCACTGGCAAGGGCTTTGTGGTAACACTGTGCACAGCAGAACCACCACAGCTTAGCCTTCATGATTGTTTTGCTAAGATAGGCAGTCACAAATAGAGGAAAAAGTCATATTTAGAACAATCTGGAATTCCCTGGGGGATCATAGAACTGGACAGACTGCCTTTGGCCTCTGCGTGACAGGTTCAGAAGATACCTGGAAAGTATCTGAAAAGGTTGCAGATCTTTGTTTGGATGGGTGGGTCCTTCTCACTGGAAGCAGTACATTGGGGAATACTGCTGTGGGACCTTGGAGTGTTCAGCTGTTAACACCTGGTCAAGTATTTGGGATAGCCTGGTGGAAGAAGCAGACAAATAAATATGCTACATCCATGCATGCCCAGCACTCCAAAAATCTGTTAGGTGGCACTGTGTATGGTACATAGGCATGTACTGGGCTGAAAGCCCAGTGTCAAGGCTAAGATGTAAGAGAATGTTCTCAGGTGAACTTTTCAAAAGTGGAGGTTTCTGCTTCCCTCCATGTGTAGAGCCCAGGGAGTTTCACCCAGCTGCTTATTAACTTTTCCCCAGAGTGCTGCCTGGCTTCCTTTGGGTACAGCTCAGAACCAGCATTCTCTGTGAGATGATAATATTTTCCAAGGCAGGGCCATTCATCCATGCCAGCCTCTCGAGAATATGGAGAAGCTGTTCAGAAGAGGGCCTGGGCACACTTGTCCACACCCTGTAGCCTGCAGTAGACATTCACATCCTGCCAAGGTAAACTGTGTGAGCGGTGCGCCTGATTCACTGCCAGGTCTGCAGCAAAAGCAGTGAGTGAGGAGTGGCAGAACTTTAACTCCTTGGGACAGGCTGAAAACAGAACTTGAAGCAGATGACCCAAATTGTTGGCGGGAGCGTGTATCTCACAGGGTTTCCTGCCAGACCTTCTGCTGTACCACATGTCATCTCTGCACTTAAAGCCTTTTTTGTTTTGTGAGTTTTTTGATGGGTTTGGGGTTTTTTCCCCTCAAACATCACCTTCAGGCATTTGTTTCCACTTACCTGAGTGCTTCCCAAACACTGGGCTTAAACTTACTGTTGTCTAGTCCCCTTTGACCACCAATATGTGATGACTTAGATCTGGAGCCTAACCCAGTGTTTTCACTTAGAAATTGTTCAACCTACGTATTTAATTCTTCAGAGATTATCTGGATTCAGCATGTGTTCCTTTCCCTTTTGTCAAGGCCGCATGACTTCCACTTTTCCCTTGTGTCTTCCAACTTCCCTGTCTCCGTGATTGTTTGCTATTCCTTTTCTTTCTTTTGAGTCTCTCTACCACAAAGTGTCACACAAAGTGATACTTTCATATACATAGGGAATGACACAGGAATATTAATGCTGCTCTCAGAGGTTCCTTTAGAAAAAAACGTATTCTTTAAACATCCACAAGAAAAAAGTTTTTAAGCCAGTGAACAAATAATTTGTCCACAGTCAAAATGTTTGTGATGATTATGGTGCTGTGCCCCGAGGGAATTAATTCAGCTATCACTTTCCTGCTCACAAATGCCTCAGTCCAGCAATGTCACATGTTGTATTCTGGTCTGAGACTCATGGCTCCACTCTTGAAGGAAAATGCTGGCATCTTTGGAAGACCTGGGTAAAATTTTAAGTGGTACAGCAGGAGTAGAACCCAAAGTCTTCTGCTGGTTTAATCTTACCCAACACAATTTAGACCCCTCTGTCTTAAACTTTGGATGATATCAGTGGGATAAATGGTATAAAACTGCCATTTTGTCTAGGAAGATGTTAGATCTGTTTGCTCTTGCAATGTCTTGATGTGTGTGTGGCCATATGGGAGTGTGGCAACAGCTCCCCTAATCTTCACTCTATGACTGTAGTGGAAAAAAATAACATAAAAATGTCGTGTAATTGTTTTTTTTTTTTTTTTAGAAGAAACTAGGTTTATTTTTTTGTTTGGGTTTTTTTTGTGGTTTTTTTTAACACCTCCTAGGTTTCCTATACTAGTTGCAGTCCAGGAAACTTTGTGTTTATTAAGCACTGTGTAAATTTGCAGCTCTCTATAAATGTAAAATCAATAGCAGTGATAACAGCAGCAAAGTGCCCAGTTCAGCCCTGGTAATAACCCAAGAGTGCTAATTTCTTTGTAAGGTCACTTGCTTCACACAGGCACCTCCTCTCCATGTGAAAACACGGGTACAGCACAGAAAATATTTGTGTTTCCTGACAAGACAGGTGACAATGAAAACATGTAATTTCCAGCAGATGAGAATACTTGACAACAACCTGAAGGACTCTTACAATCTATTCTAGAGGCCTTCATCCCTCCACTGAGTGCTGAAAACATGTTCTCTCTTAGGAAATCAAAATCTTAGCAAACATCTGGTATCCTTTTTAATCTCTTCTCATAAGCAGATGATAAAGGGGAATCTCCAGTAACCTGATGGAGTGAGCAAAATTGTATTTCTGGAGGATGAGCAGAGCGACAAGACAAAGGCTTGTGTGGCTGGTCCCTGTGAACGGTGGTCTCCATCAGTGATGCCACCACCTCATAGCCTGGGCAGTTTCTGGGGTTCACTGAGTGTGTGTAGGGACCACACTCCCACCTGTCCTGGTGCTCTAATGGTAGCTCTGCCTGCTCAGGCTACCCCACTTCCATCCAGACAGGTGGAAGGGCTTTGGGCTTTTCACAGCTGAAACTTTACCACCAGTGGCAATAGTTAAGTATTTACTATGGAAAAATAGTATATTGTGTACTGCTAATGTCTGATTGTCACCTCTACCTTCTACTGTGGTGATTCTCTTGGTGGTGGATCTGCTTCAGACAGCTCTGGTTGGCTCCATGCAGTCTGCTCTGCTTCCCTTCCAGGTCCCCTATAAATCTGGTTTAGGGTTCCCAGGTGGCTTACAGCCATTCATCTGGCCTCTGTCATGATCTCCCCAGGGAGAAACCTCTACAGGTTCTTCTTGTAGTCCTGAGAACCCTCCCTCGTCCCTGCCTAGCCCTGTCAGTGAGGTTGGTGTTATTTTGCTCTGTGGTGTGTCCACAGTCAGTCACCTTTGGGCTTTTTCTTTGCCATACTGCTGCAGTAAATCCAATCCATCTGCACATCAATACCTTTTCTTCTTCCCTGACCTCTGCCTCTACCTCTGGATCCCTAGGTCCAGTGACCTTAGGCACAGGAAGAATCCTCCTTAAGCCCCCTATCCCAAAGGTGGCAAGTCCTGCTATAAAATAATAATCATACAGTAATAATCACCAGAGGGCTGGCAGGGACTCCAGGAGATCTCTGAAGCTATTTCCCCCCCCCCCCCCCCCCCCAAGGTGGAGTCACCCGGGAGTAGAGTGTGATGTGGGCGTTAAATGCTTCCAGCAATTGGGATGCCGCAGCCTCTCCAGCAGCCCCCTGCAGCCCAGGAGACCGTCCTGGAGAAAAAGCACTTTCTCAAGCATAGCACAAATCCTTCCTCCTGCAAATAAGGCTGATGATTACTTGTCTTTCTTCTGGTGAATCTGGAGTAGAACTGATCACTGTCTGCTTTATAGAACCTTTTATATAATAACAGAACAGCTTTTAGAGTAACTGAGAAAGAGGTGTTTGCTCACTTGCAAAGTCAGGAAATTCCCTGCCAATGGACATTCTTTGTCGGGGATCCTTTGCCAGCATAGGCTGAGCACTAAGCCCCACAATCTGCATTTTCCTTTTGAATGACTCCCACAAAATAAACCAAATATCACATCCAAGGAGATTTATTACATCCCTTCCAAGGGCGAAGCATTCCTCAGCTACATTCCACTTCTGTCTTTTGTGCTTAGGAAAGGGGAAAAAAAATCGCTGTGATGCCTCTGGATCCCACCCCTCCAGGGTTTCTGTCGTTAATAAAGTCGAGCAGCTGGAGCCAGATTTGTCAGACTAGTCCTGAATGGCTGGCTCACTCCTGCTGCTAGAGCAGCACCATCAGGGCAGCGCTAGGATTCCTGCTTCTGCTGGAAGACTAATAAGTCGTGGCACCACGTTTCCTCAGTGAAACCACCTTTTGTTGTTCCCAGTGACACCCTATCCCCATGCAGCAGCTTGCCAGAGTGGATCTTCTAGCTTCCTAGCTGCTTTGCCTTCTCCTGCCTCTGCATGATGCAAGAGTTTGCAATGCTTTTTGGGAACTCAGATGTGCTCTCAGAGACTCTGCTTGAAGCAATTGCTCTCTCCAGGCTTTGCAGTGAAGCTTTTATCCAGATGTGTAAATGAGGATGCGTATACAGGGAGGGCAAGGTAGTGAAAACTCTGTTTTGTTATGTGAGCTTAATTAAGTTTCTCGCCTAGGTAGTTGCTAATTGATTGACCTCAGAACTGTAAAAGGGAGCAAATTTACCAGAGCTCATTAAAAGAGCAGAGTTTGAAATTTGAATTTTTTTATTTTATAGATGAATATCTTTGACTGACGTCTTGCTGATATTTGTGAAACAAACTCTCTTCTGCAAATGTTGGTAGGTGGATTTGGCTTTTTAAACCCAAATGAGAGAAGGGGTGAGTACACAGATGCTTGTTAATCCTCACTGTGTATAAATGCTTGCCAGCATTTATAGGTATCACTTAACTGGAGCTCTGATACTGCTTTCTGCCCCAGCCAAGGCTATGCTAACCAGCTTGTCCATGCCAGCAAGGTATCAAGTACATTTCAATTTCACAGCCTTCAAAAGCTTTTCACAAAATTGACAAAAAACCCCTCACCAAACCAAAAATCAGTTCACCCACCATAAAATGTAGTCACTGCAGGTGTGGATGAAGCCAGCTGTGCAACAGCGCAGGCCAACACCCAGGTGCAATGGTGTAGTAAGTGGAGAAGGGGAAAAGATGCTGTGTTCAAGGGGAGCTGCAGGAAGAACAAAGCAAAGAGGACTGTCTTTTCCCAAACAGCTGGAATATGGACTATACCAAACATTCAAAGATCGTTTCCAATCTGATGGTGTTCACATCTGTCCTACACAATCAAACTCCCATGCGAGCAGGAGTCACCCAAGTGACAGTTGCCTTCTCAAATACATCAGGGCACCATTTGCAGTACTCTCCAAGTACTACTCTTGACATTTTGTTTGACACAAAGGGAGCTCATCCTATCAGAACCGAGACATAGCCAGTGCGCAGAAAAGGCTACAGAAAATGAGGTATGCAGAACAGTGTGGAATAGATATGCACACCTGAAGATGTGAAGGATGAAGGAGACCATTATGAGCACGATGGAAGAGCAGCCACTGCCCAGGTCACAGGCAGATGTTAGAAGGTCAACTTTCACAACCAGCCCAGCAAAAGCTCCTTTTATCACTCTAGAGCCAATTCACTGCAGCTCCCATCAGCCTTAAAACCATTTCAGGTGGGTTTTAAAGCTATTTATATTGCAGAGGGGAAAGCCCCATTTTGTAGCAAACTCAAAATGTGTGCACATCCTTGATGTAAGAAGTTGCAGCATATTTGAAGTTTCTCCTGTCAGCCTGTGAGTTGCTTCCCTTTTTTTCCCTTGCAAGGACAGACTGGTGTCCTATTCCCTCCAGCCTGTCATCCTCAAAGCAGATGCTCATCTCTCCTGAAGAGATTTCATGCATTCTATGAAAGCTTTCAAAAATTTGATGGAACTGTGAACTGAACAGCAACATGGACAAATTACACCTATCTTACATGGTTTTCACTGTGAATGTATCTCTGCAGTTATGATTGTCTACCCCCGTCCTAGGCTTGTTTGCCTCTAGGTCCTTCAGAGCCCTTCTGAGTTGCTTTTCTGTCTCTTCTGTTTGTAAAATGTTTAACATCTGTCAGCACTTACAGGAAAGTTCCAAGTTTCACGCCGTATTTGAAAGTTGTTGATTTTTTCGGTCTCTGGTTTAGGTAGTGGTTCCCAAGAATAAGTCCCTAGTTGTGGCTGTGAGGAAGAGGGACTGTTACTGTCTCTGTAGTGAAATTGCATTTGTTGACAGCAAGAACTGACCTTCCAGGAGAAGATGTTACTGAGGAAAGAGAGGGAGCCAAGTGTCTTCTCCTTTGAGCATATGGACTTCCCCCTCCTGAGCACACTTGTGACCCTCACAACTGTCTCCCCTACTGATTGCTCTGTCTGCTTCTTTCTCTTTCTTCTTTTCCTCTCTCCCCAACCACACCCACTATTTAACCATTTAGATATAAAAATAAAAAATAAGAAAACCACCCAACCCACTAGACAGAGGGTTTGCTACAGAAGGGTAATTTTAAAAGCAAGTCTTTGAGGTCAGTGTGTAATTGTACCACTGGGCCTATGTGATCTGAGACAAAAATAATCCACTGGGTATCTGGTCAAGAAGGAGAGGATGGCAGCCTGCAGTGAGGGAAGAGTGACTTACATGGGATTGACCAGGCAGCAAAAGGCCAGGCAAAACTACTTGCTGGCACCAGAATTAAAATTTGTGTAGAACACTGCAAAATATTCTGTCTGTGATGGGATCATTACAGCTGTTGCTTGGGTCATGGCCTCCTTTGGTCTGTGCCAGGAGGCACTGGGAATTGAAATGGTCTTCCACAGAAATAAAGATATGATGTGAAGTCTATTTATATATTAACTTGCTATGAGGAGCATTTCTGGTTTGATGTGGAGTTTAGGGTGCTGAGGTTTTTTAACAGTTCTCCATTTTCAAACCCCTGTTTCAGGTACTTTATGAAAACCTGCATTTTGCAAAGGGTTCATAGGACTGTAAGCCACACCCTCAGAATAAAGGATGTTTTCACCCCCTTAAGTATCAGTTCCTTTCGTTGCAGTTCCTTCTCAGTTTTAAGTGACAGGAGTAAGTTATGTGGGCCATTCATATAATGTATTTTACCAGTATTTCCTTTAGTGCATTTTAAAGGAAGAAGTGAGCCTGCTAAGTGCCCAAATATCTCTGCTGTCTTCTAGCCCTGCGAGTAGAATAGAGGGGATAGGACAACCACACTGAAGTGCTTTGTTTTGTTTATAGTTCTGGCAGAGACAGTGGTGGCCCCCATCACTTGGAAATAATGATGCTAACTCTCATATTGGGGCAAAACACCAACTGTATACAGCCAGCCATGATTTTCCTGGCTTTGGAGGTGACTTGGGGACACCCAAGACACCCAGACTTTCATTTCTGTCGTTCCTAAGACTGAGTTACCTTCACACTATACCAGATAAAAGCATCATAAAAGTCAGTTTTATTGTGAAAGAGGTTAAATTTGAGAGGAGGGAGTACTTTTGTACATTGATGGCAGTGGCTGGGGGTATACAGCTTTACCTGAATTGATGCCACTTGTGTTTCTGAGGTGCCCAGCCATGAACTCTCCAAGATTTCATTGTAGTTCAGTATTTTCCTTTCTCAAACCACTGCTTGTGCATAAAAGGATTTCTTTTTAATCAGAGGTCAGTGCTGGTTGCAGGGGTCTTTACTTTGTGACCTTCAATTCTGTTTTTAGGAGGAGATAGTGGGTTTCAGTACCTTCTTGCTGTGGCTATTTCTGGGCCAGCCCTTCCCAGAACAGATGCCACTGATTCAGGAGGTCTTTTTGCCTCCCCTTTATTTAAGTGCTGGTTACACAGCTCCACCAGGATCCATTGCCATAAACCACGTTCAAGGGAAAAGGAATTTAGGGTTTGGAGTCATTGTAGACCAGCCCTGGAGACCTCATGCAATTGTTTTTCATCCCTCTTACACCCACAGTTCTGCTAGATTAGAGTTACTTCACAATCCAGACACTTTCTGACTTGAATTTTAGTTGGGAAAGACACACAAAACAAAGAAATTTGTGTTGTAAATTAGATTTCTCAGATTTCAGTGATTTGCCATGGTAATGTGTCTCAATCTATGCAGTCATAGAAACATTTCACAAGTGCAAACTCTTCCAATGCTATTAACTTCCCCAATGTGGCAGGGTGCAGTGACTGTAGGAGGTAAGGTTAATTTCAAATCATCTGTGGTAGAAAAAATATATGGTACCCCATATGGGAAAGCTTTAAACCTACAAAATTAAGCTAGAAAGCATTACCCAGCCCTAGAGATCTATTTGCGAAGACTGGATTCTTGGCTCAATTGTTTTCTGCCCCTTCATGTCCCTGTACAAGTCCAATGGGGTATATGCTCCCTCTTGGTGCAGCTCAGGTCAGTGGGACAGCCCTCAAACATTTTCCTGTGTGTACCATGCTTGCCCACAAGCCAAACCTAAAACTGTAATTCATAACTCAGTCAGTGGGGGTGATCTAAAAATAATAGGATTAAAACCAGTAAATTATGGTTTCTCAGGTTTGCCTGCCTATGTTGGAGCCAGCAGGGTGCATTTTCAGCCAGTTCCCTTGCAACTGTCAGAAGTCACCTAAGAACATGGAAGGTGAGAAGTTTCCATGTTTCCAGGACTTCAGGTGCTCCGGCTTTGAGAAAACTGCTAAATGTTCTGAGATACTTGGAGAAAGGAAGATCTGGCAACACTGTTAGCCCCGTTTGCCACACAAACCAGAATGTCTCATTTCTCTTTTTCTAGTACATCTTTTCCTACAAAAACGGGCTGCTCATGGCTTGGATGGGTGGTCTCATCAATGGGTAAAAAACTGGCTTCATAGTCAGGTGTAGAGAGTTGTGGTGAATGGAGATAAATCCATTTGGCGGCTGGTTGCTAGCAGTGCTCCCCAGGGCTCAGTTTTGGGGCTGATACTGTTTAACATCTTTATTTATGACTTGGCCATTGATTGGGATTGATGGCACCCTCGGTAAATTCACAGAAGACACTAAGTTGTGTGGGAGTGTTGATCTGCTTGAAGGTAGGAAGGTTCTGCAGAGGGCTCTGGACAGGCTCAATTGATGGAGTGAGGACAACTGCATGAGGTTCAATAAGGCAAAGTGCTGGGTCCTGCACAACCCAAACAACCCCAAGCAGCACTACAGGCTTGGAGAAGAGTGGCTGGAAAACTGCCCAGCAGAAAAGGACCTGGGAGTGCTGATCAGCAGTGGTTGAACAGGATCCAGTGTATGTCCAGGTGGCCAAGAAGGCCAGTGGCATCCTGACCTGTATCAGCAACAGTGTGGCAGCAGGACCAGGCCAGTGGTTGTGTCCTTGTACTCAGCACTGGTGAGGCCACAGCTCGAGTGCTGCACTCAGTTTTGGGGCCCTCACTTTAAAAAGGACATTGAGGGCCATCCAGGTAGAGGGAGACTAACCTTTTCTACCATGTCTGCAGTGAAAGAACCAGAGGAAATGGCCTGACGTTGAGACAGGGGAGATTCAGATAAAGTATTAGAATAAAAATTTCACTGTTAGGGTGGTCAGACATTGGAAGAGATTGCCCAGGGAGGTGGTAAAATCACCATCCCTGAAGGTGTTTAAGAGGCATCTGGATCTTTGCTGGGTGATATGGTTTAGTGGTTTAAGGGTTACCATGGTACTGTTGGGTGGATGTTTGGATGTTTGGTGATCTTAAAGGTCTCTTCCAACTTTGATGATTGTATAATCAGTGGATGTTAGAGATGCACGGGTGCAGAGCTACAGGCAGGGAGTTCTTGAGCACTACAAAGAGCCTCTTTCTCAGTGCTGGCCATGTTTCATGCTTCATGTTTTAGGCTGCCGCTATACTCAAGTTCTTGATGAATCAAAAGTACAGGAAATGACAGCACCAAAGAGACCTCCTCAGTATGCTAAGGAGACACAGGCACTCTGAGACAGAGGACCCAGGGACTCTATTGCCCTGCCTTGCCTGCCTTGGCTTGCCTTGCCATGACTTACCTGTCTACCCCAAAGTCAGCTGCAGAAACCACATCTCTCCCCAGTTCTGTTTCCTTGCTTGGTATCTCTCTAGCAGTCATGAGGGATTTGCTCAGTGGGGCTTGCAGAAAGCAGCTGATAATTTTTATTTATTTCAGATTTCAATTCATGCGTGAAGAGCATGCTACACTTGGCAGAAGCTGTATGAGACTTGTTGATCCAGGTAGCCCCTTCCCCTTCTTTCTGCAAGTTGAGAAAGTCACACTAGGGGCAACTTCATTCACCAGGACTTCCCCCAAAGTAGTTCTTGTTCAGCAAGAGGGCAGTTGGCTGGCCCAGGTGAGCTCTCCTGAAGCTGGCAGAGCAGCAAGGCCAGTTCCCAAGAACAACTGCATGCCCAAGTGATGTGGACAGTGCCAGACTCACCAAGTTTTCCTGCATTCAACCCTAGCCCCGTGCACTGCTTGGGCAAGGAGACGAAGGCAGGGGAGTTTGCTGCTGAGAGTGACATGTCTGTGTGTGCCTGACAGCATCTGTTGCCATGGCAATGAGTATTTGAGCCTGAGCTGAGTTGCATCTTCCCTGAAGTTGTGAATTGAGCTTAGCTTTATTTATTTAAAACCAACCATAATGAGTGAAAGAAAGACAAGAGACACATTACAAATCCCCTCGCACAGGACATAGCCAAATGAGTCAGAGGCACTGCAGGCTTTAATCAGCCCACCTGACGTCAAACCTTGCCATCAGAGGAAAGTGCCGCCTGGAAATGTCAACATGCCCAAATGGAAAGGCCAGAAGGTAAATCTTTTCCTGTGCTCACTCACTGAGTAGGAAAGAACAATTAAAATTTAGTGAGTTCCCTAGACACATCTTAATAGCACTCTGAGTGAATGTTTTTCTCCTCCTGGTCTTCTCCCATCCCTGCTGTTTGCTACCTGGGGACAAGATCTATTGGCTTGAAGGATCTTTCTAATGTAGCATCAAACCCCAGATCCTGCAAGAACAAGGTGTTACCATCAGCAATAAAAAAGGGCTCTACAAGAAAATTTTGTTACTGAAGTGACCTCTCCCATAAACACTGAGTTTACCATGCCATGATAGTGGTTCTCAGTTTCACACATGTGATTGCCCAGGGGTAAAAAGAGCAACTTAGCTTGAACCCATGCCACTTGTCAACAGAAAGCTGGAATGAGGAATAAAAGCAGTAGGAATAAGACTTTTTTTTTTTTTTTTTTTTTTTGCCAGAGGTGTCAGGCACCTAAGGGTAGGTCAGCACCAACCCTGACAGATGCCCCACAGCAATAGGAAATGGTCATGGGCTGTAACAGATCACTTACTGGGAAGAAAAACCCTTTTGTATCCTTCGGAACAAAACACAAACTTTGGGTCCCTGTAATACACACAAGGTGAGAAGGAGCCCCCAGCTTTGAATACAAGAAGCCTGTTCTTGAGTGAATATCTTAAGCTAGGTGTTCAAAAGGGAGAGGGGTCAGCCAAGGGCACCTACAGCTTTATGTGCCCCTTTGACAAACATCATACTAGGAAACCTAGGAAAACCATCCATTCCCAGCCCACTGGTGTTTTCCAGGGGTGACAAAGGGACACATGTAGACATCAGGGAAAACAAGCACCCAGAGAAGGAGGAAGGAAGGAAGGATGTAAATGCAAACCGCACCACTTAAAAGCAGGGCAGCATTCCAGTTACTCCAAAATGCTCCCCACACCCAGCACTGTACAGCAGCCAACCTGGTGGGCTTCTGATCTTCCCAAATCACTTAACACTTCTCCTCCTTTTATTTTTGTCCTAAATGTGTTTTGCTTTGGTGGCTGATCCTGGCTATGTGCCTGAGACATTACACTGAGGTTGCTTTTCTCTAGATGTCTGTAATGAAGGTTTCTTCCACCGTGTTCTCTTCCCCCTGTAGTGAAAGTCTGTAATTACCACTAAGGGGTGAGGCAGACAGCCCTGAAACAATGTCCTTTGAATGGGGGGTGAGACATGCCTGAATTGCTGGGTTGTGCTTTTCTCCTCACAGGATTTCTTGTGGATCTGGACCTTGCTTTTAACCCTTGGCAGTACAGGGAACATCATCCTCCCATTCCCCTGACCAGCCTGTGTGTGCTGTATCTGCTTGGTTCTGACCAGGCATATTCTATTGGATGTGGCCAAGATGCAAGTGTCCAACTTCTCTACCATGCTTGAGGGGTTAAGTGGCACAGATCTGCATGAAATGCCCTCTAGTCATTCATGTGGGTAACTGGGAGTTTGGAGTTGATTCTATATAGCACATACAGTGTGTCAAAGCAGAGTTTTTGCCATGCTTTGCCTTGCCTCATCTAGTCCTGTTCCAACCAGTCCTGTTCAGCTGCCTCCTGTACCAAAGCATTTGCTTCCCACTCCTTGATGCAAGGTATCTTCTTGTTCTAAAATTCAGTCAGATTGTGCAGTTCTTCATCCTTCCTAGGGGAAGACGGGAGTTGTCGGAAATGGTTAGGAGAAATGAAGTGATGCATCCCCCTAAGAATAATTCTTCAGGTTGTCTTCAGCCCTGTGAAGTCTGCCTGGGTTCCTTTCACAAGCAGGTCTTGCAACCATGAAGGCTAAAAGCCTAGTAAATGAAAAATAGTGCATAGGAAGCAGAGGAGGCTACCCTCTTCTGCTGTCCTGCAGCTTCCCATTCACACACTGTCTTCAAATGCTAACAAACTGCTGGAAGGAGATGCCCTCATACTGAAGTTACTCTGCACCCAGTTAGCCTGAAAGTTGTCTGATTCCCTAGGGAGATTGTCAGCCTGTGCTCTTTCTGAGGCATAGAGCAGGAAGGGGAGCTTGTGTGTGACAAGGCAAAGGAACAGGCTTAGCTTGCCATGAAGAAACTTCCAAAGCGGTGAGTTTTCAGTTCTCATATTTTGTTACAGTACCCATTTACTGTTTGGGGGCTTTGCTTTCTGACATACTGGCAGAAAGACATACTGTCACAGGCAGCTCAGCCACATTCCAGGAAGTTGAAGGGGTTCCATGAAGGGATGCTCCTACGGTCTGGTGTCTTGTATTCAAGGCTTTCCTTTTCCTAGGTCTTTCTTCCTTCCTTGTCTGTCACCTCCTCCTTGTTTGCAAGGCTGATTTAAATCTATCCAAGGGCCCCAAGTTTACCCCAGAAAAAATAATAATTGCAGTGCTGAGCTCTGTGGCTTCCCTTTCATTCCTCACATAGCATTAGGGTGCTCACTGAAACCACAGCATTCATGGATCCTTACCATATGCAAACATGCAATTAATATGCTCTTCACTTCCCCCTCTACTTCCTAAGCAAGATGGGGGGAAAAAGCACAAGTTGGGGTGCACACTTCCTTATGACACACATGTGTGTCTGCACTTCTCTGCAGTGCACACTTCCTTATGACACACACATGTGTGTCTGCACTTCTCTGCAGTGCTCCAGCATGGCTCACACCTACTTGGATTTGGTAGTCATTAAAGAAGTGTGTCTGCTTGCAGACAGACATTTAATTTGATGCTCTGTGTAGCTGCACACAAAGTAACATACAGAACACAATTCATTCCCTCTTTCAGTTGTGGCAGGATCTATGAAATCAAAAGGGAGATAGATTTCCTGGATGAGGCAGGGCTGTGGATCAGAGGGCAAAAAAGGCTTCAGATATCGCAAGTCCTTCCTCAAAAGTTAGCTTTTGCTAGAAAGTTTTGCTGTATCACTCCCTATCTTGACTTTTTCCTGGGTTTTTAATTATCCCATAAAAACATAAATGAAGAAATCACAGCCAAAGGGTTGGATATGTAACTACTCGTGCCATCACGCATGACCTGACTCCTAAGAGCCTGTCTGGGGACTGTAGTACCTCTTCTTTGAACTAGGCTGAAAGTCCCATTTCCATCCTCACCTTGTTCTTTGTGAGCTTTCAGGAGCAGAGGGGACCTACAATGCAGCAGTTGCTCCCTCTGTACGTGATGAAAACAGTGAGCAAAACCACAGCAAAGCAATATATTGTGAAGTAATCAAATCCAGAGAAAAGACAAAGCAAAATGAAAGTGGGACTGTTGCAAAGAGCTACTGAAGGACCAAAGTGTGGAACCTACATGACTCCAGAAAACTTTCATGGCTAGGAAGACAGCTTGTGGCAGAAACTGTCTATTCTAGCCACATGAATGCCAATGCTGGAAAAATAAACAGGACAAATGGTATCTTTCACAGACTTGAAGTAAAAGCTTATCTTTGGTGGCATTCTAAAGAGCCAGCCTGACCCCCAAAGCAAAGCAGTTCTTACAGCATGAATCATTCCCATACCAGCTGTCCAGGCTGCAAACACTACACAGATGACTTCTCCTGTAACAACAGAGCCTGCATGCAGCAGACTAAAAATCACTGACATTTCACCCTACATTCCTCAAGAAACACTCATCCTCGAAGAGTCTGTGAGACCTCCTGGCACAGTCCTGGGTGGGGAAACCAAAAGCTTCAGCCTGGCTTGTAGCAGAATGGCCTGAATTGCGGTCCATGTGTTCAAGCCCAGGGCCTGCTTACCTTGTCTTGTGTGTTCTGCTCACAACAATGCAGGGTGAAGGCAGAGCAAATGCAGAGTGGTACAATAAGAGACTTGCAGGTCTCACTCCATGGACATAAAGGCGAGCAGCAGGAGCAGAACCAGTCAGGATGGAGCACAGGAGAGCAGGATCCCTTTCTTATGAGAAATGGACTGATGATTCACTTCTCAGCATGATAAAATTAGCTTGGTTGGTCATACATGTGTATTTGCAGTGCCAAATACGGTGAGGCCAGGAAGACTTACCTGATTGTCAGTTTGCCTTGTTCAGCCTGAACATACTTTATTGCTATTTCAATCTCCTGCTGTAATCAGATTGCAAATAAATCTAAGTATAAAATTGGAGAAAATTGGGCTGGGAAGGAATTTGGGTGATCATGTAATTCAGCCCCTGCCCCAAGGTTGCTTCCTGTTCTGCTGTATCTATGTCCCAAGAGATGGCTGCAGAACCTAGTTTTAAAGATGCTTTACTAAGGGTGATAAACCATTCAAGTGTTACAAGTGCTGCAGTCTCCAGGCCTCTATTTCAGCACTCAGCCTGTTCTTTTCCCCCTTTGCTGCAGGCACCCATGGCCAGCTGCAGGAGCACATCTGAGTTTTTCTGAATTGCAACCACCTTCCCCCAGCCATCAACAATTTACCTGTCTCCAGGTCTCTTCCAGAGCACAAAACTACTTGCCTGCAGAAATAATTCTCCTTTTTGGCTCCCGAGGGTCAGCAGCGACACTCTCAGATCACGAGATTTCCATTGCCTTTAGTGAATTGCACTCATGTCTGACATAAGCAAAGTGTCCATTTCGAAGCTCTACACAAATGCTAGGGATGGGGTTCGCAACAGAGCTCTCAAAGATGCGACAGAGCAGCTTTCCTGTTCAACACCAAAACAGAATATTTATTATGATTCTTCCTTGCCTGCAAAGGTGCAGCAGTGATAGGCAGAGAACATGCATCTGGGCAGTTACACTCAGTACTAAAAGCACTGAATAGAAGCAGGTTTCATACTAGGCAATTTTTTTTTTCTGAGATATTTTAATCTCCAGAATGGATTCCACAGCTCCTATCTGACTGTGCCAAAGCATTTTCCCTTCAGAGCACAGGCAAACAAGTGAGGTTTACTTTGCTTGACCTTTTCTGATGACACTGCCACCCATGCTGTGCAAACCGTAGCTGACACCATCTGAGCTTCCTCAGCCTGAGGATAAATACAGTGTGTGTCCTGAGAAGAGGCTTCTTTGTGTGAGCTTGGGCGAGGCACTGAACCAGAAGCTCTTGGTTTCACCAGTGAGTCTTCATAGTTAGGGAAGGATATCTGTGTTTGGTTAGTGGCAGGAGGGGAAGCTGCCCCTGCTGTGGCTCTGTCCATGCTCTGTGACCCTGGCTGTCACTCCATTGCTATGGCAGGATTTGTCTTGTCTACTCCTTGCACCAGAGAACCCTGCTGACTGGGATGTTAAAGGAAAGGCATCTTCCCCCTTACTTGCAGACAGGTTTACTTCTTGCTGAAGGGTCTGGACATATTTCTTCCCATCTTACAGTGGCAAAGGTTTTTGTGTTTCCTCTTTTAAACGCACTGGCATCCACATTAACAAAGAGGTTTCTCTGCCATTCAGGAAGTAGGAACAGCATTATTTTCTCAGCACAACTCCATCCTGGTTGAATTTATGTCTCTGACCTTTTACCCAAAGGCTCTTTACACTTGACTGAAACATAAGGTAAAAGTAAATGTAACTGAAAGAGCTCATTGTGTGTGTAAGTATAAAGGCTTTTGTGTGCAGGATGTGGCTGTTTGTGCAACCAGTAGCCAAGGAGCACCTTGGGTTTTGCTGTTAGTTCTGACAGCCATGGAGAATGTGGAGCAAGAGCCTGGATGGATGAAAACCCCATGTCCAGTTCAATCACAGGCTCCAGCCAGCTTCAAATCAGCACTTCTTTGCCAGGACCTTCACCACTGGCAACTTCCAGTCAAATTTCCCCCAGGAGAGATGCACTGCAATCTTTGTTGGTTTTTTTTTTTTTTTTTGTCCAGATGCCTGTGACCAAGAAAGCCCCTCCGTCCTTGGAGCTGGAACTCTGTGGAGCCATGAAAACAGGGACAGATTAATAAAACTTGAGGGCTTCTTCAACGGTATTATTTTAAGTGGTTTTCCTGAGTGTTGGTTGGAGTAATGATCAGAGAAAACAGGGTTTCATAATCCTATTTATCTGAAACCATATAATCTTCCTGAAGCTCTTTAATGGTGCCCAGCTCTTTAATTACAGAGCAGCCACATGTACTGCTGCAGCCAGGCCTACCTGCAAGCCCGCTGCGGGGAGCGGCGGCAAGGAGACCTCCCTGCCGCCTGCGCTTCAGGCTCCGACCCCGCGGAATGTCCATCTTTCCCGGCGCTTCTCCCCGAGGCACGCAGAGGAGCCTCCAAAGCCGGCGGCCCGGCTGCTAACAGAGAGTTTGTCCAGCTCGTCAAGCTGACACGGCTCTGCCGGGGACCAGCAGCGCCCTCGGGTCCCTGCGCGGCGCCGGGAAGAACACGAGAACCCCGGGCAGCCACCGGCCTCGCCCCGCCCCGCCCGGCGGAGCGGGGGCTGCCCGAGAAGAGGGGGCGCTGCCTCGAGGGGGTGTCTGCGAGGGAAGTCCCGCCCCGGCGGCTCCCGGAGAGCGGCGGGGGCGTGCCGCGGCCACCCGCCGGCCCCTCGGCAGCGGGGCACTGACAGCCGCCCTGAGCGGCACCGGCGCGCCGCTCGGCTCCCGTGCCCGCCCGGCGGTCGCTGCCGCCCCGCCGCCCATGGGCCGCCGCCGCCGGGGGGCGGGCGGGAGCGTGCGGCCGCACTGAGCCCGGCCGGCCGACCGCGGGGGCGGCCGGGCCCCGGCGCCGCGGGCACCATGGACAGTATCCTGGAGCCCTTCTCCGCCGAGCGGCTCTTCCCCGCCGCCGGCACCGGCTTCCTCGACTTCGGCGACTTCAGCGAGGCGGACTTCCTCAGCAATGTGGTAAGGGACCGCCGGCAGCACCCCCGCTCCGCCGGGCGGGCCCCGGCAGCGGGGACGGGACACAGCGGCGGGCTCTTGCCGGTCCCCGCCTGCCCCGGGGTGCCCCGGAATGTCCCGGAGATGCAGGTAGCCGGGTGCCCGCCGACGCATACGGCCAGCTCTCCGCTGGACTGGTCCGGCCTCTGTTCCCCGAGGACACCCCGCCCGGGAATCTCAGGGCTGTTCGAGCCTGACGGCTTGGGAGAAGTGTGCGGTGCCGGG
Source organism: Cinclus cinclus (assembly GCF_963662255.1). Lineage (NCBI taxonomy): Eukaryota > Metazoa > Chordata > Aves > Passeriformes > Cinclidae > Cinclus > Cinclus cinclus. The sequence goes on along the minus strand of NC_085051.1, from coordinate 24,462,537 downwards.
CGAGGACTGCACGACTTGCCATGTGTGAGCTCGGGCAGCACCGGAGGCACGGCCGGTTGCCGTCGGGAGAGCTTTGGGCTCAGCGCCTCCTCTCTCCTTTTGCCTGTAACTTTTCCTCAGTGGCATTTGGGAGATGAAGCATCTACCGCTTGGCGCTTTGGCTGGGCTGATTTACTTTGCAGAGAAGGGTGAGGGGGAAGAGTGACTCGGGAGGAAAATGCGTTGCCAGTCTCAGGGAACCAAAGGGGCATTGTTCACCTCTAGGGAGACTGCCCAGCCTCTCCCAGGAGTCAGGCGAGTTCTCAGTCCAGCAGCTCTCCCCAAGAACATGCACAGACTGCTGTAGAGCTGGAGCTTTCTATGGGAGTTTCCATGGGATTTTGCAACCCCTCTGCTAGGCAGGACCCAACCCTGAGGCAGAAGTGGGAAGGGCCCCACCCCAGAGGTGGTTTGGAGCGAGGGTATCTGACGCTGGGCAGCTGGGCATTGCCTGAACGCGAGGCTCCGCCAGCCTCTGAGCGGCAGCGGCCGTGGGACTGTGTGCCTGCCCCGGACAGAGATCTCAACAATGGCTTGTTACTCCCCTTTCCCGGTGTAGCGCTGTGAGTGTCCCTGAGGACTACCCTTGCAGTGGGAGCAGGGAACAGGGGAAGGGTGAATCCACTGATGAATCCACATCTGTTTTGCTACACAAAAGATATCTAAAACCTTTTATGTTGCCTCCTTTGTGAGGGAGACGGTAGAGATGCAGAGTTTGCTTAAATATTAAATGCACTGCACCAAGCAGAGGCGCACAGGGTCTGGGAAAGAGATTATGGAGGCAGCCCCATCCCTCAGATCTTGCCAGCTACTAATTTCCAAGATAGCACTGTGACTCAAGGACTGATTCCAATGGGCTCTACCAGAGGCAACAGAGTCCGCAGCATTCAGGCAGACCTTCCAATGGCACATCACCCCAAGAAGGAGCGCTTGCCTTGCTTGCTCATATCTGAGAGACCTGTTGCTAGGAGTTTTGTGCTTCCCCTAATTCTGTACACATCCAGTGTGGATGAAGCTATGCTAATAGGAAGTGCTTTATGCCAGGACCGAATGGCAAAATGAAAATAGTATGCATTGGCACCAGCCCTTTTACCAGGTGCAACATGGGCTGTGATCAGAAATCAGGGAACCCCTAACCAATACAGATGGTACCTTTTCATAGTTAAACACAACTTCTGCCTGCAAGCAGACCCTGTGAAAAAGAAGCTTTTGTGTAAGAGTGCCATCTGGTGCCACCTGCCAGGACAGTGTGTTTAAAGTGTGTGGTTGCCGTGAGCAGGCTGGTTCTGTCCTACCTCATTTAAATGGCTTTTCTGCTTGGAGAGCTGCTTCTGGAAGCAGCTTGCCCTTCTCATTTAACTGTGTTGCAGTGACTCAGGCATCGTTGTGCTCAGCTGACAGCAGAAAAGTGCTTTTTAAATTTTTTTTTCCCCTGTGGATTTTTTTCCCAACTGCCAGCACCACAAACTTCTGCTGGAGTGAGAGAATCGAGCTGAAACCTTCTCTTCCTGCAGATGATACATATAAGAGATTCTGTAGCTGCTTCTCGCCTCCCAAATCTGTTGGTGATACAAAAGCCAGAACATAATACATCACCCTCTTTGTTCTCGCTCAGCATGACAATGGGAAGGATGGAAGAAATACACTTGGATTTTCCTACTAAATTCAGCAAATCTCCTGGGATCTTGCAATGTGTGGAGAAGTTCTTTTGACATAGAACTGTGCAAAGCAAAGCATCACCGTGCACAATAACTCACAAAATTGCCAGTGCCTTTGCTTCAAAGATGGGCAAACTTTTCCAGATATTGTTCAGAAGGCATTTTTCTTAAAACGGGCCAGGCATTCCATCCAGAAAATGTCAGTATGAAATTTTAGTAAGTATGATTTCCTCTTTTCAGAAAGGAAACAGAAAGAAAAGATGGATGAACCTTACTGCAGAGTCTGTGCTCCTTTGGGGCAAGAATTGCATGTGTCTAAACTACTCTCTCTCTTTTCCACAACCTTGGCAGTCCTAATGAGTCATCTTGGTCTTTAAAAAATGGTTCTCTGTATTGTTCATCTGAAGCTGTGACAAAGAATTAATTACGGCACGTCTGTAGATGCATCTTCAGAAAGGTCTGTGTGCTTGCAACAGAAAAAAAAAATGAATGTGTGTGGGCTGCCTTTCAGAGACATCTGCCCAGGTTGTACGAATAGGTTGACAGAAACTTCATGAAATGCAGCAAAAGCATACCCTGACTCCTGCCCCTGGGATGGGTGGATGGATGGATGGGTGGATGGATGGATGGATGGATGGATGGATGGATGGATGGATGGATGGACAGCCTGATCCAGCAGGGGTAATAAAGCACTGGTGTGCCCCAGTAGCAAAGGCAGCTAAGAGCAAGAGGGATGTTGTAGATAGACACAGGGAAGTGATTATCCCCATTTTCTTGAGAACTGTAAAACTGTGTCTCAAATACGGTGTCCAGTTTTGGGCTGCCTGATAACAGACATGGATAAATCTAAGTGCATCATTGTGGTTGTCACTAAGGTAACTGGGAGATGGAGAATTTCTCCTGTGAGGAATAGCTGAGGGAGTTGGACTTCCTCAGCTGGAGAAGAGGCAGCTCCAGAAGGACCTAGCAGAAGCCTAACTGCACAGCTGAGGAAGTTACTGAGAAGATGGAGCCAGGTTCTTTCATAAAGTGCATGGCAGAAGGATGAGTGGTCAAAAACTGGAATGGGGAAGGTTTAGACTGGGTTTAAGGAACCGATTTAGCACTGTGAGGATTTTGGTTTTGTTTTTTTTTTTTTTTAAATCTTACGGAGAGTGGCTTGTTAATTGGAAGGGAAATCTCCAAAGGACACCAAATGCTTCTCTTCACTTAGCTTCTGCTAACCAGATTTACATAGGATGGCTGCTAACAGCATTGTCAGTCTCATTTTGCTTGAGGCCACTTACTGCTCTTGAATTTAGACAACTTCGCTCATCTTTTTCTCCCAGAAGGACCTACCATATATGTAGCTAATCCTTCATGCAGTGCCTGTTTATCAATTTCACCCATTTGTGTCCTGCCCAGTGCAGCATTTCTGATCATTTCTGCAAGTGACCATCTATTTGCTTACAGTCTATTACAACTGCACTCAGAGAGCTCTTACTTTCTTGTTCAGCTCTTATCAGAGCTGTGAAACTCTTCAAAAGGCTTATCTCTTGAGTCAGATTCACCACTGTGCTTCACTGGGTTTGTGACATTGGTGTCAGAAGGAAGCCAGAATAAACCAACCAAACAGGAGTCATGTGTTTCTTTTTAACCCAGTACCCCAGTGGGTTTGTTTATTCCCTCTGCTTCTGTGTTTTATAGTGCAAAAAACACCTTCAAAGATGACTTTGGATATTTATGTAAACACAGATTTATTTTGACTCTATGCTTTTCAAAGCATATACTTTACCTCCTTCAAGAGACATCAAGGCAAGAAAATAGCCTGCTCACTCAGGTCTCCACTGTTAGAAGCTGCAGAATGGCTATTCAGAATGGCTCAGGAGTGCTAACTCAGCTCCTCTGGGGAATGCACAGTAATGCACTCTTTCACTGTGTGATCCTATATGCCCAGGCAATGTGACAATTGGTGTTTTCTGGAGCTTACAAAGGGACAGCAGAATGGGAGAACTGCCTGTCTTGGTGGATTTGCTCCTTGAGTGCAAACTGGGTATTTGGCTTACTGTGTGCTCTTTCTTTTAATATTGTCCTGGCCTGCTGGAGGAGAAGAGTGGCAGGGCTGTACATAGTGAGCAGGCTGAGAGTGGTGGTGCAGTTCATAGGGGAAGCTTCCCCTGAAGATGAAGAGAGGCTGTTCACCATGGTTGACTGTCACTCTCACAGGAAGCCTGTACACACTTTTAATCCTCTTATGCCTACTACAGAGACATAAATAGCACTTAAGTGGTGCTTAGGTGTTGGACTGACCTTTGGTCTGAGCGAGTTTCATGCTCTGTAAACTCCCTCTCACCATCTCAGTACACAGTGAGGATGGAGAGCTCAGGCAGATTTGGTCACCCACTTCGTATCTCTTGCAGTTACTAGACAAAGGAGCTCTGCTGTAACAGGAGACTGGGTCTCCAGGACTGATGGTAATCTCTTGTGGGGGACACTTGCAGCAAGCATTTTGGCCCTCTGTTCCTGTGACTGATAAAATTTGGTCAGTAACACATTTGTGGTTAGTCTGCCAAGTACTGGATATGGAGAGGCTATTTTCTTTAAATTTTCCTTGGAACTTGTCGGCCAGATTCCTGTAGGATCTGGAGCACAGATACAGAGACCTGATGGGGCCATCAGACCTGGCCTGATGGAAATTAATCCAAAGATAACAGTTCCCATATATTTCTATTTCGTAAGTCTCTTTGGATCTATCTCATGGTTTCTACAGTTTGTGGCTCTGCTGCTCCTTTACTATGTCTTGATGGGATATCCTGGTTTCATCAGGATGAAACCAGAGCTGAACATGGGTTCATGGATCCCTGAGTCTGGGTCTCTGAGTATCATCACTGTAGAGTCACCGCCAGGAAAAATGTTTCCCTTTTGGTAAAGAAGAGGGGAAGAGATTTGAACTTCATTTTAACTCTAGGTCAATACTTACTCCAGCAATTGTGGATCATTTGTGTGTCCTATCTGCCAGGAAATAGATAAACATTTGGGATACTCTTCCTAAATAAACTCATTCATCTGTTGGACATCTGCCTGCATGTGCTGGGAACCCATTGTCCTAAATTATCTTCTCAGCCAAAGTGGGAGAACCCATTGACTGTGCTCTCAGAACTAGGAGAGAGGCTGCAACTTAGAGCAGAAGTGCAGGAAGGCCTATGTCCAAAGCAGGGTTAAACAGCTGAGATAGAGCCATCATCTTGGTGGGGAAAAGCAGGAAGGTCTTTGGTGAAGTGCTTGCAGAGTAAACAAAGGGAGGGTTTGGCAGGAGGTGGAAGTACATCTGCGCACACAGTCCACTCCCAGCGAGGGAGGGTGTCATCAGCACCAGCTGGGAGATGCTGGAGTTGTGTACTGCTCAGTACATGTCTGCCAGGTCATCCTCATCCCCTGTGGCATAAGGCAGCCGTTCAGTGCCACCACTACCCCTTTCAGAGGGACAAACTTGAGGTCTCATTTGTATAGATCAAGCTGTAGAAAACCTCTAAGACTGGCTCACTGTACGTCCTCTTGGTACCAGTACAAGTGGACAAGCTTGTACTGTATGCTGGCTTCAGAAATCACCTTAGTATGTGGTGGCTTCTGAATTTAATGAAATATATTGTGTTCATTGATGCAAAATGTCTTCTCCTGCTCAGGAGCTCATCTGGTACGGTACTGGTCCCATCCTGTGCTGCTCTGGTCTCATCCATGACTGGTGCTGTGTTGGTCCCATTGGTGCTGTACTGTTTTTGCTGAAGCCTGGAATGGAGCTGTCTCTGGTAGAGCAGGCATAAGAAAACCAGAGCATTTTCTGAAGCAATCCCTTAAAGGGGAATTTAGAACGAACTATTTCATAGCCACTATTATAGCTTCACTATTTAAAATATAGCCAGGCTGACACCTCTGTGTCTTGCTGCTATGCTTCCTCTGAGAAAGGTTATTCCTCTCCTTGCTCCCTTTTTTTCTCAGCATTTCTCTATAGGTTTTAAAGCAGTATTTAATTAGCATTTAGTAATTACTTATTTACTATTTAAAGAATTCTCAATGTTAAAGGAAGCAAATGAAAATGCTTAAAACTCTCTGGAATTATCTTTGGGATGGCTGCATGGCAGATCCTCTGCACATAACCACAAGCAGGATTGTTCTTGATACAGCCATTTGATTCTCAAGACTCATTTGTTCCAGTGCATTTCAGGGAAGGAATGAGTCAACCCACAGAAGCTTATGCATCCTTGTCCTGTTGTGGACAGTCCACTGTAAGAAACCAGATGGTTCACAAAAACCAACTGGTGTCTCTCCTTGCTGCAGAGCTACAGGAAAACAGGTAGGGCACCAGCAATGAAGCAAACAATTAATAGCTCTTCTAAGAAATGCCCCAAACCTGTCTCTTGGCCTAATTTGGCTCAGAGACTTCCCAGGGAAATTCCAGGTCTGTGCAGCAAGGTACAATGCAATCACCTATACCTCACAGGCAACCTTGTGGCCAGCATTGCTCTTCTTCAGGAGACATGTCTGCAGGAGGAGCCAAGTGTGTTAGGTCCTCAATTCCAAGACAGTCTTAGTCCTGGGATTACTACATCCTACCAATCCCAGCTTTCTGCCAGGGACTGTATTTACATATCTGAGTTGCTGGGACTTCACATCTCCACATGGGAGATAAGAAGTGAGAACAAAGGTGGAACCAAAGCCATCTTTCTCAGCTGATCCCCATGCTGGCACTAGCTTTCTCCTGCTGCATCAGGTGACTTCTGTGCGAGCAATCTCAGTGTAGTTTGGTATCCTCTGACTGAAATGATCAATCCAGTTTTCAGCCTGGCACTAGGACAGAGTGGGTGCTTGCATTGAGCTCCTCTCTTACTTTCTCTGGTATGTGGAGCTCATCTTGCGTTGTAAATTGCTAGGTGTTTCCTTGGGTTGGTGTCTGCATGTTTTGTTCCTCAGAGCAGAAATAGCTGAAAGGTTGTGAAGAGCCAAGGCCATGGCCAGAGTGGCAAGGGACTACAAGTAGCATGCTGAAAGGCAGGCTGTGTCTTTCAACCCAGTTGTTTCCCATGTCTGCCATGCAGTGTTTACATCTAACTTATTTCCAGCTGCTCAAGAAAACAAATTTTACTTCTGCTTTCCTGTATGGTTACATCAAAGTTTTCCTTTCTTGTAGTTTCCTGAACTGACCCAAACACTCCAGCCTTATCCTCTTACCCACCCTTTTCTGACTTCTTTATTCACCTTCTTTTCTTTTTTTGTATCTCTCCTTTGACTTTTATTTTCTTAAACTTGTCCAGGGCTATCTGCCTTTGAAATCATGTGGCACTGCTCTGGTCTGGTCTGTGTCCAAGTGACAGATGCTTGACACTTACTATGACACATTAATTAGCCAGAGCAAGGTCTCTTGAAGCTTGGAAGTGCACATATCCATGTATTCTTTCACTCCTTTCTTTCTTGGCCTATTTTATCTTCTCACTTTCTAAGACTGCAAAAATTCCCCACACAGCACTGTGCAAGACTATTCTCCTTGAAACTGCTATGTAATCTAAACCAGTACTGGAGTAATTAGTACCATCTTTAGAGCTCAAAGGTGATACCTTGTGTGAGGTCATTTATTATGATCGCTGTCCAGGCTGTTCCAGAGGAAACTCACCCCTGACTACCTCAGCGAAGCTGCTTTTGGCTTCTGTACACTGTGACTTTGTCTTGATTAGGAAAAATGTTCATTTAGGTCAGTCTGGCTGACCCGATTAGCAAAGCCTGCTCAAAATGCAGTTAGCTTTTTTCCTAGAATAGGCACAAAACATAATGCTTTCAGCTGAGCAATTTGTGCCAGGAGTTCCCCTCCAACAGGGATGTCAGGGCTCCCTTGGGGGGAACCTGGCAGCTAAGGCTGGAGGAGTACTACAACTTGGGCCTGACACCAGCTGTGTTACACAGGAGAAAACTGGATGTTATATTGGATGTGGACATTCTTATTGGATTGTCAGCATTCCTCCTGCAGGTGAGCTTTCTTAGATCGTGCCCAAACAACATCCTCCATGCTGGCTCCCCACCACAGTGTCATGGGGTCAAGTGGCTCCTCTTCTCGGTGGCATGGCATATCCAGGGGGAGCTTTGCAGCTCAAGAATAACCCATCTCTGCTGTTCGAGGCACAGGGGATCTACCATGAGAACCTGCTTTGGCTCTGCAATATTTGCAGCCCTCTCACTACTTGGAGGAGAGCTTTCCCCTCCAGAACGGGAAAGAGGTAAAGGGAGACAAGGATGAAGAAGAGGACCCAGTTCCAGAGCCTCAGGAGTTAATTGTTGCATGTCAGAGCAGCTTGATGTTAAATGATTCTGCTAAATTCATGATAGTTGAAGGAAGGAGCTGGGCAGGTGCTTTTGGCTAAGCTCATTGCTGTCCCAGGAGGATGGACTGCAAGCCAGGCAGTTCAGGGAGGAGGAAACCAGCTCTGACATTTGTAAAGACTGTTGATGGAAGGTTTCTTTCAAAGACTTTTCAGTCTCTCAATCTGAGAGGTCTTTTGCCCAGGGAATGCTGGAAATGTGGCTCTTCTTTCCAAGCAAATGAGGCAGACTCTCAGAGTTGATGAGGTGCTGTTGAGCCACAAATACTGAATTGCCAATTGAATGATGTTTGGTTTGTTTTTGTTGTTTCTGCTGTCTTTATGGACAGTGCTGCAGTGAGGTTGTTGGGAATGGGAGAACTGTATTTTAGTCCTGGCTCTGCCAGTTTCTTAGTGTGTGATCCTCAGGGTGTCACTTGCAGTGATGCAGCTTTTGTTCACTATAAAAAAGTAGACATCTTTATTCTTACTGAAAAGGAGCAGTGTCATCAATGGGTGAAGCAGCTTAACAAAAACCAAGACTGGAGTGGGGTTTTGCTAGTAAGTACTTGCCAGGAGAGGTCCATAGGAGCTACTGCTTTGCTTCTCTGGTTGGACTCTTTTTCAATGACTTTGCAGCTACATGATATTTGCCACATTTTCAGTTTGGCTGTTCTATTCTCCACTGATACCCCAGCTATCCTTCATTCCTCTCCTGTCCCTTATCCCTGCAGACTGCACATGTCTGTCTGACCTCAGATACTTCAGGCTAATCCAGAGTAATCTTTCCTGTGTCAGTATGAATGACTGTGTTGGTCAGCATCAGGATTTAAACTAAAGTACTTTTGGCCCATGCTCTTACTGGCCTGACCACTCTGGGCCTTACTGAAAACCAAACAATTTGTGCTTTATAAATCCAGTGAATGGGCTGTACTCATACCTTATCCTCTTCTGTACAACCAGATCCTGGCTCAGGCACAAAACCTAACTTCTCCATCAGTTTGTTGCAACTTTCTGTGAGCATCCTGTTATATTTTTGCCCAAAACTGCCGCATAGTCAGTGCTGGGCTGAGTTCTCAGGCTCTCAAACTATTTCTCCACTGGTTTGTAAATGAGAAGGAGGTAACAAGCTGAAAATTCCAGAATTTTGTGGCTTTATCAGTCCCTATCAGGACATTCAAGACCCATGTCAATCTTTCCGGCTGCTCAGTGCATGGTTTTGCGCTTTCCCTTTCTTTGGAGGTGCCTTTTCTTCACAGTAACTGTCTAGCCTGTTGTAAAGTTAGGATTACCATCATCCATCAGAAGGAGTGATGCAGTGGTTGCTTTTCCATTCTCTGATCCTTCTCCTGCTCTTCAGGTTTGTCAAATATAGTTGGCAGCAGTCCAGCAGCTGGATTAGCAATAATTAATGAACAAATGGCCTGCAGCCCTTTTTCAGACCTGACAAAGCACATACCTTTCACTTTTTTCTTACATGGTTTTGAGCTCTTTTATCATGCCAGGAGAGAGTAGAGTAGCAGCAGATGCTGCTCTGGTCAGTACTGGGGAGTGAACAGAAGCTGCTGTGCTCCTTTATTTGCTGCTAATTAGTACCAGCTAGGTAGAGGCTGCTAGCTAGGACAGCAAAACTGTTTTCTCTCTCCCCTTGTACCTGCAGCCACAGCAAGCAGTCAGTGGCAGCTGTAAGCAGCTGGGGTGAGCGGCAGCAAAGCAGGAGCAATACTGATTTCTTAATTTTCCTGCATGCTTCAGGCTCCATGCAAACAGCCCTTGCAACCTCCTCTTTTGTCACCTGTAGCTGAAGTCCCAGGTGAGGTGAAGGCACACATTACTTTGTCAAGCCCAGCAGCCACAGTGTGGTGAGGTCACTCAGCAGCTTTGATACCTACAAGTGCCACAGACCCATGTCCAGACCAGTTCCCCATCCACTGGTTTCAGATGCCTTTCTGATATTTGATTAAATTTAATTACACAGAGTTGTCAGGTTTTATTTATTTATTCTGAGGAAGAGTGAAATGCTAGAAGGGATGGAGAATAGGGAAAGAAAGAGGGAAGAAAAACCAAAGATGAAAGAGGTAGCTATGCAGTTAGCATTCCTGAGCCATCTGGACCTGTTGGCATGGCCCCATCTGGATGGGCTCACGTGTTCATCCACAGCATGATGTAATCTTCATTGTCCAGCTTTTGATTTTTCTCCTTGTGCTGGATGGCCTCGTATCTAGTGCATGTCTGGAGCGGGCATTTTGATTTCCTGTTGCTATTTGTGGACTTTTCCTGGCCAATCCTCAAGAGCAGCTCAGGCGGTTTGCATTCCTCAAACAGAAGCAGCAATGCCACCCTGCCAGCGGGAGCGGAGGCCAGCTGCAGCCAGACTGCCAGCCTGGGAGAGGCAACCCTGCATAGGGAACCAGCTGTGGTTTGCACCATACTGCAGCTGGAGAGAGAGTGACACCTCTGCCTGGTGCTTGGACCGTGGCGGCTGAGCTCCATAGCCAGCTCAGCCTTCAACACCAGCACAGAGAGGGCTGGCAGGACCAGTGTTCCCAGATGACCATGGGCTTTCCTGCCCTGCTGGATCTTGCAGCAGGACAGGAGGAAGGAGAGTTTTACTTGACCCACAACATATTCTTCCCTTTGGTAGATGTGAGTAAAAAGCAACTGATGACCTCAGTCCCTCTTTACAAATACCAGCACTAGAGAACACCAGGGCTCTTGACTGCTCTGTGAAGCAGGTGGGCTTCCCAGCACATAGGAAGGGAGGATGGGAAGGGTCTGGTCTGACACTGCCAAGTACCCAGTCTTGATAGTGGAAGGCCTGTCATCCCCTTCCCTCCATCACTCAGTGCCATTTGCAGGAGGCAGTGCAGTCTAGTCAGAAGGGTTGACTCAATTTCTCATGGTATTCTGTGGGATACTGCCATACCTCACCAAGACCAGCCATCTTTTTTTTCTTGGGTCCTTCCTAGCATATGAAATGAAGATTTGCATATCTGCCTCCTTAAGAGCACACTCTTTGAAGTTCTTTAAGTCACAGGAGTAATACAGGAACAAAACAGCCTTCTTCATTACATAAACTCAGTGTGTAGAGGGGCAAACAGTCATAGGGTTTTTTTGCCTTAGGTCCCCTCCTGCTTTTAGGATCAGAGCAATTCCCACCCTCCTGCATAGTTGAGAAAGTCTAAGACACTCTGAGGATGAAGATGGGATTTCTCTACCACGTACCACTGCTGCAAGCAAGCCTCAAACACAGCAATATGAGGGCCTGCTTCACATTATGCCATTCTCCACTCTGACTCAAGATGTGGGTAGCTGTGTGATGATACATTAGGCAATAGTTTGACCTGAGCATCCAGTACTCCCTCCCTTACAATGCCTCATCCTGCCCACATGCCTCCCTTAGCTTTGTTTCCTCCGGGGGCTTGGGAATGGGGAAATTGAGGGCAGTGACCCCCCAGGGAGCAAAATTATTTTCAGTGGAGAATGACTTCTGCCTGATTCAGAAGTCATCCTGTTTGCATGGGAAGGGAGCAGGGCTTTGCTTTCATAATAAACCAGGGACAGCCTGTCCACCAGGGATGGACTCCCTGGAACCACAGAGCTGAGCTTTTCCACCCAGCTCAGCTCTGTTGAGTGAGAGAGTAGCTCTGGAAAATGATTGCCTCTTGTTAAACCAATTGGCAAAAATCTTGCATCTCTCCTGGGAACAGGCCAGGGATTCTGAGTCACTGCTTGAGTGGGTTGTGGCCAAGGTAGTCGTACCCAAGATATTAAATGAGATCCACTCAAGAGTGCCAGCAGAAAGAGAAATAGTCATGACCATAATTAATAATAATATAATGATGAAAATACTCAGAAATGCATTGCCCACTCCAAAAATAAAGTTTGAGGACAACTCAAATGTTGTAAAGAGAAGAGAGGAAAGAGTCGAGAAAGACCGCCAAAGCCTGCATGTCAGCTGCAATGCAAGGAGTCCCATCCAGCTGGCCTGGGTTCAAAGAGCTCCTATTGTCCAACAGCATTTCCAAGACACCATTCAAAACTTTCAGAAAATAAACCCAAGATGCAGGGTGAGATTTATCACACAATAAAGGCAAGCCAGATGTGTGCACCCTTTCGGAGAGAGACAGGAGGAAGGCAAAGGAGGAGTGAAGTGGAGGTGGGGGGGAAATCAAGCAGCAGAGGCATGAGGGAAGAGATTGGCATGAGAAGGCCTGATGCTGTGAGGATCCAGGCAGGAGCAGGGAACTGGATCTGTGCTGGGACATATATTGGGCACTTGTGAAAGGTTTCCTGTATATTGAGAACACCATACTTGGGAAAATTCACTTAGCATGAAGGTTAAGGGACAAAAAGGGAAGATCTCAGTGATGCTTTTTTCTTTCGTTGCACATAAAACCATGATGAATACTGAAAGGTTGCTTCTTGTCCTGAATTATATATCTTCAAAATAAGGCCCTATATGAAATAATGTCCAAACCACTGTAGATTTTGTCTTGATTTTCTAAGGCTCACGCAGTCTTCAGTATTGCTTTATAGCACTGGCCACCATGGCAGGGTTGTAACTTCTTTTGCTACAGGAATCACTCACTTCCACCTGAAATTTGATTATGTTAAAATCTATTAACAAATAATAATAAAAACAATTAATTACACAGAAAGATAATTTAATCCTTGAATATGCTGCTAACATGGAGCTACATGACTACAACCTGCCATCACTAGTTAACTCCTCAAGTTCTCCCTGCCTGCAGAACCTGGCAAGGTGGCCATGCCATATCAATCTCCACAGGTGAAAAGGTGGCTTGGATTTATTTGTTTTCTGGAATATCTATGACAGTAGGGACTTGTTGATCTAAGAGCAAAAAGCCTGAGAAAACATTTTGGAGGCTTAAGGTAGAGAGTCCCTCTTTGCAGTGACTCATTTGTTTGGTAACTGTATTTCTCTTCTACAACAGTTGGTTGCTTTTTTAAGGTCTGGATGTATCTGGAGCCTTTAAACTGAGCCCAGTTGCAGATGATGAATTTGAAGCAGGAGGCACTCAGCTCTGTAAGGAACCATATTTGATTACCCAGAGTGGTTCTTCTAAGCCCTAAAACCCATGAGGCTATCCATCATCTCCCTTGTCCAGGGATGTCCAGAAACTGGATTCCCAAATCCACCAGCTTCTGCAGAGACCACTCCAATGCTGGGGTGCAGATGTCTGCTTGATCTCTGATGCAGGAGCTTTCACAGCAGGAATTCAGGGTGTAATAGGTTTCCTGGCTTCAAAGGAACATGGGATCTTTTCTTCTGAGGAGCTTCTGACATTACTTGAGTACATGATACCATGCATCTCTACATTTCAACTTCTTTTCACCAGCTACAGGGTCCTTGGCTGCTGGGCCTTGTTGTGGAGAAGTCCAGCTTGAAGTAGGGATAGCTGGAGAGCCAGGAGAGGGTCTTCAGCTGTGATTTTCATCCCATGGTTGAAGTGACTGCCTGATCTCTGACCAATTGGACATCCACCCCTATCTTTGGAAATGCAGGGCTTTTACCCCTGGTTCACCAATATAATATATTCATTCTACCCCAGGATGGTGTTAATGCGGGCTACCCCAGCAGTGACAAATGGTCTGAGAGGTGTTACTGCTCTTTGTGGCCTGGGAAGGATTTCCCCATTCTCCAGAGACTCTGTTTTTTGCAGCTCCACTGCTGAGGTGAAAATGGTACCCCCTCAGCATTGGAGCTGAAGTTTAATTTCCTATCTGCTGCTTAGGGCACAGATTTTCCACTGAGATATTGGCAAAAGGTCAGAAATCTGCATTCCAAGTTGAATTGCTTTGAAAACTGTCCTGGTGCAGGACCCTGTTCAGTCTGCTGCTTGCAAAACCCAATTCTTGCCCAGCTTGGCCACTGAAGAGAGTCCCAGCTCTTGCCCTCTCAAGATTTTACGTGAAAATCCCTCACATCCTGGAGTCACAAACCAGCTGGCCCAGACTTAGTTGCTCTGTTAAATGCCCTTTACAAAGGCCCAAGGAATGAAAGCCACCAGTAATGTTTGGTATTAGCTGCATGCCTCAGCTTCTGGACTTGAACAGAGTACAACTCTTCCTCTTTCAAGGCGTGCTTTTCTTTATGGGTCTTCAGGGATCTGCCAGGGGACAAAATGTGAATTATCTCTGATTTTGCTCTCTGAGCACTAAAGAGAAACAGTTTCAATGAGACAAATGAAGATGATTGTAAAGATAATTCAGACCTTTCCTCCTTATCTGGTTATCTCCCAGAGCAGATTTCCTCTATCTCCCAGTGTGTCTTTCTTGTTGCTTTCTTGCAAGATGCAGAAAAAAAGGCCCATAATGGCATGGGGCTGACAAGCTGTGTAAGAGCAGAGATCTGCCAAATCTGGCAGCTTCAACTCCTTACTGGCCAGGGCCAGAAGCTTCCAAAAAAGATAGAAGAAATGGTGGAGTAGCATTTGTTCCAATTTATTTTGGTTATTGAATAAACATTCCCATCCCACTGACTGGTGAATGGCTTGAGCAGTTGCACCTCTCTAATTTATTTTTAATTGTATTGAATGTTCATGCTTCATTTAATGTCTTTTGATGATTGTGTGACATGGTTTCACATCAGCATGGGAGTATTGTTCACAGAGAGTCACACAGAATAAACCAGTATTTTTTTTTTCATTTGCCCTGCCTGCTGTCACATCATCCATCCCTCACCATTAAGCAGAACTTTTCTCTAAACTGCCCAGGCAGACCCATGTAGGCTTTTCCAGGGTAGGTTCACCTCTAGATTTGCAGGGCTGGGCTAGGGATGCATCCCTTGGGTGTGCAGACATGGCTATGGACACCCAGTTGTGTTCTGGCTGTTGTGCCTCTGTGAGGATTGAGGAAGGGTGGATGGGCTCTGCAAGGGCACACCTGGGTGGAGGTGGATCAGGTTAACATAGCAGATAGGGCCTTCCCAAAAATGATGGCTTATATTGTCACACATAAGGACCCAGAGTTCACATGAGCTCCCACCCCCAGATGCTACAGCAGCTGAATGCCCCATCATGGTGTGGAGTTAGGGTGTCACTGTGAGCCTGCTGCAAACGCAGCTGGGGCTGCCATGTTCACACAAACAGGCAAAGCATCAATTCAGCCAAGACAGCTGAGATCTGGGGACAGAGATGACAATACAGCTTCTCTCTCTAAGGGCTACTGCTTGTGTGAAGTCTCTGCCTAAAGACTGACCTTGGCTTGGGAAGGAGCAAAGAGGAAGAGACCCCTGCCAGCTTGCCTAGGGATACCTGCATTCCCATGGAGAACAGCTCCTACGCATCTCTGTTTGAACACAGCCCAGCTGCCACCACAATGGCTTAGAAATAAGGGCGGCTTTGTTTTGTAGCAAGCAGGTGTCTTCAGTTCTCCAAGCTCAAAAAAAAAAACCAAAACCCTAGCAGGATAAGCTTTTTATTTACCTTTGACAAACTCCTAGAAATTTACCCCAAATCTTCTGCCAAATGAGGGTTAAGAGCAGCCGATCCAAATGTTTAATCCTGAGAGAGCTGTGTCCAGTTCTGTGTATGGTTTAAGTCCTGCTCTAATTTTTTTTTATCCAAGTCAGCTGCAAGGCAGTTGTAAGCCAAAGGAAATTTGGGACATTCATTGCATATGTAGCATACACACAGCAAAAGCATGCTGAAAAGCAGAGGCATTCCTTTTTATCCTCTAGGGTGCCACTGCTGGGAGGAGAGGTGCTCCAGTCTCTGCAGATTCAGCTAGTCTCATGCCATAGGCAAACCACGCTTTCCACCCCAGGCCAGTGGAGCCTGTTTTGCCCACGGGGAGGCTATTTCCCCCCTCCTCCCTAGCACATGCATATCTGCTCTGAACCCGGCACCCACAGGTGGTGGGACAGCACGCCAATGGCCACACCGCTATGGCCACGCTGCAACGCCCCTTGTCTTGTGAATCACCTCAGCCTGGGTTCTCTGCTGTTCCACAGTCGTTCCCCTTGCAGGGCATTTCCAGTCTCTCCCACATCTCCACTGCCCGTGGTGCTGTGTGCCGGCTGCTAATCCCATTTATGCTGAACACGCTAGTGCCAGGCGTGGAGACACCAGCGTCCATGACTAGCAGCACTCAAGAGTCCTCCGTTGGGGCCGCTGGGAAACCCACTCACAGGCTAGCAGATTTCAACTTTCCACATACCTTTTACTCGCTTCTTTTTATCCTTTCAGGGGCAGAATCATTTAAGTTAAAGACTTAACTTGCCCTTCCCCTGTGCCTGGTGCCTCCCAGGATTCTCCCCAATGAACTGCGGGCTTGTGAACTCCGAGCTGGAATATTACACGGCTGCAATTTCGGCCACGGAATTTCCATACGGTCTGTGTTACGCACATGTTTTTTAACATCACCCTCTCCGTCCGCTGATGGCTTCGTCCCCCCTGCCGGGGGGTTGTAGGGCAGGAGGGGGTGAAATCACTAAGCCTTCCCGTCTGCCACTGAGGTTTCGGCACGCCGCGGGAACCGCGTGTGCCGGAGGGGCTGCAGCGATGTCCCAGGGGCGGTCCCCGCTCCGGCATCCCGGGATGAGCGGGTCCGGCCCGCGCCGCTCCGTCCTAACCCTGCACTCCTCCCGCGCGCCGCGCCACGCCGCTGGCAGCCGCCTCCCATTGGCCGCCTCCCGGCAGCGCCGGCCAATGGGCGGCCGCGGCTGCGGGCCGCTGGAAGCGCGCCGCGGCGACCGTTAAACCGCCGCCGCCGTGCGCGCGGCCGGGACAGCCCGCGCGTGGCCGCCCTGAGGGGCTGCGGCTCCTCGGCCGCGGCTGCCCCGACGCTGCTGGGCCCGGCCCGGGCGCCGCGCCCGCCACCGCCCTCCTCCGGCTGTGCCTTGGGCCGCCGACGGTCCCTCCTAGGTCCTGTGGCGCCTAGCGCTGGAAATTGTAAATCCAGGCCCTTGGCACGGATGCGCGGTGGAAGGAGGTTTCCACAGCGAGTTGTGCCTGAGCCTTGCAAGGACAAGAGTAGGCTCGGGGGAGAGCTTATCACTCTCTACAAGTACCTGAAAGGAGGTTGTAGCCTAATCGGGTCGGCCTCTTCTCCCAGGTAGCTAGAGACGGGATGAGAGGATGTAGTCTTAAACTGCAGGTTTAAGTTGAACATTAGGAATTTATTCAGAAAAAGGATGATTAGACATTGGAAAGGACTGCCCAGAGAGGTACTGGGGTCACCATCCCTGGAGGTGTTTAAGGAAGACTGGCTGTGTCATTTGGTGCCATGTTCCAGTTGACATGGTGTTCAGTCATAGCTTAGACTTGATCTCAGAGGTCTTTTCCCACCTAAGTGATTCTGTGATTCTGCAATTCTACAGATAACACCAAATTTTGGGCCTAGTTCCAGATCAGGTTGAGTTAAACCCTGCTATCCTGGGGGGGGTTCTGGAGTGTTTGGTCCACCATACATGCCAAGGTTGTGATGCTCAAAGCAGTCACAGGTGACTTGGGCATTGATGCAGTGCCTGGGAAAGACAGGGGTGCTGCTGCTCAGGATGCTGTCCTGCTCTGGAGGGGAACGACAGTGGTGTTCACAGGCACTTTAGCCTTTGGTGCTTTGGCCATTCCACACAGAGATGCAGCAACAGCAAGGGGGTAGCAGGTAGGCAGGGGCAAGCTGTTCAGGCACACCAGAAGCCTGAGCAGACCAGGCATGGAGCAGCCATGCATACCTGTGATACCTGAGGTACAAGAGCAGTATGGGTTCAGGATGGAGGGGTGGCAGCCGAGGGGTGGTTGGATGATCACTTGTGCCCCTTGGGGTGCCGCATGCACTGACTGGCTGTGTGGAAAAATGTACACAGCATCTGTCCATCCTGCCTGAATCTTATTAACACTGTTGAGAGCTTCACTTTCATAAGGTCTAAAATCCTCTGCATTTTAAAGAGAGCAGAAGGACTGTCTGGAGTGTATGGGCTCTTCTTTCCTGGAATGTAAAGAAAACCTCGCCTGTGCAGCTGGAGTGCAGGGGGCTTCATTCCTTAGTGAAAGCAGAGAAGGGAAATGCAGATGTCACAGCTGGGACAGGAGATTTATCTTGGCAAGCAAAGGGGAAAAAATTTTCAAAAAGAAAAGAGAAAACTCAGAAGAATCCCCTCCCCATCTTCACTGCTTGCCAGCACGAGCAGAACCTCCAACCTGCAAAGGCCTTTCGTCTCCTGGGCCTGGGCTGCCGCCCAGCTGGATTTAGCCCCTCACTGCTTTCTCTTTGGAGCGAGACCGTGGTGGGACGAGAGAGGCTGTGAGAACCAGGCTGATCCTGAAGGAAGACTGTGTCCAAACAGCTCAGTTGGAGGTGGGAAGGGAAAAGTCACAGTCAAAGAATGGAAGCATGAAAGGGAAAAGGAGGGACAGATGCAGCCAGGATGAGTACAGAGAAGTGGATCCAGAAGTCATCACCTCCTCAGCCATGCATGGTTCCACTGGGCTACAGGAATGTGGCATGTGCAACCAGGCAGGGAAAAGGCTTAGTGCTTCAGTCTCTACTTGGGGCCTCCAGAGTTCTAACACCAGCTCTGGGTGGGGGTATGTGTAGAGCTTACATTTAGATAGCTAGATGCCTTACATTAGCTCCCAAGATAACTGTTGTACAACAGGAAAGGGTGTTTGAATGAGAAGTGCACGCACGCACATACAGTGTGCTATTTAGACAACCCTGAGCATGAGGTCAGGATGAAAACATGTGGTGGAAATATGTTTGGAAGAGTCAGTGCCTATGTCGATCACCAGGAGTGGGAGGGAGCTGAAGCCAGGAGCTGACAGATTCTCACTCTCTCCCCATGGCTGAGGTGGCCTCAGCCTGAGCAGATTCTACTGTGGCACCAAGAACAGGTTAAGGCTCTCTGTAGGGCCTAGAGATGCAAAGGTTGTTGCCTCCCCATACCTGTACACACTGGCTCATCCTCTTTGGGTGCTGCCTTCCTGTCCTCCTAGAGTTTGAGGGGGACGGGCAGCCAGAAATCAGGCTTGGATCAGGAAATCCAGCACATCCTCGCCATTGCGTTTCTGTCCCTTGGCTGCCCCCTCCCTGACCGCTCACTGGTAATACAGCTTTGGAAACACATCTCGTGCTATTTCTTGGCTTTGGAGCATAGTTAGAAGGAGAAGGAAGGAGGGTGTGAAGGGGAGGGGAAGATAACAGGGGCGAATAATGCAAAATGAGACTATGCTGTGAGCTTTGTATCCCATCTGGAAACTGTTTTCCTCCAGTACACTGCACACCCACTCCCTCTAGGCCAGGATGGTAAGGGTCAAGTTTCCCAGTTGACTGGTCCCCCTCACTAAAGCCAGACCCATCTGTGTGAAAGCTACTTGAAATATCTTAAAGGAGAATCTCAACAGACTTGCCGAGTCCTTCATTGTCACAATTAGAAACTCTTGGCCAATCTTCTGAGGGGCAGGAGCTGGCTGATCTCAGCCTGGTTGGAAGGCACATTCAAAGAGTTGGAAGCCACATTCAAGGCACATTGAAGAAGCTGTGAGAGGATGAGACTGCTGTGCTTGTGTATCTCTGTCCATCCCACCTTCATTCACACCCAAGTTCCATGGACTCTTTCTTGGACCTTCCCTGGTCTACTGAGACCTTCACTGTCATTGTGTTGCAAAAATCTCCCCAAAGCCCAGCCTAGTCGTGTCATTTCATGGCAGCACGTGAAGGCCTTTAGCTGTGCTGGCACCAGCCTGGATGGGAATTGAGGGTTAGTGACCACCCAGCACCTTCCATTCCAGCAAGGATAAAACTACTGTCCATTTGGTCAGGTGATAAACCTGCTTCTCTTCATTGCTCAGAAACTTGGAGCACTGACCTTGCCATGTGCTGCTGTGATGTACACAGCCCTGAGTCACCATATCCCAGTTCCCTGAAGCCTCTCTCACACATGCAAAGGAAGAGTGTGGCTGAAGCTTTCTCTGAGTTTTGCCAGATAAGTGCAGCTCCCAAAATTAGGCTGGGTAGGACAAAATTTGCATATTCTGGGTTAACAGGCTCAATCTAAGCTAATTAGTAGTGGCTGTGATGGCATCTAGCCAGAATAAACTCTGGGTTGCTCCTCACTGAGTCCATCACAGTTGGATCTTGACAAGAGGACACTCTTTCTTCTTACCATGTTGTTGCCCGCACAGCTGTCTTAAACAAATTAGGAGTCTAAAATTAACAGTACCTGTTGGCTGCAGGAGAGGACAGTCAAACCAAGAGCCCCAGTAGTCTCCCTGGGATGTGGTGACTTCCTGCTGGTCCCATAGTTTCCATTGTGGCTATAGCCAGCTACAAAGCCATGCTATTATTTTTGTTTGCTTTACCCTTCCTTCTTCTGCTTTCCTCTGCATCTTGCCATCTTCTTTGAGTAAAACAACAGTCTCCAGCTTTGTGTCAACTCTGGGTGCTCTCCTTCTTTGAGGGTGTTGGATCCTTGGTGCCCCCTTTGATAATAACCACAGTTATGGCCAATCTCATGGGCTAGCCCCCTTCTCTCCACTGTCTGTATTTGGAGATGTTGGATTGATATATGTGTGAGTGGTGAGAGCTGAAACAGGCCGCTTTGATGAGAAGGCTTTGGCAGTATTTAGTTGCCGTGGAGGATAAGACCCAGAAGCCCAGAGAGGGGTAAATGCCCCAACATTTCTGTGTTCCCAGGCAGGGGTGCAAGTTTCATTCTCCACTCATCACCCATGTTTTTCCTTTACTGTGCAGCAGCCTTCTGTCTCTTGGGAGAGAATGAACTCCTGCACCTCTGGGAGAACAGTGGTGCCTTCATCCTCATTTCCAGACAGCAAGGTCTTCCAGTAGCAAGTCTGTTTTGTGGTGTCTAAAAGAATCAGGAACTTGAAATTACTCCTGCCAATGTTGGTGCCTGTGTTAAAGCTCTGATACACAGTCCCTTGCACTCATTACTCATCTCTCACCCCTCAGCAGCTGCTGGGGGGATTTCTTTTAGTTTTGGAATAAAGCTCTTCCCTCTAGGTAGGGTTTGTTCAACAATGGAGAGATTGTTGACTGACCAAGGGATCATTGTTCTAAATGTGGGTGGGATGCCACTAAAAGATAATCTGTGTAACTACTGCATGAATGCATTTTCTTGACTCTCTTCAATCCCACTCTGCCTTTGTTAATGCAGAGTTGTGAAAGAAATTGGGAGCACGTGGCGGCATCACAGACAGCTCTCCCCACAGCTGTCTGTCCAGCTCTGTTTCTCTTCCATGGCTAACTGTTTCTAGTTTTGATGGTCACCATACTAAATATGATTTGAGCTCAGCTCTGCTGTGTTGTGGTGTATTAGCAGCCAGTACTCTTAATCACTTCACTTTTCTGTGGTTCTTGCCCTTACCGTAAGGCTATCGTGTTCACATCCTGTGTTTGCTTGTGTTGTTTAGAGAACACAAGACAAAGAACAGCTGTTACATGAGCAGGCACTCTCTGGGGTTAATGCTCAGGACTCCAAACTCTTTATCCTTCTATGCTGTAGGATAGGACAAAACCTGGTTTTCCAGTGCTTTTTAGATAACTATCTAACCCAGTTCCATCTGGGTTAGGTTCCATCCTCTGAAGTTACACTCCCCACAGATGGTAGGTGTTTTCTGTTACTTGATTCGAGTGCAAAAATGCTCCTAAGCAACTTGGAAATGGCTGGGTAGATTTTACCAAACTAACCCGCCAATTCTGCTTCTGCTGTGGGAACAAATGGAGAAAACTTTAGCCCAGACATCACAGGGAGGGCCTCAACACTAGGGTTTAGTATGAGTGTGCCTTCTCCATCCTACACATGCAGTGCCTGGTCTCCAGGGAGGCTTTGGATGGTTGTGTGTTGGGCTGTCACTCCAGGCACTCAGAGGACAAGTAGGAAGGAAGTGAATGGACAGAAATTTCATGTCAGGCAGAATGCAGGTGGCAGGGAGTCCACCCCCACTTCCAACATGCTCTATGAGCAACTGAGGTTTTAAATAGAGCAGCTGAAGGATGATGTTGGGGGGGTGAAAGGCACTGTCATGTTGAGATTGCTGCTGCTTACCGTCTCCCTCCCCCACTTGGTGGGAAGTGTGGGTCTGTTCATCTAGAGCCTACTTCACTCCCCAGCCTCACCCCAAAGCTCTGACAGCCAGTGAAATGTTGACAGAGTGGTACTGTGCTCAGGTAAAACAAATATACCTTCCGGTAGGAGCAGGAACCTACAGGCTCCAGCATCCGGGGTCCTCTGGCCACCTCCTGCCTCAGTCCTAGCACTGGAGAAAGAAAGGACTGCACACACCCCATACTTCTCTAGAAGCCAGGCTCTCTCCTGAGCTGAGCTCTCACACTGGAATTCATTGGCATTCATGTCTCCACTCTAGGACCTACATGGTCTCTCCCACTCTCATTCATACCCTGTTGCTTTTGGTATTTCAGTATACTGCTTTCAATGCCTTTCTGCCCACCAAGATGCTTTTCCAGGCAGGGGGTGGGGGGACAGACCTAGTCTGACTCTGCTGAGCTGTCTCCAGTTCATTTAAGTTACACAGTTCTGTCTGTGTAATATAGTCACTTGAATCTATCTGTCTTTTCTTTCCTCTCCCTGAGCCAGAAGCCTCAACCTGCCAACAAATGGGAGAATTTTTCAGCTGGTGTTTGGCAGCCATAATTTTTCTCCCTGCCCAACCAATGCTTTGTTGTAGCAAATGGAAAAGTTAGTGATTTGACTTCTGAATAGGAGGATATGCCTCAAAGGAAGCAGGTTCCCTGTAGCATCAGGAGCTCAGCTCTGCAGCAGCACTGGCCAGATTTACTGACTGTTACTGGAATGATTAGTGGAATGATTGTTTGTTGTTAACAGCCCATCTGTAGTGTTTAAACTTCATCGAGGAGCTGAATTTTGCAGGCATTATCTGGCTGAAGTACAGCCTCATATGGTCCACAGAGGGGCTGTTAAATCCCAGAGGAAATTAAATACAACAGGGGGCCTTCCTGTTATGTTGATCCAACTGATCTTCTTTCTCTGATAGAAATCAGCATCTGGGTTGATGTTCTCTGGGGCATCAGTGTGCCTATTGCTGCTGGCAGAGAACATTAAAAAGTGTCTGTCATTAAGGACAGGTGCTGAAAACCATGACTTTCTGCCACACTTACATTTTATCATCACAGGAATCTCTTTACTTGTTCTCTATTTGTTGTCTATTTGTTCTCTATTTTTGTTGTCACAGTGAGATGATGTTTGGAAGACAAATAGATACTCACAAAGGAAGGGGGAGATAAGATAATGTAGAAAAGTTTCATGCATGTTTGTGGCATGGATAAACTTGCAGTGGCACCACATCCCTTTCTATCTTAAATCAAGGTGTTTTTGTCAGACTGATGCAGGCAAAGAATAGGAACTGTTTTTTGTCATGAAAAAGGGCTGATGCTGAGGTTTGACTCTCAGTACAGAGGAAGGCTTTCAGATCCTTGGAGTTGACACTAATGCTCTTTCTCCCTTTGTCTTTCCTCAGCATTTCTCAGAGAACCTGGATCACTTCTCTGACAACATGGAGGATTTCTCCAATGACCTCTTCAGCAGTTTCTTTGATGACCCAGTACTGGCTGAGAAGAACCCTCTGCTGGACATGGACCTGGATCCTCCCACCCCAGGCATCCAGGCAGAGCACAGCTATTCCCTCAGTGGAGACTCTGCTCCCCAGAGCCCCCTCGTGCCTGTCAAGACTGAAGATAATGCTAGCGGTGAGCATGAGATGTGCACACTGCACAGCTTTGGGCACATCTGTTAGCAGTGGCTCTTGCTGGCTTTCATATATAGGGACAAACTGGCTGTTCCTTGGACTTGCACATGGCTAATCCGAGGAAGAATTTGATTTGCTGTAGTCAAATACAGCCCACATTTTCCCCTTCCCCATTTGTGCTCTGATAGCCACATTACTCCTTTGCTGGGCTTACTGTTATTTACGAGGACGATAATTGGCTGTGGTTTAGTGTGCTGCCAGCTTCTGGCAAGCAATCAGCAATGTCTTTTTAGGACCCTGCAAACTTGGGTGTGGATGCCCTAGATCCAGCTCCGTTTTGGCATCAGGCAGCAGGGTTTTGGCTTGCACGTAGGAAGCATGAGTCTCTGGCTGCAACCAGTGCTGGTACATGTGGAAAGCTAAGTGGCTTCTTTACCAGCAGGTCTTTCAGCAAGAGACAGAGAGGAATAGTCATTTCAAAGCTTATTTTTAAAACAATTCATTTCAGGATAATTTATGATGGCTGGGTATTTTTAGAGCTGTGCTTGCAGAGAGTCCTGTAATTTGTGGGATTGTGTGGGTGTCCCAACAGCTGATGGACACCAGGCTGCCTGAAAAAGCAGTGGCACAGGCTCAGTATACACAGAAGACAGTTATTCCTTTGAGCAACAGTGAGACCTAGGACAGAGGCTTCCCTCTCATGAGTAGGAATGATCCCAGCTTTCTGGTACAAACACCAAGGCAGGAGAGAAGGCTGACCTCTGCTACCTCTTTGGTCCTTGAAAAGGCACAACCATCTGCCACATTCCTTAGGGGCGTCTCAGAGAGATGATGGGAGACAGGTTTATGGCAGACCAAGCAGCTCTGCTTTAGTACCAAAAAAGCTTTAAATTTGCATTTTTTTTTCTTAGTTTTAACCCCAGTATAGTCTTGGAGGGGGCAAGTAACAAAAAAAAGTGAAAAAAAAAAGTGTGAACAAATAAACACAACTTTGTTTTGCCCTTGAAAATGAATAAGAGGAGATAAGACTTGAGAATGAGAGAAGCCAAAAGAATGCATTTGTAGAAACCAGTGAAATGAAGATTGCCTACATGAAGCTATCTCAAGGACTCCTCTCTGAGACACTTAGCACCACTTCTCCTTCTCTCCACTGTGTCTGCACATGCCCTTCCTTCAGCTGTCATGTCTCAAAGGAGAGACCATGACTCTCTTGAATGGAGTGTGACACTGATCTTTGGGCAGAGGCCAGCACAGGGGTAGAGTCCATAACCCATGAGAGTTTGAGGTGGGCCTGGCACTTGCTCTCTGAGAGTGCAGATCAGTCTTATAAGGGAATAAGGCCTAGCATTATGATGGCAGGTATAGGAGTATCCATGCATCCAGTCCTGCAGCTAGATAATTCAGCTCATCTTTCTAGGGCTTTTTGGCTCATAATTGCATGTGAGTCATATTCTAGTGAAACCCTGAGTCAGGTCCAGTATTTGCAACACTGTGCAGTCCTTTTGGCACAGCTCCATCCAGTCTCAGTCCTTTTAGACATTCAGTTCCAATTAATTACCCAGAAATGGTTTTTCTTTAACATTAAACAAGCTCTGCTCAGTCTGCAGAGCTCCTCAGGAATGCCCCTGCTCTGTCTAGGCTTGGAGCTGGCTGAGGGTTGCTTTTTATCAGCTTTCTCCCAGCTTTTCTGCAGATCTCCAAAACTCTTCCAAATCCTGCCCCTTCCCACATGGTTCCCACTAACACAGGTCAGCTAGGGCAAGCCACTGGGTGCATTGTGACCCTGCTTATCAGTGGAGTCTGCTTTCCAGATGGCTTGTGCATATGGACTGGCTGCTTCATTTCTCAGTACCAGCCCTGAGTTTTGCAGGGTGCGATTTGATGCCAGGAGCAGGGGGAGCCAGGGTTGTGCAGAACAGTGGGCACTGGACCCAGCCTCATTTTAGTAGGTTCTGCTTCTCACTGCTCTTGGCCTGACCTCCTCAGCCCTGGGCAGCTACAGGTATCTCTCAGCTGAATTTCTTCCCAATAGGTACAGTGTATCTAGAGCGGAGGATGAGCGGCTTGGCATGCCTCACCCACCAACATACCGTGAAATCTGCAGTGTTACAGTGTTACCTCTGAAACATCCTCTCAGGCAGCAGAACCTAGATGTGTCCACACAACATGCCTATTCCTCAATCCCTCATTGACCTTCTGATGGTTTATTTGTCTCTGATTCTGTAACCCAATCACTCCCCAGATTAATCTCCAAGGGTGGGAAAGAGAGCAGGGTCAGAATGTAGACAGGAAATGGGAGGACGGCACATACTTACTTGGGTGTCTGTTCCTTGGCCTGTCTGGACTCACAGCGCTGGGGACTGCTCTCTCACTGAGTCGAGTCTGATCAGGGGGAGCCGTTGGTGGTCTGCTCTCCCTTGTCTGATAACTTGCTTCAGCAGCAGCCCTCACAGACAGAGGATACCCCACACATCTGAGAAAAAGAGAAATACAGGTCTTTGAAACAGAAAGGATGAAGAGTAAAAGGCTTCAAATGGCAATAAGGAACATCAGAGCAGTCAGTAGGCAAAATGTTCCCACAGTGGGCATAGCAAAACCATAGAAGAGTTTAAATGGGGGAAGCTGTGAACTCTTCAGCACTTTTCAAAGGGTTCAAGTGAATAATCTATTAGGCCTGACACAGATTTAGTTGAACATGCCTAGAGCAGTGGGATAGATGGAAAAATCTCTACAGATCCCTCATTTCTGTGAAAGGCAGAAGTCAGTCCAAATTTTCTGGACACAAACCATTGTGGCTGTGTGACATCTTGTCTCCTTCCATCAGAAGGGGTTTGTCTGCATACCAGGGTAACTAGAACTTCCAGCAGTGGGTTCGGTATCCTTAGCAGGACAGAGAAAACACAATCCATTCTGTGTCTGCTCAGTAGGCTCTGCGTTGTCTCAGCTGTACAGTGCACCCCTGCCTGAGATGCTGCCTGATGACATTAGCCCTGCTGTATTGTGAGAAGCTCTAGAAAGCAGTCCAGCAGCACTGAGAGCAGCACACACAGCTGAGACACACGCAGCAGCCACAGGAGCTGCATCTGTGCTTGAAGATGTCCAGTTGCAGAGGCAGATGGAAGGAATGAACATCTACTAGAGAGACCTGTTTAGGCAGAAATAAGATGTGCTAGACTAAGCACAAGAAAACACATTCCATTGGCAAGGTCAACACTGTGTTATCATATATAATTCTTGTCTGGACTTAAACACCACTCTGTCCAAGCAAAGGCAAGAAGCAGGATTCTGCCCTCTCCTGAAGACAGCAGAGGCTGAGTAGGGCAAAGACAATGTTAAGGTACCTTTAAGTTAGATCAAATGACACCTCCCATGTGAACAGTTGCTTGTTTGTACTCTTCTTAATGCAGGCTTTTCCTGGGCGAAGAAAGACCTTTCTCTCTCTCTCTCCTCTTGCCAGGACATCTTCTGGGCTGAGGCCTGCACTGCAGAACTGCCCTGGGCAGCAGACAGCTAGGCAGCATCCCCAGGCCTGACTGAGAGTGCTGCATGCAGAGAGTCGTGCAGAGGTTAGAGAGTGAGTCAGACTGTGGCCTTGTAGAGGCAACTGGATCTCTCTCTGGTGACACACTTAGCAATAATCTGTCCTATGTCAAGCCAAATGTATTTTTGCTTGTCAGATAAAAAGGGAAAGGGAAGGGATGAGGATTAGGAAGGAGGGTGCAGGCTGAAGGCCAGCTAGGAGTAGCCTTTTGGCAGGCTGAAGTATTTGAAGAGCAAAGACCAAAACTTCAGGGCAGAACCCAGGCAGCTCTCCTCTGTAGCAGTCTTTTTCCCATCTGATCTGCAGTTTATCTGGGATCTACTTCCAGTGGCAAGCCAGGCTCACACCACAGATGTGCATGGGACAGAGCAGCCAGGAGGCAAGGGGAGCATGCCCCCAAAGCTCCATTCAGTTCTCTTCAGACACTCCCTTTCCCTCACTGCTTCTTTTTGTCCCTGCTGGCAATGGCAGCAGGGTACAGCTGTGGACAGCAGTCCCCTGAGCAGTCCAGGGTAGAGAAGAGAGTCTCAGAGGTGAGACTGAGGGAAGCAGCTGTGGAAGCAGCCTCACAAGCAGGTGCTGCTGTGGGCTTCCTTCCACAGAAATGGACCTTCCTCCTCTTCTGTCATGCAGCAAAGCCCTGGCACTTGACACATCATCAGAAGGCCAAAGCAGCACTGTCAACCTTTCACTGTTATCATGCTGTTATCATGTTATCATGCTTATCATGCTTTCACTGTTATCACCTGCTCTCCAGCACAGAGATGATGCTATTCTTGGTAACATACCTGGCTGCTCTGTGATGCTGGCCATGCTGCCTAAGGAGCAACAGCCCAGCATCTTCCTTTCACTGAGCTGTAAATATAAATAAGCTCCAGAGGATGAGACCTAGACATTACTGGGGGAAGAAACCCTGCAGCTGTCCTCCACAGCTTTGGCTGTACTGTCAGAGAACAGCAGAGACATAATTCCTCTATCTCTATCCTGTCTGCTCCCCACACACTGGGGAGTACACACTGGGGGCTCATTCCCTTTTGTACCCTTTTGTGTTGTGGGCCTGCACATACTTGTGTGGTGACAGTGCTAAACTTGGAAAGCCAGCCTCCTCAGTCAGAGGAAGCTGTCTGCATGGCTTTTTTTTCCCCCTTGCCCTGTTCTTGCTGGAGTCTGACTCTCATGTTGTGCATATTTCAGAGCTAGAGAATGGAGTGTGGTCACTGGGGCCCAAGCTCTGCTCCATCATGGTGAAACAGGAACAGAACCTGCCTCTAGATGTGCCTGAGTCCCAGCTACCTGCCAGCTCCATACCAGTGCTGAACCTCAACCCTCTGCAGAGACTGCCACTCCCTGAGGAGGTGAGCCCATCTAAGATCTGTCGGGAACCTGGGCTCTCACACAGCAGCAGCCTTGGTGATGCAGACCCAGCCATGTGACTGCAGGGTCCTGCAAGGTGATTTAGCTACTGAACAGACAGGAGAAGGTGTTACAAAGCCCAAATACTGCATTATTTGTCATTCTCCTCTTGAAATGGCAGTGCAGGAGGCTTTACAATCTTGGTTAAATATAAGCATGTTTCCTTGGCACATAAGCCAAAAGCTTTAAGCTTGCACCTACTGGAGATCTGTCCCCTCCAATATGCCAATATTTCTGTAGCCAATCTTGGCTTATTTTAATTTTTCAGAGAACAGTGTCAATTAATGTGATGCCAGTGACCTCACTATTCCTGCATGTAAATCCCTGCTCTGCCACTGTCTTTTTTTCATGGCTTTGGAATTGTCACGTGGCCTCTCACTCTTTTTAGCTGCTCACTGGAAATGTTGGTCCCACTCCAGGTCCTGCTTGCTTTTTCCTATGAAGCAGCAGGATTTTTTATTTCTGTGTAACAAGGGGCCAACTCTTTTGGTCATATCTAGGTTCTTAAGAAGTCTGTTTGTCTGAAGGAGGTTCACTTATGCCACTGGTATGTGGGTGTAAGTTGAGGGTCTAGTTCAGCTGGCTTTGAGTCCAGCTGTGTTGGATGAGAAGGCCTAACCAGTCTCACAGACCTTGCCTATCTTGTAGCAGCTCAGTAGATAACAGTAGAGCATCTCTGGGGTTCACTTCCTTTTTTCACTCATATTGAACATCTTCCCATTTAAGCAACCATCCAAAACAAATGGGTTCTTCCAGCCAAAACTGTGCATAAACTTCCTCTATTATTTACACAGCTTGAACTTGCTGTGCCCTCCAATCTCTGCTGTGTATGCTCAACAGCCATACCATGGTGCTCTCTCAGCTGTGTTTACAGTCTGGAGGAGTTTGCAATGTGTCTGTTTAGTGTAAAAACTCCACCCTATGGTGGGCTGGGGGCTGGCAAGCCAGGAGGTTGAGGGGCAGCATAACGCTTGGAGTAAATCTACTCTTTATTCGGCTCTCAGTCCCCTTTGATTGGGAACAGTTGCCCAGTGGTCCCTGTGAAAATCACATGAACAGGACAGCAGGGTTGTTCCATTTCTGTACAACCTTTATACTCCCATTTATAGCGAAGGTGGATCAAAGTGGGACTTCCCATGGTAACACAGGGGTTGGTTTAAATTTCACTGCCTGGGTCTATCAGGGGAAGAATTGCCAAGCATAAAAGTCATCTCCCTTTTGGAGGTACTCAGCTCAGTGCATTGCTTGGCAGCACATATACCTGCCAGTGCCACTTCCTCTGTAAATGTGTTTGCACTCTGTGTGCCCAGAAACTGAGACTTTAGGGGCTTATATTTGAACTCTTGGTTTCCTTCATGGCGAGAGGCTTCTTTGGGGCAGAGCTGTGTGATGGGGCAGGACAGGCAGCAGGGGAGCAGTGGCTATGAACAGAACTGGTGGGAGCCTTCTGGGCAAGGGAAGTGGCAGTGGCCACGAGCTCTTTCTGCTTCTCTTCAACAGATTCCTATAGAAATGGCTCCAGCACCTGTGATCAAAGCTGAACCCAAAGAGGTGAAACAGTTTCTAAATGTACCTACAGGTAAGATAGAATTTCCTGGTCAACTGTACTACACAGCTATAGATTGTTATACAGGGCAGAAAGACAACACCTAAAGGCAGAGCTGTGCATATAAGGTAGCACTGGGGCAGAGAACAATTGAGGAGTGAGCAGTGCACTGTTCTAACTCAGACCAGTGTCTACATCAGAAGCCACACACAAAACTGTTCAGACAGGGAGTCCCAGGCAAAACAGGCTACTTCAGAGTTGGAAATATGCAAGAGTGCCTTTAAAATCCTCAGAGAGACTGTAGAGCTATCCAAAAATAACCATCTGAAAGTCAGGAAATTCAGGATCCAGTTTAATTTGAAAGAAACCCAAGTATCTGAAAATCTGCCGATGCACAAATGAAAGCACTATGGGAACTCCCACTGCCGAAAAGAGACATTCCTTAGGCATATTCCCACCTCTATTAAGGACCCTAGGGCTCTCCAGTACAAAGTGGGGACAGTTTTCAAGTGCTTGGAAACCAACTGAGTGACCGGAGCCCCACTGGATCAAGTGTGCTGGCAAGTGTGTGAGCCCTGCAGTGCTTTTGGAAGAGCTTTGCTCTCACAGCGCTTCCTGTACTTGTGAACAGGCTATGGAGCAAAACATCACAGGCTTTTTACTTCAGTTTGGTTGACACTGGAGAACCTTATTGCTTCAGTTCCTTGGCAAAGCCCTGCCAGCTTCTCTGCAGTTCCTAGTTTAGTACATTTGAGGTCAGTCTAACCTCTGACTTGGGCAGTGCTCAGTCAAGCCTTTTTGTCAGACTCACCCCATCTTGTGAAACTGATCACCCTCTCCTTTCAGCCCTGTGTCATGGCAGGGCCGTATACCTGTACCAACAGGCTGACATGAGAGCCATTGACTTAATCTCCTTTTTCTTCAGTAGATGACCTGGTGCAAATGCCTCCAACTCCACCCAGCAGCCATGGCAGTGACAGTGACGGATCTCAGAGCCCTCGGTCCCTGCCTCCCTCCAGCCCAGCCCGGCCTGCTGCTCGCTCTTCTACTGCCATCTCCTCCTCACCTCTCCTCACAGCACCACATGTAAGGAGGCAACAGGGCTGGGACACAGGGCTCCTTGCTGCCCAGAGGGATTTGTAGGATTTCCAAGGCTTATGTGGAGGTTCCTGCCCTTGCTAAGGTTTCCAAGCTGAAATGCTCTGTTAAGGCAATGTGATGTCTTAGCACAAGGATGTGGAGACAAGAAGTGCTCACAGGAGTGAGAAGAGACACAGTGAATCTTGCCTATTTACCAGCAGCTACCTTGTTTAGCAAGTGCTGTCTTTCATCCATACTTTGGGAAGTGGCCTATGCATTAAGAGGACTTTCTGAGAAGGCTAATGAGAGAGAGGAATTACTAAGAATTCCCATAACCAGACCATTTTAACTGTGGCCCAGAAGTTTGTTGGCAGGGACCTTCAGTGCAAGTGTGTAGCCAGTCTCACTGTGAAGGAACAGATGCCCTCCCAAGTAAAAGAGGAAAGGAGTTGCTAAGCTGTGCCCCCAGGATCAGGTTGAGAGTAGCAAAGAACATTGCCCTGCATCTGTTTGCTGTCAGTGGGCAGCAGTGTATTCTATTCTGATGTGTACAGCTTCTGGCTGCTCTGCAAAGCTTAAAGGAGGATCGCTTTCAAGGGGTAGAACTTGCTGACACTGATGGATGCTCTCCGTGTGTTTCAGAAGTTACAAGGAACCTCTGGCCCACTGCTCTTGACTGAAGAGGAGAAGCGCACCTTGATTGCAGAGGGTTACCCCATTCCTACCAAGCTGCCCCTCACCAAAGCAGAGGAGAAAGCACTGAAGAGGGTCAGGAGGAAAATCAAGAACAAGGTGACTGCAAAAAAATGTAATCATGCAGTTCCCGTGATTCCAGAGCCTCCTCAGCTAAGTAGAGCTGTAGTTACCCTCACCTCCTCAACTGCACTGCAGCTCAGAAAAGGTGGGATCGTACCTTTGGTACACTAGCACAAACCTCCCTACCCACAAAAATGGTGCCAAGGGGCATCTCTGCTTGCATGCTCTGTATAGAGCCATATCTGGGAAGTGTGGCTTCCAGCCCAGCTCCTGGGAGCATGTGGCATGGGATAGGGTCCACAGATCAGACAAACTGGTCTGGTCAGGCCTTGTTGCAAGGACAGGGAAACCAAAGCTATTGCATGGTGCAGGACAGGTGATGCAGTGTTCACTAGCCAGGCAGAGGCTGTGAGACTTTAGACTGGGATTAGAAAGCATCCTGTGGGAGAAATGGTGAGACTGAACTAATCACCCAGTGACTCAGAAGTGACCTGGGGCAGAATCAGCCTGAATGGCCACAGCACATACCCATGTGAGTCAGAGGAGTGGAACATAACCCTAAAGATGCTCTTAGCAGTGAGGGGCATAATGTAATGAATGGTTGCAGGCTACAAGCCAAGAAAGGCTGCATACCTACAGCATCCATCTCCCCCAGTTTTGGCCTAGAGAACAGCAGGAATGGCAGACTGGAAGGCAGCTCCCCATTTGCCCTAAGGACGCTGTATGTGCAGAAAACAGATAAGATGCATGACCACAAAGAAACGTCCAGAGGCTTATGATACTGACTCCCCTCTGCCCCCTTCACAGATCTCTGCTCAGGAGAGCCGCAGGAAGAAGAAAGAGTATGTGGAATGTCTAGAGAAAAAGTAAGTTTTTCTTCTCAGTCTTACTTTGAAAAAAGGAACCCTGTCCATGCACAGGCCCCCTTTCTAATGTTTTGTCTCTGAATTGCTCAAGAAGTACAATTCCTTCAAGGCTGGCTGCCCAGGAGTTTGGTTTGGGATCCTGCCCCTACTCTCCTCCCTCCTAGAAATCTTGTGGGATAAAGATTGGTCAAGAAGTTTTGTATTTCCAACTGTTTCATTTGGCTGATCCCCTGCAAAACACAGGCCATTTGGGCTGCCAACAAGGTGGGAATTTGGGTTTCCCCACTAGAAGTTGCTTCTATTTTGTCTGTCCCATAAGTGGCAAGCTGTCTGAGGGCACTCATCATGGATTTTTCCTCCTCTCTTCTCATGAACGTGGACACACAAACACATGACAGCAAGAAAAACCTTGCGTTACAGTTATTCCCCACTCTCCCCACTTCCACTCTCTGCATTAGCTTTGTTTTTCTCCTTGCAGCCTTGTTTTTCTCCTGTGCATGGCAGGCATAAGCCTAAGGTGATGTCACATGAACTGACTGGGTAGAAAATAACTCCTGTACAAGCAACCCCTAATGTACATTCCCAGGCAAAGAAGAATGCTGGAATCCAGACACAAATTCATGTTTCTGTATAATTGCCATCTTCTTCCCAGTTACTAACACCATCTGAGATCAGCAAATGGAAAAAAACAACCCCCAAACCCAACTTTAATTAGCTCTTCTCCCTAATGCTATTCATCTTCTCTAGTTTTACAGAAATGCTCAATTAAGGGAGATTATTCAAGGCACCCTCAGTGTGGATGGGTATGTCCAGGCACCAGAGCACATCACCTCCAGCTAGTGTCCCATATGGGGACCTTCAAGCCAGGGCTGGGGAGTTGGCTGACCTCATTCAAAGGGCAGGTCCAGGGCGTTTGGTGCTGGGGCCTCCTCCCCAGATGTGGCTGTGGTGCCTGTATGTACTCAGCAGTTTGTTACGCTAAAACATTGCTATGACAGATGGCTTTCAAACAATGCCAGGTTTAAATGTGAACCAAAAGCAGCATTCAGTGGGGTTTTTTTTGTTTTTTTTTTTTTTAATAGAACATGTCTTTGGTCAGCTTGGCTTACTAAAAACTGGTTTGTCAAAACCTGTACTTGGGCCCTTCCCCATTCAGTTTGACACTTTAGCTGGAAGCCCAGTTTTTGCACGGAACGCCTGGTTCGAAATCTGTGCTGCAAACCTCCAGCAGGATCAGGCTGTGATTCTGGCTTGCCTTTCTCCCGACCTGGAGGCACTCCCCTTCCCTTATCCCAGCTGCAGCCCAACCACTTTCTGTTGGAAGCAGTGGAAAGGAGCCTGCAGATTCTCTGCTGCCCTCAAGTGCTTGCAGTCAGAGCTGGCCCAGCGTTTGAACAGAACGGCCTGGATTTCACAGCCAGGGTGCAGAGCACAGGGCAGGTTCTTAGAGAGAGGTTTGACTTTGTCCCTCTCCTCCTTTTTCATGCTTCTTAGGGGACTTTGGAAGTGATGGAAATATCTGCATAACTTTGGGTCTGTCCTGACTTGACCTGCCTGTAACCAGGTGTTCCTGTCTCTCCCAGCCTTCAGAAGACCTGGGAACTGGGAACTGTCACATGTAACTGTCCACCTACAGTCTCATCCCTGCTCCTTTGGGGTTGGCTGCAATCAGGTGGGCCAAGTAACATTTGCTTTCAGATGACAGATGAAGCCACTGAGCCTCCATACCCCATGAAAAGCAAGAATTGCATTGTCTTAATCTCTCTGGCCTTTGTGACTAACTGGCTATGGGTTTTATTCCCATAGGGTAGAGACATACACAACAGAAAACAATGAACTCTGGAAAAAAGTGGAGACCTTAGAAAATGCAAACAGGTAAGAGAAGCTAGCCTTGACCCTCTGTGAGTAGGGCAAGGTGGGTAAGAAGGGAAGTCAGGAGTGCTGGTGCCAGGGGACAAGAAGAGAAAAGCAGGCTCCCCCAACTCCTGAATGGGTGCTGCTTGGCAAGGTGCTGGTTTTCAGCCCATGACAGCAATGAGGCAGCTGGGTTTGGTTAGCAAGCCTGGAATGTTTGTGTTGGGATGCCAGGACACTCCGCAGCGAGGGGAGGGAGGGAAGGCATGTTTCCCATATCTCTTTGTCCTTCTCCCTGCAATCCTTTGGGCTCATACTGCCTTCTCCATTCCCCACCAGGGCTCTGTCTGTCTCCAGGGCAGATGCATTAAGGGAGGCCCCTCACACCAGCCTCTCAGATGCACTGTTTCTGCTTTTGGGCTCTTCAGAGAAATACAAAGCCCTGGGCATATTGTGGCTGTTTCAGGTTTCTCTTGAGAAAGCTGAACAGACTTGGTGAATACACAGAAAGTCCATTCTTCTAATAAAACCAGAGATCCCAAGTACCACCAAATTGAGGGCAATTCCTTGTGCATGTGGTGTTCCAGCCCTTTTTCAGCGTCTTTTGGGCAAAGCAAGCCCAAAGAATCTCTGTCTCTTCTGCTGCTACTGCTCACCTGAAAGGAGCAAGCTTGCTCCCACGGCCCCAAAGTTCTTTCACCCAAGGCTCTGTGTTTCCTCACTCAAAGCTCTGGTGAGCACTTGTGCTTTTAAAATGCAGAGCTAGCCAACCAATCACCAGGGGAATTTGCTTCCTTGGAAGAAAATAGCAAAGACTTCCACCCTGAAGTGGGGATGGGTAGCAGGAGCTAAGAGGAGAGCCCAGGTCTGCCCCCTCTTAATGGGGACAACAGGTGTGAGCAAGGGCAGGGTAAACTGCAGGGGATGCATGTCTCTATAACCCCATTTATATCAGTTCAAATCAAAGGGGACAACCATAGCCAGAGAACCAATTTCTCACCCACTCCTCAGCTGCCATGACAGTACTGGACAGTATGGAGTACTCCTAGAGGCTCCACTGCACACCTTCCCCCCATCCACAACATGAGTGCACTGGCCTTGGTTTCCAGGCTTGACACTGGTGCTGGGACTGGGGTTTGCCAGGCATGGTCTGGCTGAGGTGTGCAAGAGCCAGAGGTCTCCTGTCTGCCAGAGATACAGCTGCCCAGCTGCTCTCATGCATAGGGCACAGCTTGCCCCCTGGCCTCTCTGGGAGTGTGGGCAGCCCTGCTGCTAAAAAAGTGTGAGCCCCACCCTGAAAAATCAGGATGCTGGCCTAAAAGCCA
This sequence comes from Cinclus cinclus, assembly GCF_963662255.1. Classification (NCBI taxonomy): domain Eukaryota; kingdom Metazoa; phylum Chordata; class Aves; order Passeriformes; family Cinclidae; genus Cinclus; species Cinclus cinclus. The sequence continues at coordinate 24,426,426 of NC_085051.1, read as the reverse complement.
AGAGATTTTAATTTTTTTTTCCCCTAAAATACACACTGTGTTCTTTCCAATTGAGTTTGGGTTTTGAGCACTCCCAGTGGAACACAGTGCTTCTCTCCACATGTACAGGCAGCAAAACAGGATTTGGACTGGGATAAAGCCAGGATTCTCCTGCAATCTCTTGGTTCCAGGACCTGGCATTTTATGAAAGCTCAAACATGCTTGTGTAAAAGAGTCAGTGCTCCCAGAAGGAAAGTCAGCAATAGTCTCCATTTCAATAATATGCAACTCTTGGGAACTGCGCACTCTGTCATCTCCCTGATCCCAGATTCCTTCACCAGCTCAGTAAAGGGTTCAGTAGCTCTTGGTAACAACTACCACTGTTTTGTGTTATGTGTGTAGATGCCCATGAACAATTAAATGGGGCAGAGAGACCTTAGCATGTGTTCCAGCCAGGGAAATCAGAGAATTAATTAATTGCTGAACTCAAGATTTGGCTTTGCCTACATCCCTCTGCAGAATTTGCCAAAGACTGAAGAAGCTCAAGGGGTTCACATGTTTCTTATTTCTCTCTCCATTACAGTTTGGGGCACAGGTTGAGATTCAGAGTATGTGCCTCTGAGTGAAGTGGGAACTGGCAAGCCTGGGCTAAAGATCTGACCTATCTACAAAGTTCAGTCTCCATGCCAGAGCTTGGCTTTAATGGTACACTGGCTCTCCACTGCTCTGGGAATTGACTGGTAGTGCTTTCAGGCACCCAGGAGTCCTAAATGAATGGGTAATTCATAATAGTGGGTAGGTGCAGTGAAGGTGGTGGTGGACCCACTGATCAGACCCTTTTTTGTTTCTTGTTTCCCAAGCCTGTTTGGTCAGAGAACTTAAGCAATATACAGCAAAGGGGAAATACTTGTTTTCACAAGAAGGGAAAGTCAAGGTACAACATTAAGTGGGTAGTGGTATTCTTGGCTCACTTACTGGCTTCTACCTCTTTATTAAGTTTTGATATGCATTGTTTCCTATCACAGGACTCTGCTACAGCAGTTACAGAAGCTTCAGGCTCTGGTAGCTGGGAAAGTCTCCAGACCTTATAAAATGGCTTCCACGCAGACTGGGACCTGTCTAATGGTATAAGCTTCATTTCCATCTTCCTTATTGGCCATGCTTCTCCAGACAGCTTTGGTGATTGTCTGTCTCTGCCCTCTTCCCTGCTGCCCAGCTCTGTTGCCAGCTACATCTGCTCTTTCCTTTCGTGTTACAGTCACCAGAGCTGGGGCCTGTGTCATATATAGGCACATCAGTTGTTTATGCAACAACATTAGAATCATTCCTGCATTTTCATTCCTGCCTTCTTCTTTGGGCAAAAAGAAGCACATTGTTTGCTTTTCATTAGCTATTAGCCATTCAGCAAAAATCTTCAATGAGCTTCCATCATAGTGGGCAGAGTTTTCTTTTGCTGAGCTGGTAATGCTTAATGTTTAACTCAGCAGGGCAGATGAACACTCCAAGTATTCATCCCAGTGGGCATTACCTTGTGTTTATCAGCAAGAAATGGCATCTGTTCTTGCTATGCCTGCACATAGCCTTTGTTAAATCCATCTGGAATTATCTTTGTCCTTTTGACTAACCATAATAATTCGTGGTTGTCTGTTGTTTTGGTAATCCCTGTTTGCCTTATAGTGGAGGATCATGGTTAATAAATATTGGCTTCATTGAGGAGTTTTAGGGCATGCCAGTGTGTAGCCATAAATAGAGTCAATTGCTTATTCTTCATCTCAATTGTTTTCCTGGGGGAAAGTTTCTGATCCATAGTAAAAATATAATCTTCACTCCTGTTATGTCTTTTCAGGACTGTCATAGTAGCTGCTCATGAAAAATTTGTCAGAGTTATCTATATCTGGTTATCACTTCTGTACCGTTAGCAGTCACAAAATGCAAACAGATGGTGAGGTACTTGTCCCACTTTCTCAGCACCCTCAGTGTCCTGAGGGATTGTTTTTTGGTCCTGGTTCAATGAGTTTCCTTGGCTCCAGAGCACCTGCTCTGTAATTTCAAGCACTTAAATCTGCTCAACATTTTGCTACTCTTTGCTGCCCCCATGTCAGACCAGATTTTAATGACTTGGTTTTTTTCCCTGCTCTCTATATTCATTCTCAATTTCTTTCCACATTTTTGGGTGTGACCCAGCTGAGGTCAGTGACTCATTGCTCCTTAATGCAGCAGTTCATCAGAGCACCCCTGGCTTCAGTAATTCTTCAATGCTACTACCTGGAATAAACAAGTCTAGAAGAGGTGCATTCCGGACATCCCCTGTGCTACAGGTTGATATAACATCTAATTTAGCTTCCCAACAATGTCTTATGTCTCTTTGCTGCTTCCTTTGTTGCAGGCATCCCAGCCCACTCACCCACTCTCTCAGACTTCCTAGCTTTGAAGCATTTCAAGAATTTGTAATTTGCTCTTCTATCTTTGACCAGTTCCTTTCATAAGCCTCTGAGTTCTCATTTTCCATTTTCAAATACAGCATTCCTTATCATGACAGATATGTAGACTCATTGTGTTTTGCAGCATGGGAGTGGAGCAGGCTACTCTTCTTCTTTAGCCCTGTGTCATTGCTGCTGGATATTTGTACTGCCACTTCTTGAAGGCCTCCAGTGGTGAGCAGTCCTCCGCCTCCTCAGGCAAACCATTCCAGTGTTGTGTTATCTTTACCAGATAAATCTTTCTTGCTGTCTCGTATCAATCTTCCTTGCAGCAGCTTAAGCCTATTAGAATTGCTTCTGCCCATTGTAAGCAAGATCTGTTTATTCTCCCTTTGTGCAGCTGCATTTTACATGTTTAAAAACTCTTGGTTTTGAGCAACTCCCTTCAGTCTGGTCTGCTAAATCACCATGATTTCTTCAGTCCTCCCTCAAAGGCTGAGTTACTGAATCACTGCTTGTTCCCAGAGCTATCTTCCAGACTTTCTCCAATGGCCCTGCATCTTCTTGGAAGTATAGGGCCCAAAGTTGGGCATAGTGTTCCACCTGAAGGTCAATACAAATCCAGCCAGAAAGCCTGCTCATAATGCTTGGGCTGAGATTTGCCTTTTGGAAAGTGGCACTGACCTGGACCCATTTTATGCATCAGTTTATCTCCCAGAGCCTCTTCTGTAGAACAGCTGAAACATGTAGCCCCTGATGTCCTGCCACCTCAGAGCTCTCAGCATGTCTCCACATTTGTCTGTACAGATCTTCCCACTGTTCTCTTGGAACACTTCTTCCATGGTCAAGATCATTCGAAATTTGAATATTGACCAACAGCCAGTCTGCTTGTAGCCTCTTCCATCTACAGATTTGATATAGTCCATCATTTAAGTCAAGCTTAAAAATGCTGAATCTTGCCAGATCTGTAACAGATCTCTCTGCTACTCCATCTGCTACTTTCTCACAGTTTGACAGTGAACCCTTTGATAAATACACTCTCAGTATGTCTTTTTTTTTAATTAATTTTGCCTCCACCTTTCCAAATGGTTTTGCAGTAGTTTTCTCTAGCTTAATTTCCCTCAATTTTAAGAGGTCAAATAATGAGATGGTCAAAAGCTGTGATGTAAATGTTACTCAGAATCAAGCCAAAAAGTTACTGTTATGAAGTGTTGTAGAGTTTGAAGAAGAAGTGAATCAGAGCATCAGAATTAATCTGAAACAAAACAGTATAAAAACAGTGCTATTTTGCAAAACCCCAGGAGAAAGCAATGTTAAAGCAAGATGTTAAGTATACTGCTCTTTCTCAGCCCAAAAAGCCTGTTTTGTTTTAGAAAGAAAGAACAGACTTAACAGGGCTGCCTCCCTTTTCTCAAAGTTGTGTGTTTGGCTGTGGTAATTCCAAGTAATATCCATTTAGAATTTATTTTTAGCTCTGTTTTTGTTGAATAAGGATTCTAAATTCTTCATGTACCTGATATGACATGCTTAGACAGCAACTATGCTGCCTTCATTTAATGTCCTTACTTTAAAACCAGCCATGACAAGTCTGGGTAATTAAAATCCTTCTTTACATAACACAGTATCCTCATGTTACCATTTCATCTTCCACATCTCCTGGAATCCACTGGTGGTCAAAATTACCTTGATGTACCAGCCTCCCTGCATTACTTAGGCACAGGTATTCCAAAATAGGTGATTTCTGAAAAGCAGTCAAGCAATTGCTGGCTGTCCCCACAGGCATCCACCCAGGTCAAATTTGCTAGTTTTCACATAGGTAGTAGGAATCATCAACAGATGCATCGCCTCTTTGGCTGCTCAGTCTGAGCACTGGGCTGGCAGCAGGTAATTACAGACAATTCATGGTGCATGAGTATTCAATAATTTGGCTCTGTACCATTTCCCATGTGTCCCTTCTTGCTCTGTACTGGCAGTTCCCTAAGCTCTATAGAGTCCCTTATGATCAGCACTGGCATTTCACTCTGAAGCTTTACTGTTATGGCAGAATTTCCAGATAGCTCCAGACCTACCTGAGAGGGATTTCAGGGGAGATTTCATGTACTTTTCTCCTGTTATCACTGCCTAGTAGCTCTGACAGGTCAGCCTGATAGCAGAAGGCACTGACACATGGTCCTGCAAATCTACATGTCAAATATAAATTTAACCCTTTCCTAGAATCCTGCATCTTTACTATCAGGTATTAGGAAACTGCAGTTCTGCTATCATTTCTGTCCTTGCATGGATAGTAGCTTCACTTTGCTCTGTGTATAGTAGCTCACAGATTTCTCCCAGTGGGCTTGTTTTCTTTACATCCCACAACAGCTCCTGCTAAGCCAATGGTCAGGTTCCTTTTGGTCAAGGCAGAATTTGTCCCTTCTCTGAGTCTCCCTTTTTTTCTGCTTGTTTCTCAGCTATGCCTTCCACTATCTCTCCTCAATAGGACAGGCAAATTCTCACAATTGAACCAGAAATACCCCAAATAAAGCAACAAGAGGAAGCTTCTGACTTCCCTTCTTGAATTTGCAACAGAGATTAGGACAGGAAGTCCTTTCCCTGTCTGGGGGACCACAGGTACCCAGCTGTCAGTCTGACCGAATCTTCTTAGACAGCCTCATGTTGTTGTGCTGTGGGGGGGAGTGTTTCTTCATGGCTAGTGGCACTGACTCTGTGCTGATCTCCTTTGTAGGTGCTGGCACTCTGCTTTGTTCTCATCCTGGGATCCCTGATGCCCTGTCTCCCTGAATTCTCTTCAGCATCACAGACAGTGAAAGCAACACCAGCACCAGACATTTACACAACTAGTAAGAGTGAGTCTAACATGGTTCCTCCATTTCAACTTGTCAAACCATTTCCAGCTCTTCTCTCAACACTCCCTGGTCAGGCATAACATCCTCACCTCTATGCCTACCAATATGCTGGGACTGTGGCAAGGGAAGACTCCTAATCTGTTTGGTGGTACAAACTCCATAACAGCTCCTTGTTGGGCCTGTTGTCATTCTGTGTTAACCATTGTCCCAAAACATGACAAGTGTCAAAGGAAGGAACATGAGAGGAAAGTCCCAGGGGAGACTGGTTGTCTTCTGAAGAAGCTATGTGTCCAGAGGGGCATTTGCTTCATGAAGCTGGGGGAAGGAGGGTATCCTGCACAGTTACACATGGACAAGGCTGGGTGAGCATGTGCTGAAACCATCATCATGACCCACACACATTGCAAGAGACCTTGTCCTCATTGTTAACCAATGCTCTCCTTTTTTCCAGTTCAGTCACGGAGCCTCCTTTTCTATGATGAGGGTGCTGGCTCCTTAGAAGAGAGCTATAGCTCCTTCCTAACCATGGACCATCCTGAGGGGTGGGAGGCCAAAAAAAGGCAGTCTGAGGAGGGAAGGCCTCGTCTGGCCAGGACACATGAGACGGCTAAATATTTGAGCAAAACGCAGGGGGGTCCTGACCAGAACAGAACGGACCCAACTCTCAGCCACCTCAAAGAGCAATTCCGTGAGAGGTAAGCAGGTGGGACCACCTTGTGAACCCAAAACACAGCATGGTGTCTGGGGGAAAGGAGCAGGCATGTCCGTCCTCTCTGCTGCAAACTAAGGACAGCTGAGCTGCCTGAGACAGGCAGTCAGCTAAGAGCAGTGGCTGGAGGAGGCCAGTGCTGGCAGGGAGCATAAGAACAAGTTCATTTTCTAGAGCAAAAGTTTGTCCATAAAGCAGTGTTCCACTTGCATAAAGATGTGGTGGGCTGGATGACTCACATGGTCCCAGGTTTGTGTTCCATTTAGTGCCCTGGGGAAGGAGTTCACCCTGGTCAGAGCAAAGTAGCTGGGTATACAGAGAGGTGAATTTGCATAGGAGGCTACAATGAACCTTGACTGATGCCTTGTCTTTTCTTTTCCTCAGGGAGACAAGCTCCAGTGAGACAACTGAATTCTTGTAGCAGCTGCTGGACCTCAAGGCCTCATCTGTCTGATTGCAGGATTCCCTCCTCACCAAGCAACTGAAGGGACTTGGCAGGAGAGGACACTGCATTTAGACACCCCTAAACTGGCCTTGGGTTCAGCTCTTCCCCTTCCCCATCATTCCCATTAGTGCTGATCTCTCTGAGGGGAGTCACAGGACTGCCAGAACCAGCAATAAGTATCTGGAGAAGCCCTGAGACTCCCTTTCCTCTGGCCTTACCTCCTGCTTAAATGAGCACTACCCTATGGATGTGGGCTCACCTTGGAGAGGAGGGAGATCAGGGGAAGCCCACAAACTATTCAGCTCACTCCCCAAAGCCTCCAGACCAAGGGGGCTGTCCCCACATGTGTACCCCTTGGCTACATCAGATGCACCTGAAGGAGAAAGAAAGTGCTGGATTTACTATCCTGCCTGAGGGTTCTAGGAGTGGGTGATGCTGGTGCTGGAGAGATGGCTCTGGAGAGTTTGAGCTCATTCCTTGCCCTCCATATGTTAGTATATTTCTGCTTCCATTGAGAGAAAAACTAGTTTTTCCTTGCTCTAGTTTTCTCTTGATGGACATGCCTACGTAACTTCAACACCAACTATCTGCAAAGATCTGCACACAAACGGAGTGGGGGAGAGAGATCCCAGACAGATAAATCACCATAAACATTAGCCAGCAGCTTCTGTGTAACCAGAGCTCTGAAAGAGAGAACAACTTTCCCTCACAACCCACTTCTCCCCATCCTCAGCGCCCCTGTTTTGGCAGGGGTGGTATTTTTCTTTCTGTTCCCAGCTTGGGCCCTACAGTGCAGTGCTAACCAGGTCAGTGGTCTTCTCATTTTCTATTCTGCTGGCCTTCTCCTTTGAGAGTGAGTGAGAAAAACACATTTCCATAACCTAACCCCCATCCCAGCTCTCCATCCCTGATTCTGCTTCATGCCTAATAGGGTCTTCCTAGGAACCACCAAGAAGAGCTCTACTACCCATTGGAGGGCTGTCAGATTAGCCATCATTCCCCTCACATCCTCTGTGTGCACAGTAGTGTTGTGAAAGCCACTGAGGATGTACTGGTATTTCTGGAGACAGGTACATCTATCAGGAAAGAGGTTGTATGTTGGAATTGGGCAGTGTCACCAAAGACGGTTTTAGACCTCTTTCTAAATGCTGAGAGCAAAGATAGCAAACTCATGCCATACCACCTCTCAGGCCAGACTTGCCAAGTTTGGTGTTGAAGTGACATCATCTCAAGCCTATGCCATCCTCTTTAGCACCCAGACACCCATTTCTGACCCTTCTTCCTCTCCAGCAAAAGTCCTGCAAAAAGGCAGAAATGTCTCCTCACTCCATTCCCTCAGCTGCCATTTGATGAAAGGACAATGTGGGACACGAGTGTCGGAGATCTGGATGTGGCAGGTTGCCCTGTGTGTAACACAGGAGTCCCTGTGCACTCTGCCAGGTCTCACAGCAGGCTCTGATTCTGCTTGTTTCTCATCAAGCACCCTGGACTCACTCTGCACTGCCCCAGCCCCTCCTCTTCCCCCAGGCTGGGAGTGGAGAAGGCTCCCTGTAGAGGAAGGATGGGATGGCTCTTGCTCAAGGACTGAGAGAGGTGAAGGAAGGGCCCTCGCATCCTTCTTTTCTCCCTACTGAAAATTGGTTTTGCCCCTCCAAGTCATTTAGGAAAATTTGGACACAGCTGGCTGCAATCATGCATGCATGGCCAGTGGGGTGATGAAGAGGAAGGCTTTCAGCACTGCTCTGCTCTCCCCATGGGACCTGCTGGTCACCAGATACCACTGCATTCCCCATCCTCCACCTCCACCCCAGCACAAAGAACCACTGCCGGGTCCAAGCACACCCTCCTCCACCCCAGCACTTCCACTGAGCATGTCCCCATGCCTCCCACTCCCACTGTTGTACAGAGATCAAGAGCAGAACTCGTTTGTACATAATGAAACTTATTTTGTATTATTGCCGATCCCTTAAGATATTGTATTTTGGAGACTCTCAGATCCTATTTTCAGTATTGTATTTTATTAAGAATTACTGCGGGCTTGGCATCTATGAACTTCTTACTTGTAGCAGCTCACTTTCCACTTATACTCCAGCAGCTGCTTCTTCCCTCTTAGGTTTTTTTTTTTGTGGTTTTTGTTTTGTTTTATTTTCAAGCCACCCTTTCTCCTCCTTCTATCACTTGCTCTGCATTTGCTTTATGAAGCAAAATAAAAATAAAATAAAAAGATTCAGCATCAGCCCTGTGTTAACAGGTGCTTTCATTGAGGCATGGTTGTCACACCAGCCCACATGCACAACTCCTCACCTCCTGCTCCCTCTCCCGTTTCCTGGCCATGTGTAAAATTGGTTCAGTACCAGGACTTCATGCTCCATGTCAGGGGCTAGAAACAAACTTGCATGTTTTATTTCCAGCAGCACTGTCATCGTCATTTCTCTTGCAGTTCTGAACAAGTCAGAATTCTTCTACCTCACTTTCTTTTCTCCCCTCCAAATACCACTTCCTCTTGGAAGGAGGAAGATCATGGAAGAAGTATATGAGGAGCAAAGACCTGCTTCAATGAAGAGGCTGTGCAGGGGTTTCTTCAACAAAGACATAGCTCATAGCATGATGGTCCTGTCCCATCTGAAAAAATACCTAAGTCTTTTCATTAACTGTAAAAGAGCAACTGCACTCAAATGGGCAACAACCTAGGTCCTGGCTGCCTGTCAGCCTGTACCTCTGACAGTCCATTTACATCTGCAAAAAACTGATAGGTTTTGTCCTGATTTTGTATGAAACACAAAGCAACAGGAGATCTAGAAAACAAATTTTCATTTTCTAGCAAGCTTCAAGTGAGCTCATTAGAATCTGGTAATTGAAGCAACTCCTTGTAGTCAGCCCTCCATGTCTGAAAGGGAGCTCAAGCAGGAGCTCCTTTCAGAGATGCTATAAAATGGCTTTATCTCCCACCTCTGCCTGGGCTGGTACAGCAGAACTGTGCCACAGCAGAATGTGAGACTTAGGGCTTACAAAGGTCTCTTTCTGCTGGTTATAATTTCTCTGTGGAGAGGGGTAAAGCTGTTGCCTTGCTGTTCTGACTGATCTGGCAATTGAATAGCCCCTGGGAGAGACAGGAGCTCTCTCTTCTTCCCAGGTCTGTATTGCCAAGGGGGAGTTTGATGTGCGATCCATGGCAGGTTAGTCTGACATGATTTTGCAGACACATGCAGAGCTCCCTTCCCTTGCCCACCCACCAATGCAAGGAATTGCCTGACCTCGCCCTGCAGTTTATTCCTGGGCCAGAACTAGTTGCAAGTTGAGAATCTGATGTTTTCCCTGCAGCATCTCATCCAAAAGCAGTCTCCTAACCCTGCATTCCCCTACTATGGGGTGAGGCTGCACTCATCAGATTTCATCAAAGGAAGGGCTCAACCCTGCTTTGCTCAGCCCTGTGAAACTTCACACAGGTCTTTGGGAATTGCCTTCCAGAGAGATTTTGGCCTGCACCCTTCATGCACATTCCAAAACAGGTGCAAGAGGGAAGATCTTAAAAGGATGAGTTCTCAGGCTTTGGCTCCTTTAATGTGGCCAGACCAATCAGAACCCTTCCATCAGGAGAAAATTTTCCATCATCTTGACAAATCCTCCTAATTCTGCAGTCTACCAGATATCTCTTGAGCTCCTTAAAGCAGGCACATTTGGATCTTTTGATCCCTGCTATGTGTCCCAAAATGCACCAGCCAATCACACCTACCAATTTGGCTACAGCAACTAATTAGAGCAGATTGAGAGAATTAGCAAAGCAAGAGTCACCCTCTTTACAAGTCACCTTCAGCCTCACTCAGTTGTGCTTGGTCTGGTTAAAGTGCCCCAGCTGAGCCCTGCCACAACAAGCTGGGCTTCTGCCCATTCAGGGTCACATTTCTCAGAAGCCTCTGCACTGTCAATTCATACAAGCCCTGAACAAAAAAAAAAAGCTAACAGAACACAGACTTTGTTTTTCAGAGACAAATTATTCTCGATTGTTCTGTTACCAGGCCAATTAAAAACAAGAAAAAAAATATAATATACTTAGGTTTTGTAGATGTCTGCTGCCAAGAGGGTTACTGGCAGTGCATGGCAGCAGCCTGGTGGGTATGTTTTGTTCATTACAGAAGGACACTTGCTGTTAGGGCTCTCAGGAGAGTATCCATGCTCTCCAAGCCTGGCATGATCCCTCTTGCTGTTCCCTTTTGGGAGTGTGCTAGCAGTTGTCTCACATATCCGTCATGGGATAAACAGGCTTTGGTCCTGCTGTCAAGCAAGAAGTGTGGGCTTTTGAACACCTTCTGGGGAAAATGGGGCAGCTGCACCCCCTCACACACCCCCAGGTGCTGGAGGGCTTGTAAACAGTAATAGCACGTGGATGGATACAGACTTGGCCTGCCTCAGCAAATCTGTGTTGATTTTCTAATCTGGTGGCTGAAATGGGGCTTAGAGGTGACCAGGGTGGAGGTTTTTCTTGTGCCCAGGGAACACGACTGTACCTTCACAGAGCTTTACTCAGTAGAAATGCTGTTTCCTAGAGAGCTCATGTCCTGCCTATGCCTGCAAAAACAAGTATGGGGTCTGTATGGTAAATACCAATATGGCTTTGCATACACATGCCCACACAGAAGGAAATCCCTACCCAGGGCACAGGAGAGGCACACTCCTGTGTGTTCCTTGGGTTCGCAGGTAAGCAGGTGACCAGGCTCATCTGAAGGGTGCCAGAAGGACAGGACTGACCCAATCCTACTATGCAGCCTCATCATCCTCAGGCAGCTCTTCCCAAGTCCTCAGGAAGCTCCAAGTGAAGGGTGACCCCATTCACGACAGAAACATGAAACATCTAGCAGAGTCAGGTGGGCAGAGAGAGATGCAGAAGCCTGTGCAATCCATTACATTCCCTCATGCAGGCATATTCTGTGATGTCTCCTCCAGACAAACAAAATCAGGCCCACCCTGCCTGTGTGATAGCTATACAATCTGACATGTGGGTAGAAAGGTAGAAATCCTCTGCTGGCATCTCCTCCCCACAGAGAGGATTTCTGTGGAGCAAGAGGAGGCCCCTTGGGAATGCAGGAGACACCCACTGTCCAGCCCTTTACTCTGACTTGACCAAAGGTGCTGTTAGTTCAGGGGTCTCCTGTGCCTGCAATAAGGGCCTCTGCTTCTCACCCTGAAGCTCATTTCCTATGGCATTGACACATCCATCAGTGAGAAATATACTCCCTTCCTTCCTCCCTGTAAGTCTGGACCCTGCTGTCACCCAACTTCCTATTTGTATCCATCCCTTACTGGGCATCCACTTCCTCAGCCTGGTGGCCACAAACTTCTTTAACCATAAAGGACAAAACAGATGTTTTCCAAAATTTCCCCTCCCAGATTGGACCAGCATTCTGCTTCCCCTGTAGCCCCTCTGGGCAGCCCATCTTTGTCCTGCCCTGACAGCCCAGCTGGCACAGATGAAGGTGGCTCCCACAGACCATGGCAACAGAGGCTCCTTAGGCCAGGAAGAGCCCAGGGCAGAAAGAGAAGCATCTCACTGTGGGTGGTGAGAAGAACAGGTGCCACTGGGCACCTGCTGCTTCCCCCTTTCCACAGCCTGCTCCCAGCCTCTGTGGGCAGCAGGAGGACATGGAATGGGGCTGTGCAACCATGCAGGGAGTACTGGCAAGCTCCTAAGCAGGTCTCTGTCCCTGCAAGTGAGGGTGAAGCTACTTCCCCAGACCAGCTGTACTTGTGCACAGTGATGCTGGGGGAGGTCTCACCCAGCAGCACTCCAGCTTTCAAGGAGAACAAAACCCCTGTGGGGGCTGGAGGGGCTGAGTCACACAATGAGGAGGGTGTGGGGCTCCCTTCCAGTCACGATTCTGTGGAGGAGTGGGCTTGGGGGCTGCTGTGCCCCCGAGAGAAAAATCCCCCAGGAGGTGCAGCCAGAGAGAGATGTCATTGTGGCTTTTAGGGCAAGACAAAGGTTTGGTAACTTGAACTGGAGCTGCCAGTGGGTTGCGGTTACCAGGAAAAGCCACAGCAGTTCCTCAGTCCCTGCTCCTTCCCAGGTTGGAGTCAAAAGTGGCATGGGAATGTGCTGTTCCACAGCACCCTGCAGCAGAGGTGCCACAGGGCCACATGGAGGTGATGGAGAGTGCTGGCATGAGGGATGAAATGCTCCTGATGACTCCTAAGGTCATACAACAGTCAGAGCAGGTTAAGGACAGGTTGCTGCTCCCATCATGCCAGACTTTCATGGGAAAACACTGGGATTACAGATGACTGCAATGTTCTCTTTGTGCAATACATGATCATGGGACCTTGCCATGATGCAGGGAATGGCCCTTATAGACACAAAGTTTGAATTTTCCAGGGCCTAGCAGGTAGAGGCACAGCAGATGAAATCTGGGACAGAATAAACCAGGCACATGTGGGAGCTTTGTAGGGATCTCTTACCCCAGCTGATACCTGCAGCACCAAGGTGGGCTAGGATTGGGGTCACAAAGTCCAGTCACAGCTCAGGCAAATAAATGATGCAACTTTTCTGATGAATGCAGGCAGACAACAGAAGGTCATTTCTACCTCTGGGTGACACAGCTGGAGAAAAATTGTCTTGAATAAGGAAAAAGTCAGGACTAATGTGGCCTCCTTGGTGGCAAGGAGCTGAGTGAGCCAACTGGAGAGACAGCAATGCCTCTACTCAGATGGGTATCACTGTCCACAGCTGAGGACCCTGTCTCTGGACAGATGTCATCCATGTTTGATGATTGGACACAAAAGCAGGAACTTTGCTCTGCTGGGGCTGCTGCTGTCATGCAGTTTTCCAGGCTACCTGACTTCACCTGACAGCAGGTCTGGTTAAGACAAGTGGCCAAGACCCAGCTCCCCAAGCAGCCCTTGTGGGCAGGCAGGTGCTAGCTGGACTGCAGGCATAGAGAAGCAGCTGAGTTGTCACCCTTCTCTGCCATCCCAGACTCTGAAGAGTTAAGTGCCAGTTTCAAGTGTCTCTAAGGTGACACCAGGCTGCCTGCTGGATCCAGCTCCCCGCAGCCCCCTCCCCACGCACATAGCACACATTCATGCTCACTTTCTGCTTTGTCTTTTGAGAGCTGCTCCAGGCTTTGTGCACAGGCACTTTCCTCGCTGCCTACCTTTCCCTGCTGATCCCTCTCAGCTGCTGCTACCGGGAACAGTGACGGACGTGCCTGGCTCCAGAGCGACCTCGCAGAAGGCAATCCAAGCTCTTTTTCGCTCACTTGCAAGCATCGCTATCCCTGGACTGTGCTTCTCCAGCGAACGCTGTGCTCCCCACTCCCTCTCCACTGCTTTCGCGGTGCCAGCACCTCCGAGGAGCAGCACCAACATCTCCGGGTGTGTGTCAGATATTCCTCCGCTTCAGAGTGGCAGGGCAGTAGAGACGGCAGGAGGCTGAGCTGCTGCATCTGAGCTACTCAAGCTGCTATCAAGAGGCAAATAAACACCACTGCAAAAAGTTGGACAGGGTTTTTTCTCGTGCTTGTGCTCCCTTGGGGAGTTAAGCCTTGCTGGGATTGTCCCACAGCCCTGGGGAAGTGAGGCAAAGCAGCACTGTGGGACCCTGTGGAACAAGACCAGGCTGCCCAAGAAGTTCTGGGGGCAGAGTGGGACTCTTCGCTGAAAGAGACACCTCACTCCAGCATGGCTGAAGGTCCCAGGAGCTGGAGAGACTTCTCCCCTGCCAGGAGCGATGGTGAGGTGGCCAGGGGAGCCACAGCAAGCCTCCAGGGAGCAGCAGATACAGAGAGCACTGGGCGAGCACAACACTTGGGCCTCTACAGCATGGATCCAGCTTGGGAGGAGATGAGAGGGGCAGCAGCCGTGGCGGAGGTGGAGAAGCAGTTCCTGCACTTGGCCATCAGAAAGCAGGTCTCCTACAGGTAAGAACACCTGGGTCCCCAAGCATCAGGGCTATGCTGGGGCACTGGAGAGGTCTGTCCCTGAGGCATCTCCCTCCCATGGGGTCAGGGTTGGCTCTTTCTACCAGCCACCAGCACATTCCCACCAGACACCATCTTAGCACAGAGACAAGGCAACCAATTAGTCCAGTCCCTCCCATCACATGCAACAGCCTCCTCTGCAGTGTTAGTCTCATTACCACCTTTGCAAACGCCCTTATTTTCCTTCTGTCCAACTTCCCCTTCCCATCCTGGGGCTGTGATGCCTCCTAGGCAGTAGTCTGGGCCTTTTGGGGGTAACTTGCAGTAAGAAGAGATCTGTCCTGGCTTTTGGGGTGACTCTTCTGTTGCAACTCCTGTGCTTACCCACCCCTGCTATTACCAAGCAAAGCTGGCAGAGGTGAAGAGTGGTTCTCATAGCTCGGGAGTTATGGCAGCCACTGCCTGGTGATACTCAGATGAGGTCCTATTCCCAACTCCAACCATAATGTCCGAAATCCTGCTTGGGTCAGCATCTCCAGGAGTTCAGCTCTATTCTTCTGTCACAACAAATAAGGTCTGGTGTCCTATACCTGTTGTTTCTTTCTCTAGAAGGCTGTTTAAGCCCTTCTATGATTTATTACCCCCCATCTTTGCAGAATGGCTCTCAGGTGTAAGTGAGGAGAAATCCTTTGACCCTGCACCTGCCCAGACTAAACATAAGCATTGCAGGACTGACTCTGGCCTGTAGTGAGAGTCTGGGACTGAGAGGAGGGGAGAAAGCAGGAGCTGCCTTCTTGCCATTCTCCAGAGCTGGCTTGGCACAGAGATATCTGTGTCCTTCTGAACTCCATGTCACCATGTTATGCCATGCTCAGCAAGTGCCACATAGTTTATAAGCAGGTGGAAAACTGACATGGAAGATCTTGGTGCCATGTCCACTGCCATGGCAGACAGAGGCTGGATGAGCTCTCCTGCCTCTGGTCTGGGCCTTGTGGGACCCTGGAGTGCAGAACTTGCCTGGGGAAGATTTTGGGCAGGAGCTGTTGGTCACCCCGTCTGCACTCCCACATATACAGCAGCCCTGTTCCCTGCCTTGCAAGGGCTTCAGTGCAAGCTGTGAGCAAATTGCTCTCTAATACTGCAGTAATGGGACCTAATGGGAAACCTTATTAGTGCCTGCAGAGCAGGAGGGGACCAGAAGCTGACTCATCTCCAGCACTTGTTATTCATGTGGTGGGTGGCAAGCAGGAGCCAGGGTGGCAGAGACCTCCCCAGGTGCCCTGTGTCCATGAGCCTTGCCACGACCTGGGGAAATGTGCAACCCTCCTGGTCCTCATTGTGTAACCAGGGCTGCTCATTGAGGCATCAGGCAGAGCTGGGAGGGTCTCTGCCCTGATGGCACAGAGGATGAGGAATTACTGTGCCAAGCAGAGCAGAATTTTCTCCTCTTAGCTGTCTTCTCCAGATGTGCAAAGTGCATTTTACGAACAGATTAGCCAGATGCAATTTTCCAGCCTCCCCAGGGGAGTAACAGACCATATTGCAACCTGAATTATCAGTCTGAATTTATTCCAGAATTATCCAAGGTTGCTAGGGATTTTATACACTCTGCCCATCCCACCCCAGCCACCCTAAGCAGTTGGCTCAGTTGACATGCTACAGCCCTTAGACAAAGCACCTCTGTTCTACATAATTCTCAAAAGGAGTCTCTTTGCAAGGGACTTTGCCCTGTCCAATGCAGGCTTTGCAAAAAGGAGGATTCTGAGAGGTTGGAGGGAATGCCACAGCAACTTGCAGGCCAGCAGCAAAGGAAGAAATGGTGCTTGGGATGAGCTGCTTCCTCTACCCTGTGTTTTGGACGGCCAAGGAAAGGGAAGGAGAAATGAGAGAGAAAGTGTCTGAGGGTAGTAGTCTGCTTATTCTGTCCTGTGACACCCATGAAGTTTCAGGTCTGGCTGCTTCCTCAGGCGGGTCAGGTGGTGATGGAGCTGTTACCCAGAGGTGGGCTAACCTTCCGTCATGCACCCCTCCTGCAGCATGGGAAGTCCTAGGGCACTGACAGAAATCCTCTTGCTGTGCTGTGCTATCTCTGGGGACAATTACCGAACCCTTGCACAGTTTGGAGGACCTCCTCCATGGGCTGTGGGCATCACAGTTATCCTCAATGTCAGCTGAAGGTTGGAGGCCCCAGACCCCTTGCTGCCATCCTGCCTGCTCCTGCTGGGACCCATTAGTCATCACAAGGGGCAGGCAGCATAAGATGCTATATAAAGGTTTTGAAATGAGCAGAAATTATATTAATCCCATGGAAATAAAGTTCCTTCCATAAATAGCTGCCACGATATATGGAGGCGCCTTGGGTGGGTGGAAGAGAGCTCAGCACTCAGGTTATATTTAGGGCTTTGAGTAGCAGTTTTGTGCCAAACATTAATGATGATGGCTTGTGCACCAGATTTGCACATTCTGGGACAATCTTCCCAGTAGGGAGGTGCCACTGCAATGCCAGAAGGATCCAGTGTCACCACAGCAAACTCAGAGCAAACACCAGGGTTGCGTGCCTCAATCCCCAGACAGTCACTTCAGCCAAGGCAAGTCCAGTCAGCTCCTGCTTGAGTGTCTCTGCCAAGGTTTTGTGCGGAGCAAGATCATCTCTAGCTCCTAGAGTGGGGGAGCTCTAGTGGCAATAGGGCAAGCTGGCAGAGGCTGGCAGAACTTTGCTGTCAGGAAAGCCGACCTGGAGCCAGAGAGGCCTGGGACAGGTGGTGGCAGGTTACAGCAGCACCCTGCAACCTCTCGTGAGAAGCTGTGGGCTCCCTCTCAATTTCATCATTGCTTTCAGGGTGATGCTTGCAGCAGTAGCCTTTGTCACTGTCACTGCTCCCAGCAACCCAGCCCGGAGGGGTGTTTACCCAGAAAGGAAACCACAAGCGCACAAAAGCTCCTGTACGAGCTCTCCGCAGGCTCCTATGGGGCGGGGGACGTGCCAGGTGTCAGACTCGTACCCTTCAGCTCTCGGTCACGTCCGGAGGCAGCGCCCGGACCAGCCCACGCACCAGAGGGCTCCACACAGCCATCTCTGGCAACGGGAGGAGGAGGTCCTGTGTCCTGCTGTGCACTCCCAGCCAGCTCCCGTCCCCGCTAGGGAGATGTAAGGCACCTCGGCTGTTCAGCGCTGTCCCCCGGCTGGCAGATAGAACGCAGCTAATGCAACTCACAGGCTGTTCTGTGCCAGGCAGCTAAATATAACCCGCAGAGTGGAGCAGAGGGGGCTGCTTTGTAATGTAAATAGCAAGGGAGCTTGGTCATAGAGCAGGCAGGCCAGAGGGGAGAGCTGGCGGGAGCTGTAGGAGAGAAGGAGGTAGGAGCCCTGAGGGGCCCAGGGGAAGATGGTTGCAACTCTCTGCTGTCTTCTCTTCCTTTTGCCTTCAGATCTGGACTCTGGATGTTTGCTAAGTCCCAGGACAGCCTGGGCAGCGCAGGGGCTGAGAAAGAAGGAAAGGAGAGCCTCCAGTGTTAGCAGGAAGAAAGGGACAGAGAAGGGATCTCCTTCCTCCAAGTCCTGCCTGCTGGCCTTTTAATCGTGTTAGCCCTGCTCTGCAGAGCAGCATAATCAAATTCCCATTCATTTCCAGCAAGCCAAGCCCGCTTCACTCTGACAGAGACATCTGTCTCCACATCCCTCTGTGCAGCAGGGGAAAGGAGATGGGTGGCAAGGCCAGAGGGAAATGCTAGAAATTAGCAGTTGGCTCCTCACAGACTTTGGTTGGGGTGACAAGCATCTCACTATCTATCCCCTACCCTGACTCTTTCCAGAACCAGGGACAAGCTCTGCTGGGCCCCACTGTCAGACACAGGCTCTAGTGCACGGCACAGGGGTGGGATGGATTTGGAGTGGCATGTTTCTGTGCTTGGAGCACAGTGCTAGCGTGTGTTCACTCTCATTCTGGATCTCATTCTGGGTGTTCCTATGTGCCAAGGCAGTGGTGAACTGGATACGGGACTGTGTATAACAAGAGGTTAAAAACATCCAAAGAAACAGTTCTGGAGAAACATTGAGTTTGTGGGCTGTGTAGGGACATACCAGCAGCATGCCAGGGAGGGATGGTATAATGCAGCCCCAAGCTCCATCTTAAACCAGGCATACTCCCTGGTTTAAATTGACCCAAGACCCTGCTGCTGCCAGAGGGGATGCTCCTGTCCTTCCTCCTGCTGTGGTTTTTCCACATCAGGCACACCAGGTCAGCTCTGTGAAGCAGCAGCACACAGCCTCCCTCCCCTGTTTGTCCCTACAACCAGAGCCTCAGCCTTGCATGTGATGTAGGTGTACAGGGGGACCATGAGGTGGGACTCCCCAAGTAGACCAGCAAGGAGGTTGTTACTAACCAGTATTAGGGGCAATGCCAACCTGCATCCAAACACTGCTGGGTGGGGAGACCTGGGATCCCTGAACCAAGAGCCATCCCTTCCCCTGACCACTCCCTCCCTTACCTGATCCCTTTTCACAATGAATCCCACAGGCAGATATCCTGCTGAGTTTGGCTGAAGCAGACAGCTTAATCCTTTCAGTACTAGGGTACTGCACAAACTAGCATGAAGACAAGGGTGCCAGTTCACAGCAACATCCAGCACAGTGATCCACATCCCTCTCAGGACACAGAGGATGGTGAAGGACCCAGGGCAGGGTGCATTAGTTCTCCAACAGCTCCACCAAGCCCCAGTACTCCTGATGCTCCTGGCTAAGAGGACTAGACATCAACACTGCAAGACAGAGCACAAAACATGAAAGGGAAATGTCTGCAGGCAGGGAGAAAATGGAACTAACCCATCATGGCATGCAAAGCAGTGGGGATGACGAACCCTTTCCGCAATAACAAAACTCTTCCCTCCCTGATCTGTGAGCTGGAGTTAGGCGTCCAGGACCTGCCTTTTCCTCTCTCTGCAGAGTAATTAATGCAGTGGGTTGTGTTCAGTTTCAGAGCTTGCCTGGTGAGATCAAGGTCTGCCAATTTTTTTTTTTTTTCCTTTTGATGATGGAGTTTAAAGCAAGACCATGTGCCCCTTTAGAAATGCCATCTGTGTAGACTGCCAGGGCTAGCTCTGCTTGCTTGCTTGCTTTTCTCTGGCTCATAGAAGCTGACCACAGACCCTCTTGGTGATCTGAAGCTTTCCTGGAGCCAGAACACACCAAATAGCATCTGTTTGTGAAGAGCTGGGGTTTTTGGAGGTGGGAACAGCCCTGCAGGCTTAGGCTGTGTTGCCCCATACTGGGGGATGGATGATGAATATGAGGCTGTTTCTCCATTCTTTGGAGGCTGACTAGGAGCCTCCTAGAGGCTTCCACTTTCCACACTGCCCTTTCCTGGTTTACCAAAGCGTTTTTTCAATGAACTCCAGTGCAGATTGAGCAGATGCTAGAGGTTGTTTTCAGACCTGCCACACAGGGAGGATATAAACACCCAGGAGTTGTGAGTGCTGTGGTGCCCTGCAGTGTAAGGATGTGCATGGCTCAGGGTGGGTGGCAGGACAACAACCCCACTGCCATGGCCTGGTGCACATGGCAGTGCTGGGGCAGTTTTGGGAGAAGGGGCTGTCTCAAGTCTGGGGGTATTCGAAGAACCATCCAGCAAGGGAGGTGCTGCTCCTCAGCACACAGCGCAGCGTGCCAGGACGTGCTCCTGCTTGCTGATGGTGTGCAGGAGGCTTCACCGGAGACAACCCGGCAGAGGAGGTGGCCAGCACTTTGGGAAGAAGGCTGCACAGTCGGCTGCGATGACAGCCGCCCTCACACTTCCAGGAAGTGCAGAGAGAGGAACCAGGTGGAGGGTGCAAACAAAGCCGGGGCCCCGGCCGGGCGGAGGAGCACTGCCAGGAACCTGCCCTCGGGATGACTCCGGAAAGCGGCTGCCGAGGGAGGAAGAGCGAGAGTGAACCCCGGGCTGGCTGAACACATCAGCTCATGCTGCGGCAGATGTGGCGGCATCGCTCCTGGGACGTTCCCCAGAGCCCTCCGGGGGACGTAGATCTAAGGTACCCACCGAGCTGGGCTCTGTCACCTTCCTCTTATTGTTGGGGGGTTAAGGTGCTGTGGCGGGTGCTGACAGCCCATGATTCGGGGGCCGGGGGAAATGCTTCCTGTGCTCGCCCAGCGCCTTGCCCGCAATCTCCTCCTTTTCTCTTAGTGCCTGGGCTTGCGCAGCTCAACCTCCCAGCCAGGATGTCAGAGGGCTGCGCGAGCACTTTCGACGCCAAGCCTGTGAGCACAGTTGGCCAGCCAGGTTTTGCCTGAGATGTCGGTTTCTGGGAAGCCGGCAAGAGTGTCTCCATCCCCACCAGCCCTCCTGGAAACGGCTGGTGTTTGAGATTGCCAGTGGGACCTGCCCCAGGGCGTTAAGGGTAGGCAGGTGCACCGTACAGCCAGGGCCCTGTCCTGGCAGCTCCCGCAGCCCTGGCTGTCAGCCTGGCTCCGCACCCTTGGGAAGCGGGGAAGCTGCCGTTGTGGCCGGCACGTTTTCCATGCAAAAGAGGGCTGGGAGATCTGCTCTTTACCAGGACTGGTAGCCATGGCGAGCAGGCCAGCGTCGGCCGCTGCCCGCTGAGCCAGCGGTATCGCTGTGCTCAGGGAGAAGCGGGGCAGGCGCTCGCCGGGCTGGGTAAGAGCCTCGGTGCTGCCCTCGGCGACAAGGCCGGCGGTGGCTCCCGATCCCCGGAGAGGGCGGCGGCGGCGGCAGGGCTGTTGGCTCCGTCCCCTCCGTCCGGCGGTGAACAATGGGAGGCGGAGGCGGAGGCAGGGGGAGGCTCCGCTTCTGCCGCCGAGCCTCTTCCGAGCGCGGGGCGGCGGCGGGGCTGACACGCGGCTTCCTGAGGTGGCGGCGCCGGGCGCGGGGCCACGGGACGGGCTCCGCCGCCGGCCCCGATCCCCGCGCTCGGCAGGCGGCGCTGGCGGCGCGGCCCCGGTGCACCGGTGAGCGCCCGCACTTCCTGCCCGCCTGCCCGTGGCCCCGGTGGGGCGGGAGCCTGAGCCGGCCGCACCCCCCGTCCGCCCCTGGTGCCCTCCCCTTGTGCCCTCCCCTGGCTCGGAACCGCGGTGGCGGCGGCGCCGGCGCCGAGCACTGAGCTCGGCCATGCAGGCGGCTCGGTCCCCGCCGTGCGGCGGCTCGCCCTCCGCCGCCTCCTCCGACACCGCCGCCGCAGCAGCCGACTCCCCCGGGGCGTCAGGAGGTGCCGAGCCCGAGTGGGGGCCGCCGCCGCCGCCTCCGCTGGGCCGCCGCCACAGCAACAAGCGCTTCACTGGCCTCAAGCTCTTCGGGCGCAGGTGAGCACAGGGCGGTGCGGGCGGTGGGACGGCGGGTCCCGCCGGGCGGGCGAGCTCCGGGTGGTGCCTGCGCCGCCGCCCCGGCATCTGGCGGCGGAGCGAGGCCGGAGGGAGCTAGGCTTACGGGCAAGGGCTGCCTGTAGGCGGCTGGAGCATCCGGAACGGAGGTGGCGGAGCACCGGCTCCCAAAGAGCCTCCGGCCGCCGGGCCGTCAGCAGCCGCCTCACCAGGCCCGGTCGAGGGGCTGACCCCTGAGCGCAGCTGCAGGGGGATGAGGGATAGGGTGTGGGGATGGAGCGGGGTGAGTTTGCTTTTCCCCCCTTTCAAGCTCTCGCACGAGTGATGGGAAGTTGGGGAGCATTGCCCTCGCTGCGCGCCCTGTCGTTCCCGTGGAATCGGAGCCTTGTGTCTGGGGGATTCGCTTCCACCCGCCCAGAACTGCCTGTCTCCATCCCCTCACGCCCGTCCCGTGCTTCGCCTGCGATACTGGCGGTAGTGCCGTGCCGGGCGATGGCTGCGTTTGTCCCGTGCTGCCGCCTGGGATCCCGGCTTCGCATGCATCCGTCCCAGAGCCAGCTGGGCTCCTTGTGCCTCCCTTAGCCTCTCTGCGTCTCTGTGGGGATTTGGACCGTGTAAGCGAAGTACCTCGAAGTACCAGAGCCTGGTACCTCTGCCATCCAGAGGTCTTTGAAAGTGCTGAATAACTGAGGTCTGGAGGAACCTCTGGAGATTGCCTGGTCCACGCTGCTGTCTCAGAGCAGGGTCAAATTTGATCAGGCTACTGATGTTGAGTTTTGAATGTTGCCAGGGTGAGAGAACACAGCTTCCATGGGCACCCGCTCCCATGCTTCAGCTACTCAGGATTTTTTTCCTCTAATAACTTTAGTTTCCCTTGTTGCAGCCTGTGCCTGGACTCTCTCAGGTTGTCACTGTGCACATCTGGGCAGCATCTGACTCAATCTTCTCTGTACCTTCCCATCAGGTTGCTGAAGATAGTAATAATGTAAAACTTTTCTGCAGGCTAAACTGCCCCCATTATCTCATCCTCTGCTTGTACTTGACAACTCTTGCCTCCAACCTTGTTGGTGGCCCTGTGATAAACTTTCTACGTTTTACGGGTATTTTTGGCATATGGGAGCAGTTGAAGCAGGATGCAGTGCCACCAGAGTGGTATCACACGTGCTGAGTGGAGGGGAAAGGCTCCAATTTCAACCTCCATATCCAGGCTGGACCTGGGAGTGGATTGCTTGCAAGGTCACTCCACCACAGAGCCGTGTTCTCTGCTCTGGTTTCAGAGCTATCGGCAATGGCTGCCTTGAGATCCTGGCAGTCTCTGGCCTGTTCCCAATACTGTGTGGCACCTCTCTCTGAGTCCTGGGGCTTCAGGCTGCTGTTACTGCACTATAGTAAGTATACTGCAATATAGATCAGAGCCATGGGGAAGTTCTTCACGTGTGAACAACTTTTGGCAGTGTGGACACATGGGGAGAGGCAAAGTGGGATGGCAGGTAGAGCTGGAGGAGGCCAGCAGGTCTGCCAGGACAGCTGGAAATGGCCACTGGGTTGTTTAGTGCATTCTCACCCTTCTGCTGCTGATGGAGGGACCCAGTTCCTTCTGGCTCAGTGTGATGAATGCAGCACACAGAGCTGCAGGAGTAGTGAGGAGAGGTTCCCATGGACCTCTGAGACTGAAGGGGCTTCCATGCACACCAGTGGGAGGTAAACTCGATGGGAAGTCATGCAGGATAATTGGCTGCACGCCACTGAATTCATGCCCACCTGAGCATTGGAGCAGAGGATGGCATGAAGTTTCTTCACCTCTGAGGGAATTATGAGGGAAGGCTGTGCTGTGCTTCCTTTTGTCAAGTAATACAGCCAGCCCCTACCCACCAAATGTTTTCCAACAGCCATCAGTGAGGAAATTTGCACCCACTTCTATTCTGAGCTTTACCCAGAGCCATATGCAGCTGGGAAACAGGTCTAGAGGAAGCTTAGGTAATGGGGAGGAATTTGCTCACTGGTACAAATGGGTCTCTGGAGAGCCCTGGCTTCAAGGAGAGAAATCTCCTGAGGTGGACACCCTGTGCTGGACTCTGCCTGTAGCAACGCTAGGCAGCGTGGCCTGGGGAGGCAGGGGTCTGCAAAATGGTAAAAGAGCCTCTCCTGTCCCCAGGGCAGGTGAGCCCTCAGGGGTTTTGGAGCAACAGAAGGGTGAGCCCCCAAGCCCTGGCCTCTGGTGGTACAATACGTTAGTCCCGTGTTTTGCAAGCAGGCTTATTTCTGTACCTTATAATTGCCTTACAAGAGGGTGGAGTAATTGGCTCTAGAGCTGACAGAGACAAGTGCACAATACATGCATCCGGGCCGTGGATGGGTAATTCTTTTAATTGGGCTGATAAAGAGATTGGGGCTGATCAGATAAGAGGTGGTTAGGATTAAATTGCCTTTCTAGGTGCCCTGTTTCTTGTGCTAAGAGTGAACTGCACAGTTTACCCTTTCCAGGAAGGAATTGGGGAAGGAGTGTCAGTGCTGGAGATAATGCCTGTTTCTTGCTCGCCCCCATGCCATTGAAGTGGGATGCCAGTGAAATGGATCTTCCCTGTGGGTTTCAGAGCTTCTGTAACAAATCCTACTTTGAAGGAAGTATATGCTGGTTCGATAGCATAAGCAGGGACCATAGCCACCAGTGGGGCAGGTGGTAGTCCAGCAGAGCATGGGACCAAGTTTTTTGGCTGTGACCCTTTGACAGGTCTTGTGCTGGACCTGGGGGTGCCTGCCAATGCCCCAGAAAAGGTCTGTGGGTGGCACAGCCTGTGGGTAAACGGCACTCAAGAAACTGAGCTGAGCACCCGCCTACATCTTTCTGGGACGTCACTTGTCACTGTCTTTCTTGCAGTGTGATGCTTACACCCATGTGAAAGCTGAGAGCGATATGCCATTGGGACAGCAGCCCAGCCTTCCCCATCACTGTTGTGTGGGGGGGTGCTCTCAAAGCTCCCAGCCCTTAGGCCCACTTTCCCCTGTGCAGGTGCAGTAGAGAGGCTGCAAAGTGGGGTAAGCCCCAGGTGCCCTGGGGGAAGACCAGATGGTAGTGAGGAGCCTGAAGTTTGTGCTCTGCAGGCTGGCAGGCTGAGAGCAGTTTCCCTCGGGACAAGCTTTTTCATGAGGCACCTTGCTGTCAGCTAGCTGTTGAGCAATCATCTTCCTACTTCTCCATGCATGCAGGTTTTGTATACCTCTAGCTCTGAAACCCTCCAGCTTCTGCTCCCCATTCTGCTCAGAAGGAATGGATGGGTAGCTTTAGCTGGGCCTGGGCCAGTGTCACCTGAGGGAATCCCCAGCTGTCCTCTGCAGTGACACTTGGCTTGTTTGCAGGGCAGATGGGATGTGCCGAGAGAATTGTTTCCGCTGCTGAGTTTGCTCTGTGATCTCTGCTCAGGGCCTGACCTCATGTGGGGCTGCTCAGGGACTTTTTTTCTCAGTGGGGGAAATAAAAAGCACTGGACATGCTGAGCAGCCATACCTGTTGGCAGCCAGTGCAGCTTCACAGCAGAGCCAGGCTGGGACAGCTGCCAGCTCACAGTGGGGCTGTGGGATAGAGCAGGGATGGATCAGCATGGGGGGGGTCTGACTGCTTCCATAGGCTGAGGTTCTCCTTGATGTGGACCCTACCTGCCACCTGCCTTGTCTTTCCAGTCCCAGGCATTCACTGGCAGCTCCCCTGTGCTCCCAAGATCAGAGCAGAGGCTGCCACAGTGACATGTGCCTGCTCAGAGAAGGTGTTAGGACTTTTAATTATAGCATCATATAATGGTTTAGCTTGGAAGGGACTTTAAAGATCATCTGGTTCCAACCCCCCCCACCATGGGCAGGGACACCTTCCAGTAATCTTCTTAGGAGTTGGAGCATCCTTTCCAGGAAACCCTGTAATCTCCTCAAGGGACTGAAAGGAGAACGGATGATGGACTGCCTTCCTCCTTTGAACAAAAACAATAGGAAGGGAGTCAGACACTGGGAGTGGACACAGGTCTTTGCAAGGATACAGTGTTGAAAGGGGAGAGGCAGAGCTATGGGTGGTGCAAGCAGGGAGTGTTTGTGAGCTGTTTGATTGTATGAGTCCTCTTAGGGACTAAGGAGATGCTCCTAAGGGGAGGCCAGCCCTCTGCAATGGGGGCGATGCTCTCATGAAAGGCAACATGGGAGGTGGTGGGAGACACAGTGTAGGATTTCCTTCACTCATCATCGTGCAGTGCCTGGGGAGCAGATAGTCTCCCCAGAGACTTGGCAAAGCTTCTGAATTTAACTTGCAGCTCTGCTCTTAGTGGAGCTTGTTTTTCTTTTTCCCAGGTAACTGTGAGCTGAAGCTCCTGAGTTATCTCTCAGCCATGCATTCACTTGCTTTCTGGTTCTTCTAAACCTGTGCTGACTTTGAGATGCTGAGTTCAAAAGTAGAGTGAGGGCTGCAGGCTAAGACTCCTTGACCCTTGGGCCCACAAACAATCTTTTTTGGAAGAGATGGGGTACTGGTAGGAGATTAATGGCTTCTGCTGGAGACTTTTGGAGGTAGGAACTCTGGTGTAGATCTGGCTTGGCAACACAGGCTAGATGTGGAATTAAGGGAAACCTGTCCTGCTGGTTCTTGAGCTGGCACCAGGCTCTGGGGATAATAACTGCTCTGCTCTGTCTTTGCAATCCTGAACTTTCCCTAGGCCAGCTCTCCAGTAATACAAAAGTATACCCTGTGTTTCTGTTGCAACTTGCAGATCCAGCTGTGGTCTGTGTTTGGGAGCTGGGAGGCTTTCTTCTTCTGCCCATCGGGATGCCAGGTGGAGGGTGAAGCTCTGCCAAGGCAAGCAGGGAGGCTGCGCTGGCCAGGCTGGTGCCCAACAGGAATGGAGTCCTGTCCACAATGGACTTGGACCCAGTGCTGTTCTCCTGTCTGCAGTTAAGGGCTTGATGCCTTAGGGTGCTAATTTTGTACTTAACTCTGAACTCTGCCCCCAGGGGAAGCTCTTCCTCATTGTGCCAAGGTGAGGTGCTTCAAGGATCTCTTCCCATTCCATGCTGTCCCAGACAGTAGGAGTTAATGGGCCTTCAGTCTCAGCCCTGGCTGCTGGGCAGATTGTGCTGTCTGGGTTAGGCTGTCATTTCCAGTTTCTACCTGTGACCATTGCTCCCGTGCCTGGAAATAGCCTGGCTGAGCTTTGTCCAACTGAGGGCTGTGGTTCAGGGCCTGGGGAAATGAGCTAAGCCTGCCCCATCTTGAAGAAGCTGCCCACTGTGAGAACTGGAGACCTGTCTCTGGGGAAACTGCAGAATGCTGCCCAAACTGTGGGTGCAGGGTGGCAGGTACATGACACTGATAGGAAAGCCCCACTCTGGGAGCAGACAGAGGTCTGGCTGGAGGTAGTCCCATCCTTTGGCTCATTCCCTGTCCTCCATGTGCCCTGTGTTGGTAGGAGATTCCTTTGGTGTGTCTCACAGACTGTTGCTGGCTCCCTGACGTTATTGCAGGATGCCAGCTTGTGGTAGGCTCTAGTCCCAGTCCCATGTGGGGGAACCCAACCAGAGTGTGAAAATCCCACCCAGCACCAATAGGCAAGAGCTTAGTGTTTGCCCTTTTCCCAGCTCCACTCACCCTGTCTCCCTTTCCCTGCTTCCCAACGGTATCTCGTCTCTTTGCAGGGCTGGAGCAGCCCTGGCTCCAGCAAATGCTATGGCTTTGAAGAAAGTCATGTGTCCCAGCTGTCTGGCCCAGGAAGTCAGGGCAGCTAACATAAAGCCTTCTTGCAGAAGGTTTTCCTCTTGTTTTGGTGCAGCTTGGCTTCCACAGGAAACGTGTGTGCCAAACAGCCTGTCCCTTGCTTGCCACTGTCAACCCAGGTATGGATCCAGAGCCAGAGAGCAGGGGGACTCATTGCTGCCTGTTCCCCACTGGCTGTGGAGGGCCCCACCTCCACTCTAGAGCAGGATTCCCCAACAGGATGAGGATAGAGAATCACAGGCTAGAAGTGCCCAAGGTGGCTTGGTGCCTCTTCCTAAGCTCCCAGCCTCTGGCCATAGCCTGTAGCCATCCAAGAGAGGGAGCAGGGGCCATGCAGATGGCCACGTGCCATCCCCTACGTGTGAAAGTTCCCACTTGGTCTGATTATCTGTACATCATCCTACCTTGCCACCCTGGCTCTGGCCAGGAGCCTTTCCGATCCAGGGCTAAGCCTCTTACTGCCCAAGCTGGAGGTCACCACACGAGGACATGGTCTGGGGCACTCTGGCAGCTAGCATATGGCAGCTGCCACTGTTGAAGTGTGACGGGGTGGGGTGGGTGTTTTCTGTATTCTTTGTGAGATTTTGCACTCAAGTGAGGCTGGAAGATGGCAGGGTTATAAAACTACAGGTGTCCTGTCCTGTGAGAGCTGTCGGGATGCATAAAAGGAGGTAGCCTTCTCCCCAGTACAGCTCCTGGCAGGGTTGCAGGTCGGCATGGGGCCAGGAGATGTTCCAGCAGAGGCTACTGCTGAGGATCCCCCACCTGCGTTCAAACGTTACCCGCCCACAAGTTTTATTGTTGTTTGAATGAGTGAGGAAGCAGATGCAGTGGGGGTGTCAGAGGCATCCCAAGAATGGCACTTTCCATCTGCACTGGGTCACCAAGAGCTTTGCTACCCCTGGCTGGTGGTAGTCAGGGCTCCTAAGGGTTGGTGCCCATGCACAGGGGCCAGAGGGTTGGGGACAGGTGAACTGCTCTGCCCTGCCCAAACAGTGCTCTTCTGTGCAAGGCTTGGAGAGTGCTTTCATTATTTATTTGAAATTCAAATCCATGCCTGGACCCAGCAGTCAAGGTGAAAGAAGGCAGCCAGGAACCAAACCAGCACAGGGAAAGAGGAAGGGAAGCAGGGCGCTCTTTCTGTGCCAGCCTGACACTGGTCCCTGAGTTGTGTGCCCTCTTACAGCTGGCTGGGTTGGGCTGGAGGTGACTGAACCGAGCTGGGTTAGTACTGCAGACACAGAAGGGTGGAGCTTCGTGTTTGCTGATTGTCTCTTTAGGGAAAAAAGGTGCTGCTGTCTGCAGCTTCATGGGCATGTTGCCTGCATTGATCATGGGTGCCATTGGAACCCCTGGGATCTACAAGTGCCATGGCAAAGGGAGAGCATGTCTGGTGGAGAGATGGCACTGGCACAGCAAAACTGGGGTGGGGGATGATAGTCGTGTGTGCTGAGCAGCCAGGCATGTTCATGGCTTGCTGACCACTCTTTTTGTGTCCCTAGACTCCACCTGCCCCACAAAGGTGTCTTTCCTTGTCTCCAGGGCAGCCAGCCTGGCCGATGGGGATCCAGGAGGATAAAGCACCGACCAGCGGTGTATAAGTATGTGGTATTTTTATTGGTTTGTGCAGGCTGTGCTGTCCCAGTGGCTGCTGTAATGTTTCTTTTCAAGAGCTCTCCTCCCTCCCACCCACGTCTCACCCCACTTCACCCTCTTGAGTCTGTACTAACCAAGGCCACCGAAAGCCGAGCTGCTTGCCTCATACCTGTGTCACTAACTTTGTTCTAGAGGGCAGCTTGCTGCTAGACTTTGATCGACTAACATGGCAGCTTCTGTTTTGCTGGAGTTTGGATTGAAGGTCAGTTGAGCTCTTCCTCCTCTATGTCCTAGCCAGTGTGGGTATGAGCATCTAGACCCAGTGCACACCGAGTGGTTGAAAGATCTAAGGTGACAGCACTGAGGGTGTTTAAGCTAAATGACTAAATTAAATAATAATAAATAATAAAATTTAGCTGAAGCAGTCTGAAGTTCAGTAAGGCTATGACTGCCAGAAATGGTGGAAAAACAGGGCCTGGGAGACAATCACTATTGCTGGGACATAGTTGCTGTGTGGGAGCCAGTTCCTATGCTTGCCATGGTGTTGGGCCTAGCCAATGCCGCACTCACAAATGCTCCTGAGGAAATGTGAAGGTAGGGACAAGTGCTAGGTTCCATCTCTGTGCCTGCCTTGGTCTTTGTAGAGCAGCACATCAGCCTGGTCAGGATTTAGCTGCACGTGTGTGAGGGCCACAGTGGAAGACCCATACTGCTCTTCCTGGCTTCTGCTACACAGTTCCTCTGCATGGCATCCTGGACCTTTCTTAGTTTGCCAGTCAGTCTCTTGTTTGTCTGATGTTTGAGGCACGAAAATCTTGTCCCAGGGCTGCTTGGGAATCCTGTGACTGGGAGCAAGAGGCAGTCTGGCCAATTAGTGCCTGCAGAGGGGAGGCAGATGTGTTTTGGAGAGGTCCAAAGAGCCGTGGGTTGAACACCAGAGGGCATGGTCGCTCTTCAGAGCTCTGGTGCTCTGCTGTGCAACTCCAGCCCTTTCCCTGCAGCTGACTTCAGCTGGGTGTTGTGACATGTCCCTTCTGCAGGGTTGCTGGCCTTGACTCATTGCTCCTGGTTTTGCTTTCCTCCCTTCTGCAAGAAAGTGTTTGGCAAAGCATCTGCATAGAGCTTTTTTTATGCTGCTGTGGCTGAAGTGGCTGGTGAGCTTGACGGCTTAAACTGGTCAGCTGCAGCCATGGGCTGGCTGATGCTCAGAGGCAAGCCTCCAGCCAAAGCAGCTGCCAGCCAGCCCCCCACTGCATGGGTTTGTGTGTCCTGGTACCATTCAGAGCCTCACAGTGGCACCCACCCAACTTCTGCACCTGAAGCCTAGGTCACTCCTCCCACAGTGCAAGTCTCTGGAGCACCCAGTGTCTCTGTGGGCATGGGAGGAGGAGCAGAGAAACTTGGGAAGCAGAGTAAGGTAGTCCTGTGTTCCTGGTCTGTGCTAAAGTGCTAATCCATTCCAGGAAGGGGGAGAGTGATCTGTTCTCTGCAAGGGCATTTCTTCTTTCCATCTCTGAAGGATTGCTGATGGGAGAAAAAAAGCCCATCAGTGATTCTGGCAGATGTGGGGCTGTTAAGGTGAAGGAAGAAAAGGAAGCACATAAGACCAGATATGCTGAGGGCATTTAGAACAAAAAGGATGTAGGAGAAAAAACCCCAACTTTTCCTCCTTCCCTTCCATTTGTTGTAGTGGGACAAGGTGACATTCAGCAAAGCAAATAAATGATAGATTTAACATTTTTAAAAGGAGTTACTTGAATTTTGATGTGAGGTGCAGGAGAAAAAGACTTAGTCACTTGCTGCCATGAGGTGAAAAAGTGAAACCAAAGGTTAGAAGTGATATCAGTAACAGGGTCACAGTTAAACTAACAAATGCCACTTGTGTGGCAAGTCAGCATGTGCTCTGCTTAGTCACAGGGTCATGATGAAGGCTTGGGAGGTGTCTTTCCTGTCTCAGGCTTTGTGGTGTAGAGAGATCACTGGGGACTGGGTTTCTCAGGGATGCTCAGTGGTTCTCCCCCTTGCAGACACCTGCAGGGGCTGCCACTTGTGGTGTGGTTTCAGGTGCGTGGGACCAGGATCTCCTCACATGGAAAGTCTTGCTCAGGGCTGCATGGGCCTGGTGAGCCTCTTGGCCTGGAGCAGTGGTTTCTGCTTGAACACAGCAGACTGAAACCTGTGACAGCAGCTCTGGGAGCTGCTGGTCTCGACCACAACCCATTCACCTGTCTGCATGTTAACAGGCTAAGTCGTGGGGGGTAGGAGGAGAATGACAGCAAGGTTTGCATGATGGAACTTGAGGAGAGGGCTCTTGGGCTTCCTGCTCCTGCTGCCTCCAGGGACTTGGAGAATTAGTGACCTGGCCTCTTGGTGGTCAGAGTGACTTGGAAGGGATTTTGGGGCCACCTGAAATCCACCATGGTCACCCCTCCAGGCTGTTTCCATTTTTAGGTCCAGGTCCTGCCAGCCCAGGAGGGAGATAAGATTGTGGTGACTGTGAGGAGCAGCAAGTGGTATCAGCAGGAGTCTGCTATGCACAGACCACGGGGGACAGGAAGAGCAGGGTGGGCATGGGGCAGTTGGAGACAAGCTGGAAACTTGAACCCTCCCTGGAAGTGTTCAAGGCCAGGTTGGATGGGAGTTTGAGCAACCTGGTCTAGTGAAAGGTATTCCTGACTATGCTAGTGGGGTTGCAACAAGATGCTCTTTAAAGCCTCTTCCAATCCACATAATTCTGTGATTCTGTGCTAAACTTCCTTGGCTGGAGGTGGGACTGGCAAGGAACCTCGCATCTCTTATCAGGCTATTTTGCTCTGAATGATTGACGAATTGCAGCACATTTTTAATTTTCTGGTTGATAAAACATCCTGCCAGTCCCAGTAAGTGAGTCTTAACAACGGACTGGGGCCTGTGCCTAGAGGCCCCTCTACAGCCTGCAGCATAGCTGCCCTGGGGCTATGAAAATGCTGGGACCATGCTTGACTGCTAGTGGAAGCTGTCACTTTCTTGGCAGTGGGAAGGGAATTCCAAAGGATGTGTAGATACCCTGTGTAGGGAAGGAGGCAGAACCTTCCATCCTTCATCAGCTGCCAGTTTTGATGGGGGAGAGGACTGACTAGGGTGAACACCTCCTGCTTGCCTTGGGTATCTCCAGCTCCCTTTCCCCTCTGGGGGAAAAGGCCTGAATGCAACCCTCAGCAGCTTTGGCAATGGATGGGTTCACTCATGTGTCCTCCCCACCATTCTCTCCCACTGATTCACAAAGGCCACTTGCTCTTTCTGCCATGATGGAGATGACAGCAATGGTGGTAGCTAAGCCTTTGGGTCTGGGGAATGTTTTCCTGTGAACTGCTTTCAAGACACCCATTGGGGAAGGCAGCTGGCCGCCTTTGCCATGCTGGCTGCAGCCTCTGTGACATTTTGTTATGATTGTGTTACTGTTGTCCCGCTCCAGGCCCCAAGGAGCACTGGGCACAATTCAAACACACACACATTCCTACAGACAGAGGAGAAGAGCTGTCTAATTTTAGCCATGACATGTAGGCAAGGGGAAGGGGCAGGCAGGAGGGGGCAGGGTGTGAAAGGACGAGGTCTCCGCTGCAGCCACCCGGACTGACTCACTCGCTGTGGCCTGTGTGTGGCTATCGGCTCTCACCGCCCGGGTAAATGACCAAAATAACAATAGCTGGTGACGCATCGGAGTGAGCTGGCCTTTGGAGTGACCTTCCCTCCTGTCTCTGCAAAGACCAAAGAGGCGATGGGTTTTGTGGCCCCCAAAAGGGAGATGGGAGATGTGTTTGTCTGGGACCAGATCCCTAGAGGCAGCTGGGGAACCCGGATAGTGGTGAAGCATGACGGGGAAATCCCCAGCCTGGCTATGAGAGGTCCTATGTAGGGTTTTCACGATGAGGGAAGACAAGCTCCTGAGACATCTGTGGGGCCTGCCTGGACCAAAGACTATCTCGGAAGCAAGTTACCTCCACTGCATGAAGACAGGCTCTCCGTGTCTGGCGGCTTGACTCTCATCAGCCACGCAAACGCCTTTATCCAGGCTCCAAGGAGGCAGGAGAGAATCGCCACTTAGGCGCGTTCCTCCCCGTGTGTCCTGCTGCCGCTGCCAGGGAAGCTGCTCTATGCCGGAGCTGCACTGAGTGTTGGGAGAGCAGCTGGCACCATGGGGATACCTCTCTTTCCGGGCCCGCTGTGGTGAATGTGCCTGCGGCTGGGGGCGAGCCGGCCTCGGGGCCGCTCGGAGAGGAAGTGCACTTGGTTATTTTAACCAGCGCTGTCAGGGCTTGCAGCGTGGGGAGGAGCGGAGGGAGAAGCCAAGAACTCTCTCCAAACTAGGACTTAGTAGGGGGAGGGCTGGGCCGCTTCTGCGGCGCGGCCACTGCCACCCGCTCGGCACCTGCAGGATCCCTGCGCTGCTCCGGATCAGGTCACGGGGGCTTTTCCCCACCATCTCCCCTTTCCTTATCCCGCTCGTCCCTCTCCCTCATGTTTCCTGCTTTTGTTTGTGCTGGGTGGGGGATGGGAGGGGCCCTGGGAGGAGAGACAGCCCTTAGTTTGTAGGTGTGGCATTTGGTTCCAGACCACTGTGAAGGGCAGGGGGAGCAGACCCCAGAGGCATCCTCAAGACCCTCAACTTTGCTTCTGTTGAGCATTGTTTGCTGCCAGAGCCTGGAGCAAGCTGATCCACAGCAGTCCCCAGGGCTCAGGCGGGGGGTCTGCGAAACACAGCCACCGTGGCACTCAGTGGTGCCTGGCTGTTGTTTCTATGGGATTTCCCTGCCAGTGGTGTGTTTCCAGCTACCCGTTCTGCTGCTTTCATCCTGCCAGTCCATGTGGCATGGGGGTGGCAACAGAAAATCTGCAGGTAGCAGAGGACAGGGAGCCAGTCTGTGCCTTGCCAGGACCCTCAGTCATCAGTTGCTTTGCTTTGAGATAGTCTGGGAGAGTAGGTGAGATTTGTGGACTCCTGGTATATCCTCTGGTGCTGGTGGCACTGTGATTCCCTGCTTATGCTAGAAGCAGTGGGATACGCCTCCTAATCCCTGCTATGGACTGGAGGGTGGTATGTGAGTCCCATCTTTCTGATCAGTGATTGATGCCTGTTGTGGAGTGCCTGAGGTTTTCTTGGCTTTGCTTTGGGAGGTGCAGAATCTTACTAGCCCTGTAAATTGCTGCCTGTGTTCTATATCTGCCACATGGCAGCTTTGTTGTTACACAAGATTCATCACCTCTTCCCTGGGGCTGCTGCCCTGGGCCTGTGTATTGCCCTGCCTGGAACAGCACTGTGGCAGGGAGTAATTTCTGTGCCAGGATTTTGTCCTTGTGTGCTGGGGAAAAACTCTCTGGCTGCTGTGGGAGTTTTGATCAAACAGCTGGGCTGTGGGACTGGCCACCCTTTAAATAGCATGTCCCTCCTTGTGAGGAACAGAGCTGTTCATACTGAAGGAGGGGACCATCACTGGGTGTGATAATGGGAATCTGCAAAAGAAACCATGGTCTGGGTACCTAAACCACCAGAATACCCTGCTGAGGCCCCCGCTGCTTGGCTTCGTGCATGTCACTCTGGAAAGGAAGCTCAGAGAGAGAGAAGAAACTCTCCAAGTCCTTCCCAGCCTGCATTGCTGGTTCTGCTGATGGGACCAAAATAGAAACTGTGTGGCCAGCCTCTCCCCCGACCCCTGCTCAGCCTCTGCCCTAGCACCATGGCTGACAGTGGTAGCTCACCCTTTG
Source organism: Cinclus cinclus (assembly GCF_963662255.1). NCBI lineage: Eukaryota > Metazoa > Chordata > Aves > Passeriformes > Cinclidae > Cinclus > Cinclus cinclus. The sequence goes on along the minus strand of NC_085051.1, from coordinate 24,391,703 downwards.
CGTTTCAGCCCTGGTTAATTCATGGCTTAAAGCTGTCAGTCTTGCTGTTCAGCTCCTCAGCCAAATGCAGCAACAGATTGTTTACATCAGTGCTGTCAGGTTTCTTGATTACCAGGAGGCAGATTATTTACTGTAGTGGCATATAAACTTCATAACATTATGATGGTGGAAAGTTGTCAAGGGATATAAATGCCCAGAGTCAGCCCGGAAGACTCCAAGGAGATGGTTTTGGTTTAAATTAAGATAAAACACTGTCTTCCATGGATTTTGGGAAGGAAATAATATTGTTGTAATGGGAACATTACTCTGAATACTAGGGCTGGCAAACTCTTCAATTTATGAAGCCTCTGCGGAGGATCTGAGCTACTCTGGCAGATGTGGCTTAAGACAGATCTCACATTTGCCCTGAGAAGATGGTAAAAAGGAAATGGTACTGCAGAATTATGCAGAGCTTGGGGTGAGGTGGAATGGAGCTGCCATGAGAAGGGTGTTAGGAAAATGCTAGGAACTGTATAAAAAGTCCCTTCTGCTTCCAGCCCCTGTTCTTCCCAGAAAACCAAATATTAACATTTTCTTGTGAAGGGCCAGGCATGAAGGTGGGATAGCTTTTGCCTTGCTTTGATTGAGGAATGGCCAGGCAGTGTCCTTCCACCTGGCTTTGCCACTCGGAGAAGCCTACCATGACAAACTGTCATACTGTTGTGTTTCCTTTCTTTGCCTTGCTACAATCCCACCCCAAAGCAGCTGCTGGTGCTGCATCTTTGACTGTTGCTTATTCAAAGAATGCATCTTAGAGGCTGCATCTCCTCCCTGTGATGTCCCCAGATGCTGACTGGCTGTGAGTTGTGCTCTTGCTCAGCCAGGTACAAGATGGGTACAGATGGGTACACTGACACAGCTGCCTGTCCCTTGTGAAGCAGTGCTGTCCTGGGACCTCCAGGTTGGCCACCCAGAGTGCCCAGTGACACTGACAGTCTTCTGAGCAAGTTGGCAAACATGCTTAGATATTGCCAGGGATGCCTTGGTCTCATGTCTATACCCAATAGCCCTGACAGGGACCTCTATGCAGCACATGCAGGGACACTGGGGACACAGAGCTGGGAGGAAGTCCTCTGCAGCTGCATGCATCTGACCACCAGCTGGTTTCTAAGCACTTACCTTGCTTCCTCACTAGCAGAGAGGTATGAATTCATCTTGATCAGGCCCAGGACTCACTGAGAGACAAGTTGAGATGTGCTGCCCTCTGAGTGCTAGGATCAGAAACTGGCTTCTGCAGCCTGGAGGGGCAGCCTTACGTTTGCAGCAGTAATCCCCTCCTCTGCAGGGTGATAGTGCAACTGAGGATGTCCTTGTCCTTGCCCTGGGGATACCACGCTCCTGCAGCTCAGAAGCCTGGAAGTGGCCCCATATAGGTGGTGGCACTTGTTGCAGTAGGTCAAGTGTATGAATCCTAAAATAGATGAGCATAGCCCATAGCTCACCCCTCACGGTGCTTTGAAAGGCTCATGTTTTAGATGGAGCCTCCCTGCCCCTGTGCTGGGTGTAGCCCCATCTCCTTGCTCATACTGGACCCAGCATGGGGGAGCTCCTGGCTCTGTTTCATTTGCGTGACAGTAGGAGAGATGACAGCTGGAATGGAAATTCTGAGTAGAAACAAAGTGCACAGTTTGGGAACTTGCTGATCACTGCACACCTCACTGCAACCAAAGCCTGAGGGCTCTGCCACATCTTGACCAGCATTTTCCCTTCCCCATCGGGTGCTGGGACACCTTCCTCAGCAGACCTTATCTGTGCAGGTTGCTCCTGCAAGGTCAGAGAAGCCTGGCTGGAGAACCCCAGGGAGGGGAGAGGTCAGTGATGATGCGTGGGAAGCAGGATGAGAGAATGGGGACAGGATCTCAGCGGGGGTGGTGCGAGGACAGTAGCATACATGGGAAGATTGAATATCAGAGCACTGAAAGGGTGGTGTGGGGTGTGCAAGCTTGTGATGGAAACAGAGGCTGAAGGCAACCAGTGGTGTGCCAGCGGGGTGGAAATAAGCAGCAGCTCTCCAGATGGGCTCCTGGGTCCCTCAGTCCCTCCAGTGCCCTGGCAGGGAGGAAGCAGGGAGGCAGAAACCCAGGAGATCTTGCTCTCACACAGGAGTGGCTATTAATAAACATTTTCCTTGTGCCTGATATATAAGAGTCAAGTGTCTTTGCCAGGAGAAGACAGCTTGTAAATTGAAATGGGCTTCTCCTCACACTCTGCCAGCTTTAGTGCCACAGCAGCTCCCCAGCACCCACAGCTAGCCAGGATGCAGAAATCCAGCCAGCTGCCATCAGGACAGGTGCTTGTCATGGAACAGGGAAGAGCTCTTGGACTTGTTTCCCTTGTAATCCCGTGGTTGGAAAAAATGCTTTCCAGTCGACTAATTGGAGGTTTGCTGAAAGGTCAGGAGGAGCTGATGGTGTTATTATATCCAGACTTCTCTGTGGCTCAAGGCTTGTGCATTTAGTGCCAGCAACATCCTGCAGTAGGGTCCTCTTGCCTCCTTTGGTGCCAGGAGGGGGGTGCCAGGTTTGTCACTGTATGAGGGTAACCTGAGATCTCTCTTGCTTTTTGGTGCTGGCAGGAATAGACCAGGCTGTTTGAGAGACAAAGGGAATCATAATGCAGAGGAAGGACCAAGAGGGTGTATGGCACAAGATCCCTCTGCCTGTCACAGAGAGCCTGTTGAGTATGGTACATAGGAGTTTGCTCAAGGCTAGTGAAGCAAAGCAGAATAGTGGAGCTGAATATCCAGGTTCTCTTCCTAATGTGGGCAAAGATTTTGCCATGGGGGACACTGCATGTTTAGCTGTAAGAGTCAGCCTGTCTGGTTTTGGAACCACCATCACCAGATGAGGGATAGTTGCTGGATATCTGGAGAGATGTCTCCATAACAGCTGATTCACAAGCTCTATGTCCACTGTAGTTACAAGGTGCAAGTTTTTCCTCTTCCATCCATGCTGTGCTTTCCAAAGGTGTTTAGATCTTGCTTGGACATGTTCCTGCTTCAGCAGCAGGCAGGGTGTGTAGGATGCTTTGAAGAGTCTAGTAATAAAAAAGACCCCACCTTTCAAGAGCTCTCATTGCAGATCATGAGCAGACCAGAGGTTCTGTCTCCTTCCTTATTCACAGAAGGAGATTGAAACGATAGTGTGCATCTGCTCATAAGTAGAGTTGATATCCCAGTACATGCAGCAGTACTTCCTTTCCTTTGGACCCTGTAAATGCCAGGCTGCCTCCATTCAACTTCCTTACCTAACTGAGCCAAGTAACATGGTCTACAGAGCAACCACAGGTGCTGGCTCCTCTCCATCTTTTCTCAGTGACAAGCAGTAGAGATGCCAGTAATGTGCTGGTGTTAGGCCCAGGGCTTCCAGGGCTTAGCTCTTTTTGGGCTCCTCTCTTCCTAGTTTGTGGTTCCTCAGCTGCTCTGCACACAGCTCTGCTAATGCATGTTATCCATGGGCAGCCCTGGCTGTTCATCCATCTGCTCCACCAGCAGCAGCTTTCACACCTGCAGTACACCATTTGGAGCTCAGGTTGGAAGTGAGATGCAAGAAGTGGGGATATGTATACCCAGCATATCTGAGCTGCACCATGCTGCTGTCATGGGCTGTCAGATGGGAATCTTGTAATAACCTTCACCATTGGTGGTCAGAGCTTGATTCTCCGTGCCATTTACAGACAGCCCTGAAGATAAAAAGGTCTGCAGTCAGCTAGTGTTCAAACATAAATGTCAAACCAAGGTTATTCTAGCAGATTTCCTCATGAGACTGGTGGAAAAAGGAAGGAAGCTGTGTTAAGAGGTCTTCCTGCCCACAGCAGCAACACACTAAGTGATACAGCAGCAACACAGTAAGTGGTACAGGAGCTTTGTGTTGGTGGAATATCTGGGACAAGAGGGAGCAGCCATTCAGTTCATTTGAGGTGCCCTTGGTCAGTATGTCTCCCCCAGGAGCTAAAACTGGCCAAAAAGGGTCTGTTGCAATGTGCCACATCCTGTGTTCTCACTTGTGTTTTTTAATGTGTTTTATTTGTTCAGACAGTTTTTAATACCTGTTGGTGATGATGCTCATTGGTAGCCATCTGAACACGATCCAGTGTGTGTCATGTGGCCATGAAGGCCAGCAGCATCCTGGCCTGTATCAGTAATAGTGTGGCCAGCAGGACTAGAAAGTGGCTGTTTCCCTGTACTCAGCACTAGTGAGGGCACAAGTCTCTTCTCCCATGTAACAAGAGGAAATGGCCTCCAATTGTACAGGGAAAGTTTATATTCTCTGATTCTATGCAGTTTACTGTGCATCATCCTGCAGATAATGGGGAGAGGGGACATGAATGGAACACTGCAGTGTTGGGAACAGGCTGGAAGCAGGGTCATCAGCAAAATGTTGATGCCCTCTGCAAAGCTGCATGGGCCTTGGATTGAACCTTCTGGTGACCTTCCTGCATTGCTTGCGTGGTAGAAATTGAGAAATACTTCAGAGGAGGTGATGCTTTGGCTTTGTTTTCAGTTCAGCCAGGCTTTAGCTGCCCTGATGCTGCTCTCTGGAGGCCATTGCCTTCCTGCCTTCCTTCCTTCCTTCCTTCCTGCCTTCCTCCCTCTCTCCCTCCCTCCCTCCTTCCCTCTCTCCCTCCCTCCCCTACATTACTGAGTATAGGCATGGTGATTAGACTATAGAAACTGAAGAGCTGGCTTCCTTGTCTACAAGGCTGGAGGAGACCAAGCCAAGCCTTGTCTTTTCCAAAAATACAAACTCACCTTTGTACTAATCTGCTAAAAAGAGGTACAGCCCAATGGGCTGCTTGTACTACAAGCACTATCAAACACTCCAGTTTGTCCAGAAGATAAAACCTATGTCTCATCTTACATGCATTTCCCAAATAAAAAGGGAAGAAGCTTCTGATAAATTCACTTGTTTGTGTGGGCCTTGGGTCATTGGAAGTTTGGGCCAGAGTGATATCATGAAGTTTCTCTGATATTACTGACCCGTAAGAATGTAAAAGAGCATGGGAAGGGAGGAAGACAGAAGAAGGGGAGCAGATGTCAGTCTGCATGGTGACCAGCATGTCCAAGCCCTCATGGTGGGTAGAAGAGATGCCTTGTACAGCATGAAAATAATTTGGAGTGGTGGTGGTGGTGGTGGTGGCAGCTTGTGTGTTGCAAGCTGCCATGATTAAGTCCCCTGTCTTGGGAGCAATTGAAGAGGTTTGCTTCTACCAGACTGTGGGTTTTGGTGTTTGTCTTATTTTAAGTTTGCCTTGAATAAATCCTCTAGCAGTTAAAGAGAGGTGGCAGCTGGAGGGTGGGAAATGAAGCACTATCTCTGGAGGAGGGGAGGACTGGAGCTAGCCAGACTCAGCTTCTTCCACTCAGGCCTTTGTGTACTGAGCCACTGCCACTGAAAGTGTTGCAGCACCTTCCACCTGTGGCTTTCAACAGACTGCTGCAATATTCAGGGAGCCTGTGAAGCTTTGAGAGCTGGTCAGGGAAAGCATGAGCTTTCCATAAAGCTTTCTCCCATGAGAGGGAAGTTTTGCTCAGGACAGATGGGATGCTCTTCCTAGCTCTCATCTGCCCTGCTCCAGCCTCTCCCAGCTTCCAGCTCTCCCATACCACTTCTACCAATTTTTCCTGCCCTGGTTTTACGGCCTGGTTCATTTTCTTCTGTAGGACTCACAAGAAGTTAACTTCAATTTGCTACAAATTTGGTGGGACTGGTGCTTAGCCAGAGTGCTTCCTGTGGGGAAACCAGGTGGATCAGCATCGGGAGAGTGGTGGGGATAATTGAGGTGCCAGGATTGATTGGCACCTCGGAATACACAGGGTCTGTCCTTAGTGGAGAACAGGGAATGCAGAGGGTCCTAGCTAGGTGGTGGCACCTGCCCTGCCATTGCAGCCCTCTGGGCTGAGCTGTGAGCCTCATGGAGCAGTAAAGCTGTGGGGAGCAACACCCTACCACGTGCCTCAGGTAGCATTGCCGTGTCTCCCACTCCCTGCTTCAGCTCTCTGTCCCCTGCTTCCCACGGTCCCCTTGCCCTGACAGCATGGCCTGGGACTCATCGGCGAGCCTACTTAATTCCTGGTCTCTGTGTTAACAGCCACCATCCGGATGCAATGGAAACCTTTTTTAGGCGGCACTTTGGGCGCAAGGGGCTGCGGCGCAGCAGTGTGGTGGCTGTGCCCACGGGCAAGGTCAGGCGTCGCTCCCAGGTGGGGCTGCCTTCCACCTCGCTGGCCCAGTGCCGCCGTGGCTCAGGCACCCCGGCAGCATCCCTCTCCTGCCTGGGCCTGGTCCGGCGTCCCGGCACCCGCCGCCGCTCCAGCACTACTCCGCCCTGCCTCAGCCCCAGGTTTGCAGTGCAGAAGAAGTGCGGGGGCCAGGCACAGGCCATTGATGCCCAGCTGCTGGGTCCCACTGTGCTCCTGGCCAGCCTCATTCCCACGGGAGAGGAGCAGGACAGGGCTCACGGCACTGACAGCTCCAGATCTGAGTCTCCAGAGGACGGTGATGCAGCAGCGGGAGCTGAGCAGGGCCAGCACGAGCATTGTGCTGAGGAGACGTGGCTGGCCATGCTGCCCCAGCTGCGGCCGCTCCAGGCAGGGCTGCTGTCGCGGGGTCCCCGCTGCCTGCGGCGCTCCTCCTCCCACCGCCTGCCCACCGAGGTCGTGTATGGCCGGGCTGCCTACGGCCTGCCAGGCCGCTACCGCCGCCTCAGCCAGCGCCGGCGCTCCAGCGATGCCCCTCAACCTGGGCTGCTCCTCTCTGGCCACCCACAGCTGCTGGCCCAGCACTCTGCAGGAGTGGCCGGAACCAGGTGCCCCTCTGCCACTCTCGCCGAGGGTTTGGGACCAGAGCCTACCTGCCACACCACCCCGGATGGCTGGAGCCCCCGGCTGCTGTATGTATGGTGGCAGCATGCAAGGAGGCAGTGCCTCGGGGAGGGGAGAGGTGGGCTGCAGATCCAGGTTTGGTGGGGAAGGGGGGAAGAGATTCAATGCCATTGGCCCTGCCTGCCATCAGTGTCTTGCAGTGCTGCTGGTGTACCTTGAGCATCTTTCACTCGGGCAAGCGCTGCCACTGATGCTCTTGGTATGGTTCCTGGAGCTTGTGGGTGTCTTCTCCTGCCAAGCTGGGACCAGAGGAATGTGGTAGGCCTGGTTACTGGCTGAAGATGCACACTTTCTCCTGCTGGCTGGATTTCCTGCTTGTTACCTGTACCCTAGCACATCTGGAAGAAGCTCATTAGCCCCAAACAAACAGCTGCTTTTATTCTGTCTGGTTATACTGGTGTCTGGAAGTAGCCCAGGCTCTGAGGTGCCTTGGTGTGGGAGAGATGCAGGGAGACTGTTGGACAGGGGCTCTAAATTGTCCCTGCAAAGGCAGTCCCACCACCACAGCTCCCTGGACACTCCCAGGGTGTTTTACAATGGAACTCTTATCCCTGAGGGCATTAATGTAGCAGGCCCAGGCTGTGCCTTTTGCTGGGTACAGGGTGAACTGAGCTGTCAGCAACACGGCCAGTACCTCTTCATCCCACAGGACTACCTCACAGGAGCACGCACTTCTCAGCCAGCTGGGATGGAAATTCACCTCATTTCCAGCCACTTGGTTCTGAGGAGGCTTTTCTGCTCCAGCCTCACATTGCATCTTAGAAGCAGGTTGTGTTTTGCATATATATTTAATAGCCAGCCTTCCTGTGTCTTTCAGGAAAGCTATTGCCAAATCCAGTCTTCAGCACATGGTAGCCCAGCCAAACCCGGCACTGGCCATGAGGAGCGACTCAGAGAGGCAGATACGCAGCACTGTGGATTGGAGCGTAAGTTGTACTGTTTTGCTGGGCATTGCATAGAATGGGCTCTTGGCCAAGAAGCAGCAGGCTCTTCCCTGGGTTGAGGCTTCCCAGGTGACTGACTTTGACACATTTATGGCCTCTGCCATTGCCACCAGCTGATGCCAGCATCTGTGGTCCTGGCAGCACTACTTGATGCTGCAAAAGAGAGGCTGTGGAGGCACAGGTGATTCCTGGAGGGATGGCATAACTACTCCACTGCCAGCTTTTCTGCTTCTGACAGCCAAGATCTGGTGGCTGGGGCCAAGAAACAGGAGTAAGCCCTGCTCCTTCACAGGCAAAGCCCCACAGGTTTTAAGCTGCACCTTCAGGTTGTAGAACTGAAGCTGGTTTGGGAGAGTCCCCTACATTGAGTTTGCCCTGATGCTTCCTCTTGGGGTGATGAAAGAAGCTCCCCTATGAAGGATACTACAGGTGGTTTGTAGGTTCTGGAGTTGGTTTCCTGGGGCCCTCTTGTTTACAACAGGTGGGCCATGGCAGCAGCTTTGTGAGGTTTCCTCTCCCCATTTGTCCATAGCTGTTGTGTACATCTTGACTGCTGGCCTCCATGTAGCTCCAACCTCCCACCCCCAGCATTGTCCAGTATCTTGTCCCTTGCACAAAGCATTTTAGGGGCTCAGGTGCCTCTCTGGGTGTGGTCTCAGAGCTTGTGTTGTCTTGTGTCTTTCAGGAGGCTGCGGTCTATGGGGAGCACATCTGGTTTGAGACCAGTGTCTCTGGGGACTTCTGCTACGTTGGGGAACAGAACTGCATGGCAAAGCTTCTGGTGAGTCACCTGGGGCCACCCACCTCATCAGCAATGGCCACAAACCCAGCTGTGCTGTCACCTTATGGGGCAACCGTAGAGGCCACACTGCTGCTGCTGCAGCTGGGAGACATGCAGGAGTCTGGGGAGTTGCTGTGGCAGGGACTGTGTCCCTCCTGCCTCTGCATACCAGAGGACCAAGTCCCCAGTTTCTGCTAATGCTGCTTCTTAGTTTGCAATGGGAACCTGATGCAGGGCTGCTACTTGCCTGGAGGGTTCCAGAGGGAGGGTGCTGGGATTCCACACCCTTGGAAGGACAATCTGAATCCAAGACCTTTCAGTAGAGGAGAAAAGTGAGCTCTGGAGACCCAGGCCTGTTGTTTCCTGCCTGTGCCATCCTCCTTCCCAGTTTGCAGGCTCAGTCCTGCTCGTGGTGCAGGACACAGAGCACTGATGCCACCCTGTGCCTGTCACCCTGCAGGTGCCTCCCAGTCCAGCTTCTATGGTGCTCTCAGGCAGTGTCAGAAGAGGACAAGGGCTGCAGGACAGGACAGTAGGGAAAGTACCTCCCTGCTCTGTCCCAGGCTTAAGAACATCTGCTGTAGGAACATATTTAGACCCCTTCACTAGATAAGAAGTCTAGGTTGTTTCTAACTTTACTGTAGGGCTTGTTTTGTATCCTAATACATAAGAAGGAGGTATGATGGGACGCTGAGTTTGCCAGGCTCTGCACACTGTATATTTTCATTCATATATATTTTTTTTCCTCCCCTTTTCTTACCCTCAGCAAAAGCCTCTCTCCAGGCGTAAATGTGCAGCCTGCAAGATCGTAGTGCATACACCCTGCATCGAACAGCTGGAGAAAGTGAGTAGAACCTGTAAAGCCCTGCCTGCAGCTTGCAAAACTGTAGCAGCCTTTTCTTAGGCAGTGAAACACAGGAAGGCTAGGGAACTGCAATGTGTAATTGCAAAGAGAGGTCTTCTGAGGTGACAGTACCAAAATGAGCATCTGGTGACAAGACTGGGAATTCAGGCCCATTTTGTTCAGTAACTGAGACATGTGAGAGTTTTGTGGCAAGTACCAAACAACTCCAGAGGTTTTGGGCCTTGCTGTAATGCAGTAAATTCCAGTAGGTTTCCTTCAGGTACAATGGTTTTACTGATTCCTCTCATGTGTTCAACTTACAGATAAATTTCCGCTGCAAACCTTCCTTCAGGGAGTCAGGATCCCGGAACATACGGGAGGTGAGAGATGCGCCTTGGACACTGCCCACATCTGCATCTTCCATTTCCAGTTTGGTGGTAAAGACACCAGATGCTGCCAGCATGTTACCCATCCGAGTGGAGGCGTCATGTTCTTTCCTGTTCCAAGGGGGTGGTGCCATAAAAGGGATCTTTCTTTGCAAGGCAGCAGTACAGACTGGGTGTGAAGAGTGAAGAGTTTGCATGCAGCAAATGCAGAGCATCTGGTGGTTTCCATGTTCTGAATCTCCTGGATCCACATGGGGAAAACCTACAGACAGTGTTTTCTGGGAGAAACTTTGTGCCTTGTGTTGGGTCCCTAGGCACGCAGATGAGGCTGTGGCAAACAGCAGGTCCCCAAGTCTCCTGCAATTTGGAAGGGAGCAGTATGGGCTCATTTCTGGCTTTATCACTCAGCCCTGACCTGGGTGCCACAGGTGGCAGTGGACGTTGCCCACAGTAGTGGTATCAGACCCCTTCAGCCCATGTTGTAAGGTACTGGGCATAAGTGGCCTGGAACTGACCTGCACTGGTGGAAGCAGTGCTGCCTGCCAGTGCTGACCTGCACTGGTGGAAGCAGCTGTCAGCCTTTATGCTTCACCCTCCAGCCCGTGGAGCCGGTATAGCCTGTGCAGTGCTCTGGACTAGTGTGGGTGTCTCGGTCACAGGCCAATTTGGTAACAGAGCTGCTGGCACACCAGACCTAGCTGGGGAAGGATATTCAAACATAGGGCTGCCTGCTTTGAAATGCTGGCATGACCTGGTAAAGTGAAGCTTTCAGCATCACTTTAAACCTTCCTTTCTTGCTTTGTTTTTCTTTCTATGTCTCCTTCCCATATGGGTCTTAGCCTAGCTCCCTTTTTTGTGCTTCACTTACCCTTTGGGCTCTGCTAACAGCTTGCTGCTCCTGCTCAATCTTCCGTCTCTGTTTTTCTTCTCTCTAGTCCCTAAAAATCTTTTCTCCCTCCCTTTTGATTTTTTTTTCCCTCACAAATTCTGCTTCTCCATCCTGTCTTTCTAATGCTTGTCAGTTCCTCCAAGGCCTCTTCCTTCCTGTTTCCCTAAACAGGTGCTCTTCTGGCCTTTGTGGTGCCAGGGATCCCCTTTAGGGTCAGCCCTTTCCCTAGATGTGCCTGCTTAGACCCAGAGCTGAGTTCAAGGCAAAGCCCTCCTTCTGCTTCTACTGGATTAATATCCACTAAAGCCAACAAGACTCTTCATCCTCTCCATGTGCTGCACTTGGGGGAGGCAACACTGAACTGACCCGAACCTCCTGCTAGTTTCTGCCTCTTATCATCATGATCCCAAAAGCTGTCAGGAGCAGGATATTGGGCCCTGCCGTGTAAGCCTATGAACTTGCACTCCCTTTCTCTTTTTGCTAGTCTGTCTGCTGTGTCGTTCCCAATCTAGGTCTGGAAGAGTAGGATGGGATTTAGAACACATGGTACTTCATCACAAAACTTCTGACTCCCTCACAATCACTTCTGCAGCCCCTCCCAGTCCCAGCCCTGAACTCCCCATAAGCCTGCAGGCAGAGCAGAGGTACTGGCAAGCAGCTTTGCTGCCCACACTGAGACTGAAGCAGGCTCAGGATTGGCCTGGCGAAAGAGCAGGGGGAAGTGGGTGTGGAGGCTTTGGGGCTGCCACTCTTCTCAAGGAGTGAGGAGGTTCACTGCTTAGCTGCCAGCATTTCCATCTTCTTGCTGTGGGCACAAACTGTCTCTCTCTAGAGATTTTCACACCTTCCATCAGCACATTTTCGCCTGGCACTAGGGGCATCTGGGCAGAGATGTTAAGGGACAGAGATGTGCTACTGCTTGCCCACTCTCTATTGGATCTGCTTTGTGTGATTCTCAGTCTTCAGTTTCCTTGTCCTCCTTCCTATTTCTTCTGGTTTTAATGCCCTTTTCTTGGAGCATCTTAATTTGGCCTCTTGCCCCCTGATTCTTTGGCTTTGCCTTTCAGAATGTGGGGGGCCAGTGCCTATGAGCAGTGGTTTTGCTGCAAGAGGAGAGGTTGGCTGGCCCGTGTCCCTTTCTTCTGCCTATTCCTGTGTGCCCTCATGGACTGGGCCCTTCACTCCTTTTTTTTTTTTTTCAATTTTCTTTTTTTTCTTTTCCATTTAGCCCATTGTTGTCCGACATCACTGGGTGCACCGGAGGCGGCAGGAGGGGAAATGCCGTCAGTGTGGCAAGGTGAGAGGGTATCTTAGGCATTTTTCTCAGCCTGAAGGAAACCTAAGGTCAAGCCAGAGACATGCAAGGGGCTGGGAACCAGGGACATCCCACCATTCCTGTTTGGCAGCAAAACCAAGACACATGCCCTGCTTTGCTCAGTGAAGCACTATGTAAATGCTTCCCACATAGAGTAGTTCTTCCCCTGGGCCCAACTAATCCTGAAAGAGGCTGTCTTCCTGACATGCTTTCCTTGAACAATAAGGAGACCCCTACAGAGCACAGTGGCCTCCCTGGTGCCAATGTGGTGGTTGGGACTATCTGACAGGATCTGGAGGGCTCCAGCTGCAGGCATGCTCTCTTCATTAATGTCTCTTTCTGTTGGATGGAAACTGCAAGGAATTCCCTAAGCCTCTTATCCTTTCTTCCATAGGGTTTTCAGCAGAAGTTTGCCTTCCACAGCAAAGAGATTGTAGCCATCAGCTGTTCGTGGTGCAAACAAGCGGTGAGCAAAGCCCCCGTGAATGCCTTACCAGTCGGTTCTGCACTAATGACCTCTGCTTTCTGCTGGGACAGGACTCCCCAAGCTGCTACTCTGCAGCCTGCCCTTAACAGCTTCTCCTGCTGGGAGAGGCTGTACTATGATATTTACAAGCTCCTTTGAGAAACTTTCTCTTCATTGCCTTACCATTACAAAATTCCTGCATGGTTTCATCCAGTACTCCCTACTTTGGCATGGGAGACCTGAGAGGAGAGATGGTGGCTGTGCCCAGCAAACTGAGCAGCTGAGTTTTCTCTCTGTCTTCTCCTTGGCCAGTATCACAGCAAAGTATCATGTTTCATGCTGCAACACATTGAAGAGCCCTGCTCACTGGGGGCTCATGCTGCTGTTGTCGTTCCTCCCACCTGGATTCTGCGGGTCCGGCGGCCCCAGGTAAGTCACTTCAGCTCTTGGGGCTCCTTCACAGTTCCCGCTTGCCCAGTGGCTCCTCACAGAGTTTTTGTATTTGTTTCTTTTCTCTCTAGAATCCTCTGAAATCTAGTAAGAAGAAGAAGAGGACATCATTCAAGCGGAAATCCAGTAAAAAGGGGGCTGAGGTAAGGTATGAGGGGACTGGGAATGACCTTGCCTTGTAAGGGCAGAGGGGCTGAACAATGAGGAGCAAGGGAATAAAAATGGGCTTTTCTGGCTCTGAGGTTAAGGAGATTGAGATGGAGGGAGGTTGCCTGCTGGCAGGGTAGATCCCAGATACAAGGTTTAAGGGGTGGCTGGGTTGTTTTCTTCCTCCTGCTTCTGATCTGCATGATATTAGGGCTCAGCTGGAGTTGGCAGTTTGCATTTTCCCAGCTTTGTTGAAGGATCTATGGTATCTCTTGCAGGAAGGGAGGTGGAAACCCTTTGTCATCAAGCCCATGCCAGCTCCTCTCATGAAGCCCTTGCTGGTGTTTGTGAACCCCAAGAGCGGTGGGAATCAGGTATGACCTTGTCTGGTATGTCTAAGAAGACATCACTGTGATGGCATTGCTATTTGAGTCCTGAGCTTTCATCATATTTCTGATGATGTCTCAGCTGCACAAGAGGCCACAATGCTAGTTTGCTGCCCTGCAGTTCCCACCTCAGCCAGGCTATGCCTGTTGCCTCCAAAATGGTGTTGTCTTAGCCTGTCCCCAGGCAGGATCAGATGCTTCCTTCTGCTGTCCACTGGGAACTTGATATTACCTGAAGTCTTTCTTCTCCCCGTAGGGAGCCAAGATCATTCAATCCTTCATGTGGTATCTCAACCCACGGCAAGTTTTTGACCTCAGCCAGGGTGGACCCAAGGAGGCGTGAGTAGTAATGGGGGCAGCGCCTTTCTATCCCCCATCTGTGTCCCAGGATTCCTCATGAGAGCTCTTCCCCAGCTCATGGAGGGAGACGTGGATGTGGCTTTGTGAATGCCAGGGGATCTGTGAAGCAGCTGCTGTGTAACACCTTCATCACTCCTCCCCTCCCCAACCTCTCTGTTCCCTACAGGCTGGAGCTGTACCGCAAAGTCCACAACCTCCGAATCCTGGCATGTGGGGGAGATGGCACGGTGAGTCTCCAGCCACTCCATCCCATGGTGCCCTTTGCCCAGGCCTTTTCAGTGAGGACAGCACCCCTCCTTTTTGTAATCCAGAACAGGGCAAACTCTGCACACTGCATCCATGCTACAGCTGGTAGCATAGCCCTGTTCCAGGGAGCGCTAGTCTGTAACATGTCTGGATTTGTAGCCCTTTTGAGGGCCAGTGTCCTCACTGGGGTTACTGATGTCTCCTGCAGCACCTGATTAGAGCATTAAAGACTGTGAATAGCCTCAGTTGTGGCTAAGGAGACCCCATCTCTACCCCTCTGCCATCTCTAGTGCTCCGAGTCACCTCTGCCTGCCTGCTGGTCCCTGAGATAACAAAAGGTTTCTTTGCATTCTCTTGCTTGAGCAGGTGGGCTGGATACTCTCCATTCTGGACCAGTTACGCATCAACCCACCTCCTCCTGTGGCCATCCTACCTTTGGGGACAGGGAATGACTTGGCCAGAACACTGAACTGGGGTGGGGTAAGTGATGGGCACAAGAGCCCACTGCTGACAGAGCAGGGCTGAGTGCTTCAATCTTTGTTTCAGACACATGGTTGGAGATTTGCATGAGGTGGTGTTTCAACTTCCTGTTAATACAGACCAACAAATAAGTTCAATTTGGATGTTGCCGTTCTTCTGACATTTGAATGGTTCTGCAATTAGATTATACAAAAGCAATTGCTTTTTCAAACCTTGGAAGATTTTTAGAAGGAAGATGTATTGTTTTAAATTTCAAGTCCCACTTCATTGTGCATTCTCGTAGAGTTGATCTCTTCTACGTCTTTTACTCTGAGATACCCCAGACAGCAGGGTTTGGCAAGGCATCTCTGTGGGAGGCAGGCATGAGATTCACCAACTCACCAAGAGATTCCTTCTCATCACCAGGGTTACACAGATGAGCCTGTGTCCAAGATCCTTTCGCATGTAGAAGATGGGAACATAGTGCAGCTTGATCGCTGGAACCTCCATGTGGAACCAAACCCTGACACAAACCCTGAGGAAAAGGATGAGGCAGCTGCTGACAAGGTGGGACCCCTCCTCTCCGTGGCTGTTCCCTGTGCTAGAGGCCTGCATTCTCTCTTCTGCTAGTGGCTCAGGCAGTCCCACCACCTGGGGCTGTATTCTTGGGTTGGTGTTTCCCTTTGACTCTTCCAATTCCACCATTCTGTTCATGGCTCTAAGCCGCAGCACTCATGGCAAGAGCGTATGTAGAGTTCATAACTAAATGCCTACCAAAGATTTTTAACCACAACTTGCAACAGGTTGCAAGTTCCCAGACTTCTGTGAGACTGTTTCCTTTAACAGAAACATAGTGATTGTAGAAACCTCAGAGAGCAGAGTACTTCCTTTACCCCTAGGAGCCAGGACCATCGTCTCAGGCTGGTGACCTCTGTGTTTTCCTAGGGAAAAGGCAAGCAGGGTCCCTCAGCCTTATGAGCACTGTAGTGGCTCTTCTGTTACCTGACCTCATCTTTGCCATGGGCACATGCTGGCAGCCTCATCCTTATTCCTCCTTTCCATTTCAGCTGCCTTTGGATGTCTTTAATAACTACTTCAGCCTTGGCTTTGATGCACGGGTGACACTGGAGTTCCACGAATCCAGAGGTACAGGGCAGTGGCAGTACTCGGTCGGGGTCTGTGGGATGGACCTGTTCTTGTTTGTGGGTTCCTCAGGAAAATAAATAAGACAATTGCTTCAGGGACAGAGCTGGAGGTGAAGCATGAGAAGCCAGTCTAAGCTGCAGAGGGGGAAGAGGGGTGCCTGCACAGGAAAGAGACTGGGGGCAGACTGCTGGCTGAGGCTGGCTGGAGAGCTGTGTCTGAGGAGAACTGACAAGTGAAATATTTCCATGTGTAGGCCAGTGACCTGCACTTTTTTCTCCTTTCCCTAGAGGCCAACCCAGAGAAGTTCAACAGCCGGTTTCGGAATAAAATGTTCTATGCTGGGGTGAGTGTGTGTAGGATATTTGAGCCTCCCATCATAACAGCCTTAACGTCAACTGCAGCACAGGCATGGACCTGCCTCCTGTCTGCACCCTAAACTCACTCATTTCAGTTACATGGACCTTTGCATACATCCAAGCTAATCCCCCCAGCCCAAAGCTGGAGAGTTGCTGGAGAAATGCTGCAGCCCTGGGAGTCACAGCTCCCCTTTGGCTGTGAGTGCTGCTGGCAGTACAGCTTGCTCCATGGCCTGCAGTACAGTTGCTGTATTGATCTCCTGCCACTATTGTTCTTGATCTCAAGCTCATGGGTGGTCACCCAGGCGGACCTCCCTGGAGCTGTGGGAAGGCAGGCTGTTCCCCATGCAGAGGGAAAGGAAGCCTTTCCATAGTCTACACACTACTTTGGTCTTTTTTTATATACCTTGGACCATTTACAGTTTCCTGGCTAAATACACCACCCTCCTGTGTCTCACCTTTAGAGCTTTGCGTCTCAGTATCATCTTTGTTCCTCTGTCTCCCCATCCTCAATATACTTTCTAGCCATGTGTCTGGTGACTGGTATTTGAGCAGTACTAAATGCCAAGTAGTGCTTTATGCCATCTCACATCTCTCTTGTTTGTGTCTCTTTCCCTGTCTGCATAGCTAAACCCAAAGGGGACCCATGCTGTCCCTCCTGGAATCTCTAGATGGGGTCACTACAGCTCTATTTTGTGGCACTTCATTACAGCTTGAGACTGAATTTGTCTCTTGTGACTTGAGTCTCACTGGAGGAGACTCATCTTGCTGGCTCTTCCCTAAAGTCAGGACTGGGCTGGCAAGGGAATACTAGAGCATGTTACTGAAGGTGCCCAAGGATTTTGGTAGGCAAAATAGCAAGAGGAATGAATCAGGTTGTTTTGGAGGAGGACTTCTGCTGGTGGATGAGCAGTGGGTTTGCAGGTTTCAGCAGCTGAGATCAGTGGCAAGCTGAGTTGCAGGTCAGTGGCAGTCTTCCTGGCTGCCCATTCTGGTGAACACCTGGCACTAACTCTGTCTCTTACCTTGGCAGACGGCCTTCTCTGACTTCCTCACCGGGAGCTCCAAGGACTTGGCAAAGCATGTCAGGCTGGTTGTGAGTGTGCTGGGGTGCTCTGGTCCAGGGAGGGGGTGAGCTGTGGAGGCATGAGGAATGTTCCTTGGCACACTGAGTATGTGATGGTTGAGGAGCAGATACGTTCCTGGGAGCATCAGCTTCCCCTAACTTGGACAACACTCACTATAGGGAGAAGAGGAGGGAGGCCATTTCTCCCTAAGTGAGTAGGATGGACCAGACTCCCCCTTACAACAGGCTGAACACCCCTGTGTTGTCTCTAGTGTGATGGGACAGACCTGACCTCCAAGATTCAGGACCTGAAGCCCCAGTGCCTGGTCTTCCTTAACATCCCAAGGTGAGCACCCCCAGGACCTGTCTTCATACTCTGGGCTTTTCATGCCTGTCTTGTAGATTCTTGCCTGGGTTTGAGGTGCCAGGCATTTCTTCTTATCCTTTCACAGGTACTGTGCAGGCACCATGCCCTGGGGCAATCCTGGGGAGCACCATGACTTCGAGCCCCAGCGCCATGATGATGGCTGCATTGAAGTTATCGGCTTCACCATGACATCACTGGTGAGTCAGTGCTGTTGCCAGTTGTAGCTAGCAATAGGGGTAGTGAATGGTCCCATTGACCAGGTGTCAGCTAGCCCAGAGCACCACAGATGCTCTCTGGAGGAGTTGTGGTTGCTGGCCTATGTTACAGTGTCTGCTCTCTCAGGTTTAGGTGAGGTGCTGTCATGCCCTGGTGTCTGTGAGTCCCTTCTCACTGAAATAAAACCTGAGACCTTCAGAACTTGATTCACTTGTAGCATCCAGCTGACAATGGATATTCCCCTCATCCACATCTCAGTCCATTTCTGCTCTCTGGACTCTTTCACAGGCTGCCTTGCAAGTTGGTGGCCACGGGGAGCGGCTCTGTCAGTGCCGGCAGGTGGTTCTCACCACATCCAAGGCCATCCCCATGCAAGTAGATGGAGAGCCCTGCAAGCTGGCAGCTTCCTGCATCCACATCTCTCTGCGCAACCAAGCCAACATGGTGCAGAAGACCAAGCGGCGCAACTCCATGCCTCTGCTCAATGAGTATGTTCCTCAGGTCGATCTGCCACTTCCTCTCCAAGGAAGGACAGCTGGCAGGGAAAGGGATGGGACTGATCTGTGAGTCGCAGAGGCATTTCAGTCATTTCTTGGGGAGGGTCTGGGAAGCTATCAGGTCACACAAATAAGGCCAGACCTTGATGTGGGAGAAGCTGCTGGTGCCAAGCTTCCCATCACAGTCTGTATAATACTGTGCTCTTGCCTGTTTTGGAGGGGGAGGGGAATAAGGAGAAAGCAGGCTGTCACTTTCTGATATCTTCCTTTTTCCTTACCTGCTGCACACAGCCAGCAGCCAGTGCCCGAGCGGCTGCGGATCCGGGTGAGCCGAATCAGCATGCGTGACTACGAGGCACTGAACTATGACAAGGAAAAGCTCAAGGAAGCCTGTGAGTGACCAGCTGAGTGACCAGGGGGTGGGAGGTGCAGTCTCCAAGTCTGGCAAAGCCTGTAGCTAAACTGTGTGAGGTGTTGGGAATGGGGCATGGGCTGCTCTCTGACTCATGCCTGTGCCCTGTCCTGCAGCTGTGCCACTGGGGATCATTGTGGTTCCAGGAGACAGTGACCTGGAGTTGTGCCGGACCCAGATTGAGAAGCTGCAGGAGGTGAGTCTGTGTGAAAAGTGGTCATGGCTGAATACTGAGGATGAAGGGACTCAGGGAAAGGATTTCTAGGCCACCTTGACCTGCACACACCACCACACACACTCTTGCTTTGGGGTCACACTAAGAGATCACAGTTTGCCTTCACCATGTGGTGGAGGCAGGGTCCCAGGCTGGATGCCTTGTTGCTCCCTGCTGTCTGGCAGCTTCTTTTTCAGCATTGCTCTTCTGACTGTTCTCCAAGCTCAGAAAGTGACCCTGAAAAACTGCAGGGTAGTACAAAAAGCCAGCATACATGCTGTGGGGGCCTATAACCCTTCAACTCTCCACAGGCTCTGTGTTTCCTGTCACAGCTCTGCCCTCTTCAGGTGCCTGGATTAGGTTTCTAACCCCTCCCACTCTTTTCATTTGCCAGTACTAATTTTTGTGTCCTTGCCAATGTACTAGCACCTGTCTGTGACCTGTACACAGACTGTGTAACTCTTGCTCCTGGTGAACGATGACTTCTAAGCCTGTAGTGTGGCTTCTGGTGCTGCACTGCTCAATCGGATTGTTGCATGGAAGATTGAAGAGACCATTCTTAGTCTACTGTTAGCTGGCACTTGTGCCCATGGGAATCCCATCCAGTGTACGTGTTGAGTCCCGCAGAGCTGAGTTGCAGAGCTGCTTGCCTGGGCTGGCATACTGGCACCTGCCTCTTGCTGTGCCTGCTCTGTATGTGTGTCCCCTGCCCCATTGTGCCCAGGCAGTGGTGAGGACACACAGGCAGACGCATGGCTAGCAGCTCCTGGGTTCACAGCTTTCCTGCTGTGTCTGTGTGGTAGACCGATGCCCCTGCAATCTCCTGCACCTTTAAAACTGTGCAGCTTGGCCGGTGTTCCTTGAGGTAGACCTCATGGTCTACCTTTTCTCGCTCCATGGGCAAGCACTGTGCTCCAGCCTTAAAGCCAGGCAAGGACTGGTTACCTTGGCCAGGCAGTGTGTAAAGCCAGATATGGCAGCACACTGAGCAACTCCAGTAGGATGAGAGAGGGACTTGGGGGCTGCCCAGACACAGGCTGTAACAGGACACCTTGCCTTTCTGCAGGATTTCCCTGCACAGCCCTCTGCTTTAGAGCGCCTGCTCTTTCAGGTTTGTATGGCCTCTCTGTGTCCTCTGGGCCCATCTGTCATGTCCACTGTGCCAGTATCATGAGCTCATCTTGTGACACTGCTCTACAGTCAGCTCCAGTCTGTCCCATGGTGCTCCCCATTGCAGTGTGTTGTGCCTGTGTTCAGTTTCATCTAAGTGCCTGTGGTCCTGTCTGTCTGCAGGAAAGCGGGAGCAATGCTCTGAAGCGAAATGCAGAGGCCATAAGATATATCTTTATCCTCTCTTTTATGATGCAGGAGGGAGATGGAGCCAAGCCGAAGACACTGTCATTTCAGAAGCTGTCACCCAAGTGGTGCTTCCTGGACTGTGAGTATTACCCTCCCCTAGGAGTGTTGACTGGGTCTGATGATGTGATAGCAAGGTCCTTTGGTCTGCCAGGTCAATGGAGGTGGGGGATGGAGATCCACATGGCTCCAAGGGTTATCACTGCTTTAGAAACTACAGAAGCACCTGAGAATTAGGGTATAGTAATTATGGTTCCTATGCCCAAAAAGTGGAGGAATCAGTAGTCCAACTGAAGTGCATTGACACCAGTGCTTGCAGTATGGACTACAAACAGGAGGAGCCAAAAGATATGGCAGAGCAAGAAAACTATGACATAGTTGCCATCACAGAGACGTGGTGGGACAAGTCACACTATTGGGGTACTGCAATGGATGGCTATAAATTCTTCAGAGGGGACAGGCAAGGAGGGAGATCAAGCTGATCTCTTCCTGTGTCGAGGTGACCTGCTAGGTGGATGAGTGGAAAGCTGTTCATGTTGTCCACCTGAACTTCAGTAAAACATTTGACATGGTTTCCCACAGCATTCTCCTGGGGAAAATGGCTGCTCATTGGTCAGTAGAGTGCACTGTTCACTGGATAGAAAACCAGCTGGATGGCTGGGCCCAGGGACTGGTGGTGACTGGAGTTATATTCAGCTGGTGATCCCCAGGGCTCAGTATCGGGCCTGGTCCTGTTTATTGTCTTTTATCAGTCTGAATGAGGGGATCAAGAGCATCCTCAGTCACTTGCAGACAAGTTGTGGGGAAGTGTTGATCTGCTGGAGGGCAGGAAGGCTCTGTATAAGGATCTGGACAGGTTGGATCAAGGGCCAAGGCCAATTGCATGAGCTTCAAAAAAGTGAATGTCCCGCCCTTGGGTAACAACCACCCCATGCAGTACTGCAGGCTGGAGGAAGTGGGGCTGGAAAGCTGCCCAGCAGAAAAGGACCTGGAGGTG
Organism: Cinclus cinclus; assembly: GCF_963662255.1. Lineage (NCBI taxonomy): Eukaryota > Metazoa > Chordata > Aves > Passeriformes > Cinclidae > Cinclus > Cinclus cinclus. The sequence continues at coordinate 24,370,481 of NC_085051.1, read as the reverse complement.
CTGGTCGACAGCAGCTGAACATGATTCAGTGTGTGTGTGTGTGTCTGTCAGGATCCAATTACTAAGGTTCTTAGGAATGCCCCTGCCCAAATTAAGATGGAAATGAGACCATATGCCAGTGACAATAGCATGGGTTTTGTTTTATAGTAAATATGAGAGATAAAGGAATAGAAAGTAGGTGTGGAGGACAGAAAGAGAGTAACAGGGACAGAATAAGGAAAGTATCACTACTCCCTGGATCCCAGTGATACTCCACTGATCCTCTCCAGCTGGTCGTCTTGGTGGTGAAGGTCCCCCAAAAAGCATAGAATCTGGTGGGTTAATATACACTCAGGCTAGCAAAATCCAGACACCTCCCTGGATGGGACGGGGGGACTTTGCTATTGTCTCTTCTACATTTGTTGCATCATGTGCAGTCCTGTGGTGCAAGGCCTCAGGAATGACTGTGGAGGGCCTTTGATGGATTAGCTCCCTTGGCTGCCCCTCGCGTGAATGTCCCATGGATGTGACCTTCCTAGGGTTGGAGGTTCTGTAGCCAGTTTGTGTAAGGGAGGGTGGGTTCACAGCCCCTCAGCAGAGGTTACAGCACAGCCAAACTTCCTCCTGCCATCTCGGCTGGGGTGGAAATCTGTGCAAAACTGCTCCCAGCAAATGGGTCTGTGTGCTATGGCCTCCCCCACCTCAAAGCAAGCCAAGGATTATTCTTAGCAGGGCTGCTGGGTTTGGCTCGCATTCTTTTTGTTGTTTACTTGTTTGTTTCAGGTGATTGAAGAGTGGGTTTTCCCTTTATCCTATGTCAGCACTTTGGCTTTCAGTCCTAAGTCCCAGTTAGGTATCTTCAGGGAGGCTTCTTTGGTTGTAGCTTCTTTATACAGTTTTTGTTGTAAAGAGCAAAACTGTATCACTGTTTGAGGCATGACCCGTTTCAGACTCTGACAGTGTCCAGGTATGCAAAAAGGCCAATGGCATGCTGGCCTGTATCAGCAATAGTGTGGCCAGCAGGACCAGGGCAGTGCTTGTCTCCTTGTACACAGCACTAGTGAGGCCATGCCTTGAACCCCATGCCCAGTTTTGGGACCCTCACTACAAGAAAAGACATTGAGGTGCTAGAGCACATCCAGAGAAAGGCAGTGATACTGGTGAAGGCTCTGGAGCACAAATCATAAGAAGAGCAGCTGAGGGAGCTGGGGCTGTTTAGCCTGGAGAAAATCAGGCTCAGGGGAGACTTTATCTCTGTCTACATTATCTCTGTGTCAAATTGTATAGGTCTCTTCTCCCAAGTAACAAGCAAGAGGATGAAGGGAAATGAATGACCTCAAGTTGCATCAGGGCAGATTTTTTTCCCATTGAAAGTGTGATCAAGCATTAGAACAGGCTGCCCAGGGAAGTGGATGAGTCCCCATCCCTAAAGATACTTAGAAGATGTGTAGATGTGCCACCTAGGGACGCTGTTTAGTGGTGGACTTGGCAGTGTTGCTTTAGTGGTTGGACTCAATGATCTTAATGGTCTTTTTTCAACCTAAGCAATTCGATAATTCTGTGATTGTATGAATTTGGGGCATGAGAGAACAGACATTCAGTGACAAGCCACAGGGAAACACTGAGCCCTGGGACTCAAGGATGTTTGGGTCTTTGGGGCTGAGCACAGCAATGCTTTACCCCAGGCTGCATGTCTGGCTGCTGACCCGGGGTGGAGCAAGGGGAGCCAGTGGTTCTCTTGACCCTGGGGCTGAAGGCAACTTGGTGGCGTGTTTGTCACTGCAGGACTGCTGGGGATGCTCTCCTGTGTTGTGCAGGCAGGGGGCCCCCCTGCTCCAGCATGCTCGGAGCCAGACTCCCCATGAGCATCGCAATGTTACTGGAGAGCAGCCTCCCTCCTGGGATCCACTCTAGCTGCCGCTTCTCCCCTGCATGAAAATAGCTTTCTCTTCTCCCTTTGCCTTCTCTGACCAAGAAACTCCCTCTGTACCTGGAAGCTGGCTGAGTGAAATGCCTGTTGGTAGCATTTAATCTCTCTGACATCCCAGCAAGCAGAGTGTAGACCACAGCAGTGCACAACCATGGGTTGCAAAGTGGGCCTGGGAGGCCTCGTGCTAGGCAGAGAGGGTGCAACTTCTCCCTTCAAGGTCCCAGTCCTGCGTATTGCTGGTGTTGCTGGTGCTGTTGCTGCCAGGTGTCACAGGACTGCTGTACCAGGGCCACTTTACCTTCTCCTGCCAGTCTCCCAGCAGCAGGTTCTGGGCTCAGGAAAATGTGTCAGGAAAGAGACTAGAGTCTCATTCAACACAGCACAAGTTCATTCATGTGGCTGAATTACAGGCCTTGAACAGTAGCTCCCTGGATGCAAATATCTAGGATAAACATGGCTCTTTCAGTCCCCTCGCCTGCTCTGGCACATCCCCACTCTGTATGCAGAGAGACTTCCTTGGGTCTGTGAGGATCCCACTGCAGCAACCTCTCTTGGACTGGCACCAGCAGCCTGTCAGTATCTTGGGGAAATGCTGCTCTGCATGGGAATCCAGCTGTCCTAATACTGTGCTCTTACCTGTCCTGGTCTCCCTTGGTGATGCCCTAAATCCCCTGCTCCCCTAGGATTGGTGGCTGTGTGTGTCTGGCTCCAGCATAGCCACCTGCTCTTTTGGAGCTCCTCTCTCTCTGTGGTGATCTTGTCTCTAAGGAAGAGGAATGAGCAGAGGGATGCATTCAGACAGGCTGGAGGCTGATTTGAAGCTCTCCTGCCATCCTAGGAGAGAGGGGCTTGGATCTACAGCTGGTAGTGGCATGCTCTGCTGTGTCTGGCAGTCACATGCTCTGAGTAGCCTCATTGAGGTCCTTATCAAATCAGCACAAGTCTGAGCCTTCTCTTCTCCCAGCCTCCTGTAGTGCCCCCAGTTCTGAGCACTGTTCAACAAGGTGCACCATGTTAATCTCAGCAATTCCTCAGCTGGTATAAGTGAATGCTGAGATGTGCACTGCATAGACCTGTGCAATGCATAGACCATTCATCTGCTCGGGAAAATGCTGGAGCACCTGAAAGACCATGGCATCTGCTAGTTGTGTTCTTGCCTTACCTGTGGCTCCCTGGTAGGAGTCATTGAGGAGGAGATAGCAAGCAAAGGCACGATTCACAGTGGCATGGTGGTCTGTAGGCCTAAGGGGCTGCCTCTCGGGTGAAGACACCAGCAGAATCATGAAAGGAAATGGCTTGCTCGTGGTCAGGGGCTGCTGTTTGCTTTGCTGTACTCTCTGTGCAAGCCATGAAGTGGCTGGATAGCTCACTGTCACGGTAGGGAGAGGCTTTCTCTCTTGTCTCACACCAAGGATCAGCCTGTCTCATTCTGTTCCTGTCTTACAGCAACCACAGCCGATCGGTTCTACAGGATAGACCGTGCACAGGTGAGTGCAGCCTCATCCTGCCCTGTCATCCCCCTGGGAAGGTGCTTGGGTGTCCCACCTGCACACAAATCAACAGGCAGGCATAGGTACCCAGGCACAAGACTGTTCAAGCCACCATTGCTCTGCTGAGCAAATGAGTGGGCCGCAAACCCACCCACTGGGATGTGAGGGGATGGAGTTTTGCAGAAGCAGGTCTTGCTTCTAAGGAAGCATGTCCTGGCTTGTCTTTCAGGAACACCTCAACTATGTAACAGAGATCTCTCAGGATGAGCTTTATGTGCTGGACCCAGAGCTAGTGGTTACTCAGACTGTGAGCACTTCTCCTGCCATGCCTGACCTTGTGGACTCATCTGCCACATCCCCTGGGCACCATTTTGCATTTCCCTCCTCTTCTTCCTCTCCACCCTCCTCTCCTGCCCCCAGGTGAGTGTGGAATGGGGCTACTGGGTCTCAAGAAGAATGGGCAGTGATGGGAGAGCTAGGGTTGGCTTTACAGCATTGATCTCTGGGTCAGATTACAGGGGAGTTCCCTGGAAGTAAGCAGGAATTCAGTGTTGAGTAAGATCAAGTGATGAAATTCCATCCTGTTTTCCTTATTCCTCTGCCAGCACTGCCCTAAGCAGTGGGGCATCACCAGGTGACTCAGCCATGAGGTCAAGCTCCAGCACCTGGCCTATGGGGCAAAGGACAAGGGTGTCTTTCAGCCAAACTAAGGCCAGTGTTAGGTATGGATGAGCAATGGTGCCAGGAGCAGCATTAGAAGTGAGAGTGGGGATGGGGAAGAACCCAGATCAGGGAAAGAGGGGTGCCACAGGCAGGTTTCTCCATTCCTCTAATGATGGTGTGCCCATTAGGGCCATCTGCTACCAGGACTGGCAGGGTTAGTTACACTTTCTCTTCTTCCCTTACAGTGCTGAGCCTGAGCGCTGCCTTGCACATAAAGGTGAGTGGAGTCCTACCCCTGTCTCAGGTTGCACTCTTCTATTTTCCTGCCATGGGTTTGTTTGGCCTGTCCTTTCCCTGGTGAGCAAGGAGGAGCCCTATTGTTCCATGTGTCCTGAAACATGGAACCCTGTGGTCGGGTGACCTAGAGGTGAGCACGAAAGACCTGACAGTGATTTGTGGAGTGGCCCAGCCAGGCACCTTCCCAGCTCCACCATGCAGGAAATGATGTGGCAAGGGGTTAATCCCCCACCTGCAGAGCTGAGTGCTGTGGACTCCTTGAGAGGCTGTCTCTGCCTCTCCCTGAGGAGGTGGGAACACTAGAGCAGGGGCCTCACCAAGCTGAACAAATGGAAGGAGTTTCCTTTAGCTTGACTGGAGCGTGGATGTGTGAGTGAATCATTGGTGAGAGGCGTCTTGGCTGCTGGCTGATGCCCAGGAGAATGCTCCCCACTTCCATCACAAGTTATCCTGCCCAAGGGCAGAGACTACTCTCCCTGCACATGTACCTCCCTGGGGCTACATGGGTGTCTCTTTCCTCCCTCTGTGTTCCTTACATTCCTGAAGGTGGAGGAGCCATGTAAATGCAGTCTGACCAAGAGGAGCTTGTGCTCCTGCTCCACTCCTCTGGTGCCCAACTCTTGTCTCCAGGATTAGATAAGCAGTACTACAGATTGACTTTTCTGACCCTGACACATTTCTCTTTGCAGATGACCTTCTGATAGAAGCTGCCAAGAGTGGCAACTTCAGCAAGGTAGGTGCTCCAGCAGCCTGCTGCAATGAGCAGCCAAGGCTGGCTCCTGGGCTGGTGTGCCCCTTGGGCTAAGAGAAGCCCTGCCAGCCATGCTCCCCAGTTGCCCTGGAGCAGCACCGGTCAAGGGCCTTCCTTCACGAGTGGTGGCTGGAAACCAGGCAGGCTTCTGACAAGGAGCCCGGGTTCATCTCCTGGGGGACATGAAGGGAAGGGACATGGTGGGTAAGGGACTGGGTAACATGGCTGAGCTGGACAAAGCTCCCCACTAGCCCCAAGTATCCACACAATCTGTCAGACACTCCAGGCACATAATGCTGGGGATTGGAGGTGGGAAATGCAGCTCATCCTGGGCAATCTGACAATCCTGTAGTTCCAAGAGCTGCACCGAGCTGGAAGAGACCTGATGGTGCGAGACTCCTCTGGCCAGACCGTCCTCCACCATGCTGTCAAATCAGGAAGCAAGGACATCGTCAAATACATCATTGAGAATGGTGAGCTGGAGCCAGAGTACCACTCTTGGCAAAGGAGCCTGGCAGCCAAAAAGTCAGTCAGAGGGAGTACTCCTGGGCTTAGATCCCTTCCCTCTGGGTTTGTTACATCATCCTTTTGGTGTATGGACTTTTCCTGGCATCTGTCTGCCAGCAGTGGGGTGTCCTCATGGCTATTGCTGCATCCTGGCAGGGATCAGCATGTCTCTGGGAAACATCTCAGTGTCTTGCTTCTGCCTTCAGGGCAGCTGACCTGTTGATTTTGGCAGTTCCCACTGAAATACAGACAGCTTTATTTTTATTTAGATATTTCTCTGTAGTAAGGCCACAACCAATTCTTCTATCCTGGCATCAGCTGGGCTCAGATGCCATTACTGACCTGAGTTCTTTGGAGCTACGACTTTTGCAGGCAGCATGAAAATAGCAGCCCCTATGGAATGATGCAGACTGTGACTAGGGAGTAGGCAGGCTCTGCCCCAGAGCCAGGTCTCACTTAGCTGCACTCTTTCTTTCCACAGCTCCTTCAGAAATCCTTGATGCCACAGAGGAGGAGAAGTAAGTCGCTGCCTGACTTGCATTACATGTTGGCCAGACCCTTTGCAAAGTGACCAGTCATAGGGGCACGTCAGCTGCCCTTGCTCTAATTTCCAGCCATGATTCCCAGTCCATTTTGAACAGATGGCCCCTGAGTAGCACCCCCTCTTCTGCCAGGGCTGCCTGGACAAACACAGCTCACCATCAGCTCCTATTGCTGCTGAATTGCTATCCCTTGCTGCCACCTGCATGTTCTGCTTGTCCCTGTTCAGGGGGACCTCTCACATCTCCCGCTTTCTCCTCCTCAGCGGTGAAACCAGCTTGCACCAGGCTGCAGCCTTACGCCAGCGCACTATCTGCCACTACATCGTGGAGGCCGGGGCCTCGCTCATGAAGACAGACCTGCAGGTGACAGTGGGAACGGTAGCAGTGGGGCTTTCTGGGGCAACCAGATGGCTGGCAAGATGCAGAGCCAGCAGGAGAGTAGAGTAGGGGTGCTTTGAGTGAGGTGTTTGCCAGTCAGAGAGGAGCTGGCATGCAGCACCCATGCTTGCCCAGTAGAGCCCAGCTACTCAAGGGTTAAATCCTGGCGCTTCTCTCCCTGTTGTTTTATTAAATTAGAAGCAAGGGGCTGGAATGTCTCATCCCTGTCTCCCCCTTCCCGCCCTCAGGGGTCAGAGCAAGGACATTCTCCCTGAAAGCTCCCTCCCAGCTGCAGGACTCCCCCGCTCTCCCCCACAGGCAGTCATGATGGAGGATCTGGGAGTGCCTCTTGGTGGGTGAACCTGGCCTGCGGGGAGCAGGAGCAAGCAGTGGCAGCACTTTCCCTCACATGCCGAGTTAATTGAGCTGTACTTTTGTGTCAGGGAATTGTGCCAGCCCTGACAGAAGAGTTGCAAAAGGGGAGGGCTTGGGGCCATCATTTGGTACAGGAGGTTCCTGGGGCTGGCATATGGCAGAGAGGATGTGGTCAGATGTGGAGGCTTGTAGTGGGCTATAGCACAGGTGATGTAGAACAAGCCAAGAATGTGTAATCTGTGGGTCTGGGACACCAGTTAGGAGCCCAGTTGAGGGGTGTTGGTGCTGGCGGAGCTTGGGGTTCAATTTAGGCAGTGCACATCCCTGTTTGCCAGGGAGAAGGCAGTACAGATAATCTCTAGCTCCCCGTCTCTCTTCCTTGGTCCTGTCTACGGCTTAAGCCTTGCACAATGCCCAGAGTGGGACTGGCCTGTACAGAGACTCAGCTGGCAGAGGCAAGAAGAGAGGGCAGTCTGGGGGCATGTCCCCTCACTGTCCGCAGCCCCCTCATTTGCTTGAAGGAGAGGAACAGCCTCCAAACCTGCCAGCACAAAAGCGAGCCTTGCTCAGGCATGCGCCTTCCCCAGGGAATGGGTTTGCATGTGCCTGTGCAAATGCAGCATGTCGGGTTTGTGGCTGCTTGGGGACCCCTGCTGCACTGACCTCTCATGGGCTGCGGGTCACAGCCTGCCTGCACAAGCAGGATCCACCTCATTAGAAACCCCAGCGGCAGACCTGTAGTGCGTGTTTGGAGCAGGCTGCTCCCGCTCCCTTGCAGTGGTGAGGGAGGCTGAGCCTTATCAGTTGGAGTGCCTCAGCCCAGCCAGGCAGGGAGGCCCTGGCAGCTCCGGTTTCAGGCTGCAGGCAGGCAGTGATGCAGAGGGGCTTCTGCAGGGGAACAGGAAAGAAGCTCAATTCCTCCTCTGTTAAATGAGTGATTGCATTCAGGGGATGTGGGGAGGACACCATCAAGGAGAACCAGCACCAAAGGACACAGTGGTCTCCATCTCCCAATGGTGTGGCTGCTGGGGAGTGTGTGCAGGACCACGGGGTGTGCCCAGTCTTGGAGTGAACATCCCAAGGAGACTTCTTGGTGCATGATACCTCTCTGCAGCCACACACAGATGGGCTTTTGTGCACAGCCACATCCAGGCCCAGCAGAGGGCTCTGCATGTCTGACCATTGTTCCTGATGGAGAAATACGGTTGTTCTGGAGGCCCCCGGCACGCTGCTGCAGCTGCCTGTGCCCTGCTGTGCACCACGGGATGAACCGGGAGGATGGGCATCCCTTCCAGCGCTGAGGCAGAGTTCCAGGTTTCTGTGGCCTTTCTCAGTGGCACAGCAGAGCCTGGGCACTTGGAGACGAGGAGCAAGGAGCAGGGGGAGGGAAGGGGGAGAGGAGGCAGAGCTGGGAGCTGTTAACAGATTTGCTTTTTATGGAGTGCGGGAGTTCATTAGTGGACACAATCCAGATGGCTGCAATAAGCTGGTGAAATGTGATCCTCCTCTGGGAGCTGGAGCGCTAGTGAGGCTGCGAGAGGGAAGGGGGGGTTGGTATTCCTGGGCTTTCCCCAGACATACCCCTCATTCCTCACCCTTTCCCGCCTGCCTCCCTAGCACAGGGGACAGGCAGGTCACGGGGACTACCAGCCTTTGTCTTTTCTTTGGGTGACTTGTGATGCCCAGGGTCAGTCATACCCTAGGCCATGCCTGGAGCCGATGGCCCTTCAGGGGACAGCTTCCAGGCCTGCAGTAGTTAGGCTCCTCAGGAGCACACTTTGATCCCATGGTGAGCACATGGGCATTTGGCTGCCGCCTGACTTGGGGTATGGCTGCGGGCTCTGCTGGAGCCAGAGGGGTCCACATGGGGGAATGGGGATGCCTTTGGGTGCCAAAGCAGTGTTTAGGCAGTGTTTGGCACTCTTGACTTCTTGTCTCCCCTGTACAGGGAGACACCCCCAAGCACCGTGCTGAGAAAGCCAATGACCCCGACTTAGCTGCCTACCTCGAGAACCGACAGCACTACCAGATGATCCAGAGGGAGGACCAGGAGACAGCTGTGTAGTGCTTGGCGTGCCTTAGCCCAAGCCCGCTCATGCAGGATGAGAAGAAGACAATGCCAACTGGCAGATCTGTATCTGGCCCAATCCTCCCCAGATGCCAACCTGAAAATGGATACGGAAGAGCTCTGCCCCAGGATGGGCTGTGACTCTGTTTATGAGGACAACGAATATTTCAGACGTGAAGCCTGATTCTTTATGTGTCCACCTGTTCATCTCTCATTCACCACATTCCCTGCCCTAGGTGGGCTCTAACCCCCAGCCATGTTGGAGCAGGCTAGGCTGAAGGCTCCAGTCACCCTTGTTCATGGCAGTAATTCCAGTGCCCCCTCCACAGGCTCCTACCTATGATCCTTGTGGGATATCATTGCTCGGCCCCTCTCTCTGCTGGCAGTGTCCCTCTTTTAGGTGCTTGGCTGGGTTTGTGTCCTGTTCCTCCTCTCCTGTCTGGCACAGCTGTGGGAGGCATAGGCTGCATCAACAGACTGCAGAGGCCATGAGCCACAGACTTTGCCCCAAAGGAAGCAGCACAACTTACTGGCCTTGCCTTCTCCTCCCTCCTGGGACTGCACCAGGTCTCTGTGTTGCCCTCTCCAGAGCCTTCTGAAGCAGGAGGGAAGTCACTTGTGCATCCAGCCTTTCCTCGGAGCATCTGGGAACTGGTGCAGCTGGAAATAGGGCAGCAGGTGCCCTCCTGATGGGCCTTTAGTGCTCAGTCAGCAGTCTGACTCAGGGCTGGGATGGCATGGAGGAAAGCTACCAAACCCTCCCACCACACTTGTCTCCACAGCGCTGGGTGGAACAGTTTGTACACCCACTCTGCTGAGCATCTCTTTGTGAGCCCGCTGCAGGATGGTGGAGAGCTGCCCTCCCTGCTTCGGTATCCCCCTCAATGCTAGACTTTTTACGGGGCTGGATGGGCAGTGCTGGGGTCAGTACTGCTCTCAGGGATCCCCTCCTGCCCCCCAACCTGGCAACATGTATCCTCTTAGAAGGAGTCAGACTATTTCCCAAACTGGGCATAGGGCTTTGCAGGGGGAATTTGAGAGCCCACCCAGCTGAGACACAACCCACTTGGGCAGACCACGAGCTCACCCTCTCCAGTTTTAGCAGAAAGAAGGATTGGGATTCACAGAAACCTTCAGGGCTTCTAGCCCTAGGTCATGCCTGCAAGGGATGAATTTCACCCACCACCTGCTATGGGGCATGAGGCACCACAATCCATCTCCCCTGTTGATGCTGGGAGCACTTGATGCTAAGACATCAAGCCAGGCCTTCCGCAAGGCTTTTGCAGAACTGAATCTGTGAGACTAGGAGGTGCCCACAGAGGAGGAAAGCTGATGGCTCTGAGCCTAGCAGACCTGGTTGGCACTTTGGGGTGAGCAGTGGTTGTGAAGGGGGTTGCTGTTTGCAGCTTGGCTCCAGCAGAGGATACTGCTGCTGCCAGGTGTGGTCTGTGCAGTCCCTCAGCACTCACGTGCAGCTGTGCCCCTGGGTGGTGCTGGGTGGCACCATTTTAATCCCTCCTACTACCAAGGAAACGGTATGAGGATACTGTAGGGAACCATGATACCCTTCAAACTTTTTGTCCAGGGGCAGGGTTTCCTTGAAGGATGGGAGATGCTGTACTGGGGAACAGAGGCGCAGGGCAGTGCAGGGTGCCATGGGGCCAGTGGCAGTATTGGTAAATGATAATGATCGTGTACTAATGCTTCAGCTGGGACACTCCAGAAGTACCTGGAGTTCTCATCAGCACTGCTGGCAGGCCACTGACAGTCAAGGCACTGTCATATTCTCAGAGATCCACACCACTGCTGCCCCAGACAGGATGTCCAACTTGGCCCAGAGGCATTTAGAGCCTTAGCTTTCCCCTTTCTCCCTTATAGTTTTTGTACAGGTAGTTGAGAGACACACTGTCCCCCTCCCTGCCTGGCCCCTCTGTGCACCTGTGAGCTGAGTTGCTGTGCAATTCCAAGCCTGCTTGTATTTGGTGAAGAAGGAGGGGGTGTTGGTCACCCTGCCCCTGAGGGCAGGGGCTCTGTGCAATACCTGGGTCTGTGTTTCTTAGACACTGTTGTAGGACTGTATTTTTGTAACTATGTGAGGGTGCTGGCTCCAGCCGGCCCAGGGCCTGGCACGAGCCTGTGTTCCCATTGCTTTTCAACTTTGACTGTTTGGATGTTGTTGTTTCTTGCCATTGAAATAAAGAGATTGATGTTTTAGTTCCTGTCTCCTGCTGCATCCACAAGACTGCAGTTGGCACTGCACAACAGAAGCCCTGCATGACACAAACAAGGTTGGATCCCAAGGCAACTGCTCCTGTCCAAACTTGGGGGTAATTTTGGGAGTTCCCTGCTGGCCCAAATCCTTGTTCACTTCCCATCACAGCATCCTTCTGGGACTGTTGCTAGATACAGGGTCTTTGTCTAGAGTGACCTTCTCCTCCATTCTGTGTCGTACATCAATGCTCAAGTGTAATGTGGGAAAGGGAGAAAGTGCACTGCTTTCCCAAGTGATCCAGAATGCCTTGGAAATGTGAGTCAGCAGTGTGCTATTCCTCCTTGGGGCAAAGGCTGCAGCCCCAGTGGCTGCCACAGCTGTCAGTGGATACTGCAGCAGCATCCAGCCTCCAGTTTCAAAAATTGTTAGTTGGCCTTTTTTTGTGGTGAGCTGTCCCCAGCCATGCTGCTCTGCAGGAGATGAGCCTGCCGGGGCTCTTCCTATTCATTTCCAGCTCCAGCAGGGAGTCTTGGGCTTCTGCCTCCAGTGCTGAGCACTGAGGGCAGGGATTATCTCTGCCACTCTGGTGGAAGGACTGCTCTCTGGTTACACAAAGGGCAGGGATTATCTCTGCCACTCTGGTGGAAGGACTGCTCTCTGGTTACACAAGCAGAGGATTAGGGACACTTCTTCCAGCCTCAGACTCATAAGGATGACTGTGGCCAACACACTTATCTCCTGGGGAGTTTCCTTTGAAAAAGGAGGTAATCACAATGATCAATGGCACACTGGTGATGGAGCCAGTGGGTGATGAGGAGCTATACTCATATTTTAAACTCGGGTTTCTAGAGGCAGTTTGGCAGCCTGCCTGGTGCTCCAGCTAGCCCCTCTCTGCCCAGAGAAGCAGCCTCCTTCCCTGCCCACATTGTCCCTTCCACCCACACTGTGCCTCTCTTTCATGGTCTTCAAACTTCAGCTTCTGCCCAGAGCTAACAGTGAGGATCTGTAGCAGGTGTAAGGCACACTGAATTGTTCTGGCCTCCCCAGAGACCAGGTGTATGTGCAACTGGAGGAGGGGGCACGCTCTGCTTCAGCATGCCCAGACCCCGGCATGCTGGCGCTTGGCCCACATCTCGGCAGGGAGGCTGTCAGTAACCATGGCAATTGGAGTTTTCCAGCCACCCGAGTGTCAAATATACAGTGGGGAAGAAAAGCAGTCCCACTGTGTGATCACTCTGATGAGAAGTGTTGGGAAAGGGGCAGTGTACCTTTGGGGCAGTCCTGCCATTCTCTCCAAAGGGTGTCAGCATCCCCTCTTTCTCCTTTTCAGTCAGGTGCTGGAGGTTTGGAGGTCTGTCTGCCCTCCTGTGGGATGGAAGCACACCTGGGGGTGTAGGCACCAGGTGCATGTGTGCAGGCTGGAGAAAGCCATGCAAGCCTAGCCCCAGCTAAGCAGAGCTGGGGTGACAGCAGTTGGCCCTGTTAATGATTACCTGCCAAACACCTCAACTCAAAAAAACTCAAGAAAAAGGTCGTTGCTCTCCCATACATGACTGCTGCGACATCCACTACCATTTCCCCAAGGACTAGGCTTTGACCTGAGATGGAAAATGCAGAGCTGACATGCTGCGAATTAGCTTGTGACATTTTTAGAGGCAAAAAAGCTCAAGTTAAACAACTGCAGGGAAATGTATCTGGGTTAGTCACACTCCCTCTTTTTTCCTCCTTTGCTCAGTAAGAGGCTCCTTTCTGCAATCACAGCCTTCTGCTGCTTATTTGAGCTGGAGAAGGGGCCATTTCCCCCATGTCCCTCAGAAAGAGCCCAAAGGGACCAAGCACAGCCATTGCTGAGAGTGATGTACACCAATTCATCTCTGGTCTCTCACACAGCTAGCATTTGTCTCCTATTCCCCTGGAAGAAGTGAAAATTTGCACAGGGATTCACTGTACCATATGCTGCTGTGCCCTGGGGACTCCAGTGAGATTTTCAGCTCCTGGCCAGAAACAACTGAAGAGAAGCAGCAGTACTTGCTCCATACCTAGTTCTTTAACACTTCTATAGGCCCTGGCTTGTTTATCACAGTCCCATGATTCAGACGTGCAAACCTGATGTGCACCTAGGTCCTTCTCCTCTTTTTCATTGATATTTGTCTCAATGGCTTTCTTCAGCTTGAGTTTAAAGGCCCAGCAATGGGAGGAGGCTACTGGCTTTTCTACCTGCCCAGCTGTCAGGATCCATTTCTGCATCCTGGGTTCAAACGTACAGCCTGGCATATCCAGATCCCTCACCACACAGACCAGTACCTGTTGCTGTGTGTGCAGCAGAAAAGGGAGATGAAATGTTCCTGCATTTACCAGCTTTCCTCAAAACCTCCGCAGATATTTAGGAAACTGCTAGCAGAGTGGCAATTAAATGTGGCAATATCTTGGAAAGTGATTCATGGTTTAAAGCAGCTCAAATAAAACAGCCCTGCCTCTGCCCTGCAGCCCCACCTGTGGCAGCCCTGCTCGAGCAGACCTCTTCCAGGATAAGAGGTGGAGAAATGGTTCCATTCCCCACCACAGCCCCATTTTTCTGGCACAACACTCTCTCTTCTGGCTGCTAACTCCAAAAGGGAATTGGCTTGGTTGCTGTCTTGCTCACCTCTCAAGAAAAGGTGGTGGATGTGGGGAAAGGAGCAGTCACATCTACAAGGTCCTTTTCATTCCCCACCAGCAGCCAGATACCACTGCTTGGTCCAAGGAGAAGGGCTGCAGCATGGCTGAGCTGGGGACAGGCAGGCAGGTCACAAGGGATGGAACTGGGGAGACACTTGGCACAGCATGTAAGCGATGTGCTGCTCTGGGTGCTGAGCAGTACCCCTTTCCTAGTGACTTCCCACGAGGGGCAGAGCAAGCAGAGAAGGGTGAAAAGGGCACAGATCATGAAAGGTCGATCCATTGTTGCCAGTGGCCTTGATGGAGAAGAAAGGAGGCATCCACAGAGCTGCTGGAGAGACAGGGTGGTTCCCTTTACTCCACTGAGGCCCGGGGGTGCCCCCGGGGCCATCTTCCAGCGAAATTCAGAGCAGCAGCCCCCAGGGGAGACCCTGCCCGGGGTCTCCCGGTTCAGCTGTGCACCCTTCGGCCACTCGGTGATGTTGGGGTGCGCGGTCAGCTGGACCCGCACGGCTTCCCTGGTACCGCAGCGCGGGTACGGGTTGGAAAGCACAGCAAGAAGATGAGAGGGGAAAAGGGACAGGGGCCGTGCCTGGCAGGACCTGACGCCCCCCGGGCCCCGCTCAGCCCCGGCCGAGGGGCCCACGCTGCCCCCGCCCCACCGGCCGAGGGGCCAGCCTGCCCCCGGGCCGCCCCTCCGCCGCCCTGCCTTTGTGCCTGCCGGGGGGCAGAGGAGGAGCTTGAGAAAAGTTTTGGGCTAAAAACCCACCTTTTTGCTGCCAGCCGAGCCCGACGTCAGGGGCCGCTGTGCGCTGCGCGGAGCTCCGCACGCGGCCGCCACACAAAGGCAGCAGCAGCTCCGCTCCGCTCTGCTCCGCTCCGCAGGTGAGTGTGGTCCCCCCGCCCACAGCTCTCGGGTCGGGCCCCCACCCCAGGGCCCCGGGCACTGCGGCACCTCCCGCCCGACGCCACGGCCATGGGAGCCCCGGGCGAGGCGAGCGGCGATCTTCCGTCACCTCTCCGGCAAGGCTTTAGTCACCCAGGCTGGGGGCTCCCTGGAGCGGGAAGGGGCTTTGCAGGGGTGGGGGATAGGATCTGGCAGGGGACGAGCTGCAGAAAAGGGTGACTGGGGCCGGAGGACGGGGGGCCGTGACCCCCCCTGTGCGGGATCGCCGGAGAGGAGCCAGGGAAGAGCCTGGAGATGCAGAAGTATGGAGTTTGGTAGGGCAAGACGGAGAGCAGACGGGTTGCGGCAGTGGCCCGGCATCCTACCCACCATTCCTCTGGGGAACCACCCCACAGGGGTTCGGGGAGAGCTCAGCTGGTGGAGATTCCCCGATCGGATCCCTGCGAGCTGCCCCGGAGCGGGGCTCGACCACCGCCCGCCTCTCCGCAGGGCGAAGGAAAGAGGCTCTACGGGGCTCAGGGCACAGCATCTACCCTGAGGAGGGAGCAGAGGGCAGAGGTGTGGAAAGACGCTGCCTGCTCCCCTCTCTGCCCCCATGCAGGGACAGAATCCTTTTCCCTTAGAGCACCTTCTCCTCTCTGCGAGGGAAGGTGAGGCCGCCTGCTGGAAAGCCCCACAGCCCCCCGGATCTGCTTCCCTCAGCACCTCTGGGAAAGCCTCCTGGCCGTGCGAACACCTTGGCTCACGGGCACATGTCGGTGTCCCCTTTCCTGGTAGTAGGGAACTTGCTGCTGTCGGGGTGCTTTGGCACTCCAGGCCACGGGTTTCCCGAGCGCTGGGCTCGCTCCTCGAGTGCCGGGCTGCCTGCCCGGAGGCTGGGAAGCAGTTCGGCCCGCAGAGGGAGGAGAGCAGTCCTGCGTCCACCGCTGCCAGAGCCAGTTGCAATTTGAGCCGAGCAAAGCCGAGCCGAGAGGTCCCACTGCTGGAAAAGGGGCTGTGAGGGGTTGCCAGCCCAGGCGTTCCCAGGAGCACATGGGGACACCACTGAGGGATCAGGAGCTGGGGAGGATGTGTGGCCCGCATGAGGAGAAATCAGTAGCACTACCTGGCCTGGAATGGTATCCAGAGAGAAGTCCAAGCTTTCCCATTGCAATAATGGGTATTTGAGCTCTTCTTCAGCTTCACTGGGTGATTTTTCTTTTTAGAGCTTCAGCTTCACCAGGTGATTTTATTTTTCTTTTTAGAGCTGATCCTAGATCATAAAATCCCAGGGCAGCTAGAGGAGGGGGGAAGGGAGAACAGGGACTGATGTTATGTGACAGCCAGCCAAGATCTGAGGAGGAGAGAAGCCAGGGCCCCACAGGGATGCAGGAGTAGGGCTGTGCGAGCATGCCTGGAGGTGCTGTCAGCCCAGCCAGGAACAGCTCTTGTTTGCCTGGTTGTTTGGAAAACCTGTTGGGAAACTGCACCCCCTTTTCCTTATGAATGCTTTAGGGTGAACCATGACTGAAGGCCCCTGCCGACCTTTGTCTGGGGAATATGCTGTGCTGGGCCGAGCCTGGGAGTAAATTCAGGGTTCCCTGGGGCTGTAGCTGGTCACCACCTCAGAGGGCATCCTTCTAGCATCCCTGTGTACACATGGGCAGGGCTCCACTGCACCCATGGCAAAGAGGGAGTCTGTGCCTGGAGGTGAGGCAGGGGTGAGCACTGCAGTTGAGGCTGTCTGCCCTGGGGGCTTGAAGACCATGTCAGAAGGGCCTGAGCAGAAGGTGCTGGGCTGGGAGATAAGTGCAAAGAGCACAGGGAAGTGCTCTGCGGCAAAGGATAGGAGAAGTTTACAGAACACCTGAAACCAGGGGGATGCTGTGAATAATGTGGATGTCAGAGGTGCTACCTCATAAGAGCTGCTGCAGGGAGTGGGACAGCCATGTCTGTAAGTCAACTCAGCTCCTGCCTTGTCATCTGTAACCAGCCCATCTGGGCTGAGCCCTTGTCCCCTTTGAAGGCAGATGGGTGGGAGCAGAGCTGAGCTATGCTGTGCCTGGCAGGATGGCTCCCAGCCGGGCTGGGTGAGGGGGGAGGCAGATCTCACCCCTATGACTGTGCCCTCAGCCAGCCGGTCTGCGTAATTCCCTGTGACAGTTCAATGCACAGCAAAGCTGGCAGCTTGGCGGCGGATGCATGAAAGGTGAGTGCACTGGAGCCTGAATAATGTGGGATGCTGCTCTCTCTGGCATGCTGCCCGGTGAGCCCAGAGAGAGCAAACTATGACCCCAGGCTCTTCCCTGAGTTGATGTCACCTGGGAACTGCAGTTCATCCTGTTCTCTGCAAAGTTCTGCCAAGCCCATCACAGAACCAGCGCAGGTACCATCTATTTTCTGGGTGGCTGCTGCCACACAGATATGGGTGGCATCTTAAAAGGCTTTGGGGGAGCAGGGAAGGGGTCTCCAGATTTGAAACGCTGGCTCTGCATGCCTGCACTCCTGTTCCCACTGAGAACAGGATCTGAGACCGCAGCGTTGGCAGCAGCATCCACAGAGTCTTGTGATGACAGCCAGAGGAGAGCCATCACGTGGTCCAAGGCCACCAGGACAGGGCACAATCTCCAGAGCCAAACCCTCATGCATATGCACCCTTGAACACAAACTGCTCCGGTGTGTGCACACCTGCACAACCCCTGCATACATGGGTGGCATGGGCAGTGGGCTCAGTGCTCCTGCTCCATCCCTGCAATGAACTCCCACACTGTGGATGCTTTTTTTGGTGTTTAATCCACTGATTCAACTTTCAGACCTGTCATGGAAGCAGGTTTGTTTTTCTTGGCCTTTTTCTTCTCCCTGGCATCCTCTGTAACTGGAGTAAGGTACTGTGGGAACTGTGCTCCCTGGCCCCAAGGCTCTTTGGTATAGAGCAGCAGCCTGCTGGGTCATGGATAAAGGATCCACAGAGAAATATGGGGGGGAAAAGGGCTGTCAACTGGCACCCAACTGTAGGACCTTCCCCAGATGCTGTGGGCTGTGGGGTTCCCCATGGAGAGCATTTTGACCACATGCAGGGCAGTAGGCGGAGCTGCAGGGGTGGGAACAATCTCTCAGCCCTGGAGCTCCGTGGTGGGAGGCAGTTGTTGAGGTACACAATTACCTTCCTGGTGCAATTAGTGAACCTAATCTGATGGGCGGCAACAAGCAGGACACAGGGGTGTACATGCACATGTAGGTGGTGAGTGTGTGCAATGGAGGCAACTGCTGTCTTACTCCCACACAAGCTGCCCACAGCCTACCATGACCCTCCTCGACACCACATTGCACCCCAACCTCCAACCCACCTCATCTTCTCCTTCCTCCACAGGCAGGATGCAGGTTCGGAGCCTCCTCCTCCTCCTGGCACTGATCCTGGTGGCTGCTGCTGCTGAAGCTGGCAAGAACAGGAAAGGTGAGGGGCAGCCTGGGGCAGGGAGCCAGAGGGGTGGGGGGCAGAGTGAGGCATGGTCCCCTGTCCCTGTAGCGAGCACCCACTCCGTTTTTCCACACAGAAAAGGCAAAGAAGGATGGCTCCAAGTGTGAGGACTGGCGCTGGGGACCCTGTGTTCCCAACAGTAAGGACTGTGGCCTGGGCTACCGCGAGGGAACTTGCAAAGATGAGAGTAAGAAGCTCAAGTGCAAGATCCCCTGCAACTGGAAGAAGAAATTTGGAGGTGGGCACATGGGATGGTTGGGGACCACCCTGTGCTGGGTGACTGGAGCTAATGTCCTTCCAGGTCCTGGCTGGTTCTGATGCCTCTCCCCTCTCATCCAGCTGACTGCAAGTACAAGTTTGAGAGCTGGGGAGGCTGCAGTGCTCAGACAGGCCTGAAGACTCGCTCTGGCATCCTGAAGAAAGCCCTGTACAATGCCCAGTGTGAGGAGACTGTCTATGTGACCAAGCCCTGCTCCTCCAAGATCAAGTCGAAGTCCAAAGGTCAGTTCCCTCCACTCCTATCCCCAGAGGGGTTCTGTTGCAACCCGGGGCAGGGGTTTTTCATAGGTACCTTGGCCTATTTGGATTGGCTTTGCTAGTGGTGTGGGGGATTTTGTAGGATGCTCTTTCCTTTACACTGTGAAGTCCAGCTGCTGGCTGGGTGGGATGCAGGAAAAACCCTGTTCCCCACACAGACCACT
Organism: Cinclus cinclus; assembly: GCF_963662255.1. NCBI lineage: Eukaryota > Metazoa > Chordata > Aves > Passeriformes > Cinclidae > Cinclus > Cinclus cinclus. The sequence continues at coordinate 24,351,566 of NC_085051.1, read as the reverse complement.
GCCATCTTTGGTGGGATGGGGATTCCCTGCTCTCCTCACTAGGACTGGTGCAAAACATGGTTTGGCATGGAGGGAGGCTGCCTGCAGGGATGCAGCCACTGCGCTGTGTTCAGCCAGCCATGCTGGCTGATTTTCTACCTCGGCAGTGTCACCGGGGACTGTGAGCTGCCAGCAGATGCACTAACTCTTGTCTCCTGTGCTTCTTGAATGCAGCAAAGAAGGGCAAGGGGAAGGACTAGAGCAGGAAACCAGCATATTCATCGGTCCGTCAACATGGTGCCTACAGGACTGGATGTCCAGCTGCAGCTGGCCCACACTACAGTCTTCCTCCTCCTCTCCTTACTCCTTTCCATGACCTTCTCTTTCACTGAGATGCCTTGTTTTAAACATTAGTGTTGTAGAGAGCAAACTCACCCACCCTGCAGGATAGGCTGCCTCCTTTCTAGCTGTCCCATGTGCACTGCCAGCTCTCGGCTGGTGTTTGGGTTCACTGGGATGTGCTCGGAGACCTGGGACAGAACACCCATTTTTCCACCCTCCAGCACAAATGATTTGCCTTTAGCACACCCTTTTGCAAGCCCAGGAGACTCCTCACTCCTCCACCAGGTACCGGTGCTGGAGGGAAGGGCTGTGTGTTGAATGCCTCAAGGACTGCTGTCACCTCAGGTGGTTTATTCCAGCATCCCTTTGGCTGGGGTATGACTTACCTGCAGCAGTTGAGGAAAACACAGTCATCACCCTGAGATGAACTGCTTCTCCTCTCTGTCACTTCTAACCATGTGTGTCCATGCTTGGGCTGCAGCCCCTCTGCCTTTGCCATGCCAACACCTGTGCTGGGTGGGAGCTCTCATTTTGGAATTTTTTTTTCTTTTCCAATAAAAATCTTTTTAAAAAAAGTATCAGAACCCCCCTGTTGTCCCCACAAGGCACTGCTTTGCTGGAAATCCTGGCAAACCCTGGTTTTGCTGACCCCACTGGCACCAGCAGTGAAGTTAGCATGCAACTGGCAGTGCTGGCCTGGGTGTCACATGCACATTGTCCTGGACAAAGCACTGACCTCACAGTCTCTCTGCAACAATGCTTCAGGCTTCCCCCCACACCCCCCGCCCCCACCTTAATCTTGGCAGAAGGGATGGGCTGCAGGGAATGTCACCAGTGGGTAACACTGGGAATCAGGGAAGGAGCCACCTGAGTGATGACTCATTCATTCCTCACACCATGGCCATTGGTTTCCTGGTCCAAGGTCTTTATTTGTGTTGGGCTGCAGTTGTAACCGTTTAAAAATACCCAGAAACATACCAGGCATTCCCCTAAAGGCAGTGGTGGAGTTCTCATCTGGGTTGGGGCAGCCTTTCTGCAGGTTCCCTGGCATGAGGATAGGAAGGACATACAGACACAGTCTGCCAGTGCTAGACTGGCTCCATCCCATCCCTTGCCTGCACCTGGCTGCATCCACCAAGGCTTGCACCTGTTTTTCGAGCAGCTGGGGAGCAGCCCCAGGGCGCTCTGGGTTGCACACCTAGGTGGGCTGGGAGGAGGCTGGAGATGCTGGCTGAAGCCCACATGCTGAGGGCTCTGCTGCAGCACCCATGACAACATTACATCCATTTACAAAGCTCAGCAACCATCTCCTTCGGCCTCCCTGGAGGAGCCCCCTGCACTCAGGGCAGGAGTGGGGCTGGAGGCCACTGTCATCCTCTCCTGCCTCCAGAGGCATGCATCAGGCTTCCCACACCGCTGTGGGGAGAGCAGGGACCTGCTTGTGGCCCTGATGGAACACAGGGCACTTTGGCCACATTGCAGACCCTCTTCCCACTCTCTTCTAAGACTCCCAGGTTGCCCCTGTCCCTCCCAAGAAGAGTTATTTTCACAGTCACTGCTGCCCACTTCTCAGGGACCCCCTTCCCCCAGGGCTACGGAGCGAAGCCCTGCACCACACCACTGCTTTTCTTTGCAGTTTTAGTTTCCAAGGTTGTTGGAGGCGACTGGGTTTCACGCTCCTCACCCACGTGTGAAATACTTGGCTTAGCTGTCTGTCTTTCCAGCAAATTGCTGTCTGAGGGCAGAAGGGGCATGAAGGGGAGGGCAGAGCCAGAGCCCAGGGAAAAATTCTGCCCCTGGTCCCTGGGTGAGGATGTCTGATGGCACTCTCAAGGGAAAGGAAGCAGCTTGCCACATCTGTTAGGGTCCAATCTTGACTGCCTTCACAGGGGGCCTGGCTGGGCCAGCAGGACTCCCCATTAGCATGCCTGAGCCAGCCTGGTCCAAGATGTCTAGCAAATGTTTGACCCTGGTTTCTTTTCATTTATTGGTGATAAACACTTTAGAAGCCAATGGAAAGCATCCAGCATTAGCCCATCTGCATGCAGACAAGCTCTGATGCTTTGGAGATGGTCAGCTGGGGAAAAAGGTACATCCAGTCTTAGGAGAAATGCTGATGTCATTTGGCCAATCTCAAGAGCATAGAGCTGGGAAAGGCTCCTGGTGACCACATCTCCTCTTGCCTCTGGCTTTCCTGGTGGCTCCCCAAGCTAGTCCCCAGGCCCAGGGTGACTGGAAGGACTTGCAGCTCAGAGATGCCTTGGATTTTTGTCAGCATTGGATGAAGGGCATCATCTGCAATCACTGCACAGTCTGCACTGTTGTGAGTGGGGAGCAGAAGAACCCTCGCTGGCAAAGGAGGCAAAGGGAAGGGTTTCCATAATGTTACTGAAATGGTCCCTGAGTACCAGTTTATCTGGCTGTGCCAATGTTCCTGTACTGGCACATGAGAAGGTGTTTGAAGGTTTTCTTGAAAGTGGCATTGCAGAGGGCATAGCAGGCTGGGTTGATGGTGCTGTTGACATAGCACAGCCAGTAGCCGATGGACCACACAGTTTCGGGCACACAGGTCTCACAGAAGGTGTTAATGAGGACCATCACGTTGTAGGGCGTCCATGTGAGTATGAAGGCCAGCAGGATGGCAAATATGGTTCGGGTAACTTTCTTCTCTCGGGCAGCCATCTGGCGCTTCTTTCGTACTTGGCTCCTGGCGATGCTGGCAAACTTCCTGGCAACGTTGACTGGGCGGCTGTTGGCCAGGGAGTTGTGGTTAGAGGCACCTGACTTAGCTGGGACAATCTCAATGGCGGTGACACATTCAGTCCCAGTCTGCTTGGTGACAATCTTAATCTTGGACCACTTGGAAGTTGGGTTCACCCGGGGGTTGGCTGGACTCTGTCCTTGCCCTGCTGGCAAGATTTCTGCTGTGGGTTTGTCTTTTGTGGTCTGGGTCATGCTGACGGTGCTGGACTCATTGGATGTCTCCTTCTCCTCCTGATGGCCAGTGGCCTCTGTCTGTGCAGATGCCTGGTCATCCACTTTCCCATTCCTCACCTCCTCCTTCACCTCCACGGCCCTCTTGGGAGAGTTATTGTTGTTCTGTTTGACCATGGGGCCGTTGAGGAATCTGAGAGACTTGGCTTTCCTCTCTTTCCTGCTCTCAGGCTTGTGCCTCCTTACCCTGCTTCTGCTGGCCAGGGAGATGTGGATGTACAGCACCGTCATGATGACAACGGGCAGGTAGAAAGCAGCAATGGCTGTGCCAAATGTCACCGCTGGGTTGGAGAGGAACTGGATGTAGCATTCCCTCTCAGGGACTGTCCTCTTGCCCACAATGAACTGCCAGAACAAGATGGCAGGGGCCCAGAGAATGAAGGACAATATCCATGCGGCCGCGATCATTAGCCCTGCCATCTTGGTGGTCCTCCTGGCCGGGTACGTCAGAGGCTTGGTGACACAGAAGTACCGGTCAAAGCTGATGATGAGCAGGTTCATGACAGAGGCATTGCTCACCACATAGTCCAGAGCCAGCCACAGGTCGCACACCACAGCCCCCAGAGGCCAGTAGCCTTTGATGATGTAGACCGTGTAGAGGTTCATGGAGAAGACCCCGATGATGAGATCTGCGCAGGCCAGGCTGAAGAGGAAATAGTTGTTGACAGTCTGGAGCTGGCGGTTCACCTTGATGGAGAGCATCACCAGGATGTTCCCCACCACGGTGACAAGGCTGAGTGAGCCAGTGACAGTGGCAATGAAAACCAGCTCCACTGTCTTGTAGTTGGTGGGAGGCTGCACGGCCACCTCGGAGTGGTTGCCCAGGGTGAAGTTGTCATAGGTCAGGTTGGCCATCTTTGCCTGCCAGGGCTGAGCAGAGAAATTGTGCATGGGATCTGCAAGGAGAGCGAGGATAGAAAGGGAGAATATTAGACCTGCCAGCCTGTCCTGGCAGCATTTCCTGAGTTTGCCAGGCCAGCACTGCTGTTGGCTAGTGCTCAAAAACCTCCTGGCATTCCTGGACTTCTCTCTGCCACTCCAGGAGTATGTTGGAGGTATTTTTGTGTCCCTATTTAGCAGTAAAGGAGACACACAAATTGTGGGGAGAGAAACAGGAGTGGTGCTAGGACAGTCCTATGTCCAGGGTGTGATGGTCCCTTCTCTGTACATCCCAGTGGGAGCACAATCTCCTGTGCCCCACACAGGGAGCTCAAAAGGCTGGAGGAAAGAGGACTGCAGCATCCAGGGTGGGGTGCACATACAGCAATCACTGCCAGAACAGCACAGCATGGAGCCAGTGCTCTTGTTCTTGCCCCAAGGACATGAGCAGGTTTATGGTATGCCCCAGGCATGTCCTGCTGACCTCCCCAAAGCACTCCCCAAGGGTGGCCTAACCCACAAAGCCCGTGCCGCGGTCCACTCAGCTCACCCGCGTCTCTTGCACCAAACAGCTCCTTCTGGAAGATGAAATCTGGGAGAAGGAAAACAGCAAGTTACACCACAGCTTGTGAGTCCCACAACATCTTACTGGGGGCACCAACCTGTCCAATGGAGGTGGCCCTGACCGAAGGCTGACACTGCTGAGACACAGATGCTGAAAAGCCAAGAAAGGCTGGAGGTGGGTAATTTGGAGTGGTGCAGTGCACAGCGCAGCAGGCTCAGGAGAGGGAGGGAGCTGCACAAGTGCCATCAGTCAGTGATGCTGAATAGTGATGACCCCTTTCCCCAGTCCCACATCACAGTGCAGCTGCAGCCACCCAGGCCACAGAAGTGTAAGGTGTGGAGTCAGACACCTCAGCATGATACATGGAATTATTTATGAAAAGTAATGAGAATTACAGACAGAATTACTGCCTTCATCCAAACCAAGATGCCTGTGGCTCATCATCCAAGGTAAGAGTAGAATGGACCTTAAAAAAAAAAAAAAATCAATAGACAAGAAGTGCTGTATTGAGATGAAAGGGAATTTCCTGGAAAGCAAAGGAAAAGCAAAGGCACAGAAGGAGTTGGCCTGGACAGAAGCGCTTCCCACTGAACCTGCCTCTCCCACACCATCCAAAAACACACTGAGGCCCCAAAACACATTGAACCTTCACCAGCCTTGCCCTGGCTTCTGGGGGCATCCCAACCCTTCCAGAAAATCAAGGACAACCCCTCCAGCAGCTCTTCCTGGTGCCCAGGGCAGGGGTTCAGCCCCACAGGTGCTGCTGCCAGGAACCCAGCAGGAGCCAGTGAGTGTCCCCAAAGTGGGAGCACTCAGCACTCTGTGTGTCTCTGGCTTGGGTGTTGGCTCCAAATTCCTGCTGAATGACTCCTGAAGCTGATTTTGCTGAATGTATAAACATGCCATTAACACACACCTCTTCCAAATGGGGTCTGGCAGGCTTTGAAGTCAGTTTTTCTCTTCTGAGTATTTGAAAAGAAATGCCTTTGTCTTTCATTTGTGGTGAGGGTAGGAGATGCCTGCCATCAGCAAATAGCCAAGTTTTTAATATAAGCACTTTCTAAAGAGATACAGGTGTAATTAAATGGAAATGTGGCTGCTGAGATGCTAAAGCCAGGGTCTGATGTAGCCATTCAGGCAGCTCCTGCATTAGCAAGGCAACAGCTGCGATAGTGGTGGAGCTCCTCTTACAGGTGCAAGGGGAAAAAAGTGGGTGAGGGACAAAGAAATACCTCTCTACCATTATCCTCTGAGTGTGTCTGTGAAGACAAAAGGCTTTTAAAAGAAAGCAGTGCCCTTTGGTAGGTACTATATGGCAGATACAGGTGGGGTGAGGAAGCCTGGTTGCACTGCTCACCTTTGCACCCAGTTCCAAGCACAAGGGATGCATCAAGGGAGAGGGAAAGAGGTTTCTGCTGCCATCCTTCCTGGGCACCCAGCCAGAGATGTGAGAAGAGGTGATAAGGGTAAAAAATGACTTAGAAATATAAAATCATGGCAATTTGGCGGTTGGTTTCAGTACAATTGAAGTGAGTTTTAATTTCTTCACTTCGGTGAGATGGGGAGATTTAACTGTCATTCTTGTAACAGCTAATCAAACTGATCAGACAAGCTAGCAATCATGCAGACATCTAACCCAGCTCTTCCAAGAAGAATTTGAAAGTCTTGAAAAGAAACCTTTCCATCGTCTCTGCTAAAATGTGGGTTTCAGTTTTCTCACTTTTGTTCATGAACTGGCATCCTCTTCTAAGCGTATCTAATTAATTATCAGCCTTGACAGAGGCTTGTGTTCTCAGCTACCCAAAGTAAGAAAAATCCATCTCAACCCTGGACTGCTCTGTAGGTGTCCCAAGAGCGGTAGGAAAGGCTGCGGCAGCCCCACACGAGAGCCTTTGGATGCCACCCAGAGGTCATGCTGCAAACTGGTGTGAGGAGGCAGAGGCAGCTGCCACCTCAGGGTGGAGGGCTTAAACACTGGTGAAAATAAGGTGAAAATAAACCTTCACCTAAGAGCAAAGATAAAGCAATCCCCCGTGTGAGGGAAGGAGGGGGAGAGAAAATGCTTAAAGGTGCGAGGATAACATGCAACAGAGCAACGTGTGAGCTGGGAGCGTGTACACCGTATTCTCTGCCATACCCCAGCACACTGGACACCCCTTCTTTTCCCATTTTCTGCTCTCCATCCCCCTGTCTCACTCTTCTGTCTCCAACACCCTCTCTGAGCTCACTGGGACTGCTCAGCACTGCCTTTGCCTTCCTGAGCAGAGGAGGCAGCTCAGTGTAGAGCTAGGAGAAGACCAAGGATGCCAGAAATTTGGTAGGTCTGTGCAGCTGACCAAGCCATGCATCATGCCTGAATGGGCACTAGGGATAGATCTCTGCCTTTGAGATGAAGAGCATCCAGGCTGTGTGAGAAGGGCCTGGGTGGGGGCACAGCCCTCAGGCAGTCACACCTCTGCATCCTCATCGTGTGTCTAAAGATGGAGAGAGCACACAGGAGAGCTGTGGAGCTGCAACAAACTCACCAGTGTGACACCATCTCCACCCTCATGCCAGCCACATCATTGTTCCCAATGCTGTGACACAAAGACACCAGACACCAAGGGACGTCTCCAGGACTTGGTGTGTCTCCACTAAATGCCTTCCCTATGTCCCCCAGTGTCCAGTGCTTGCTCCCTGCACCTCCAGAAGTGCATTTCTTCTCTCCCTCCCCTCACAGCCTCCATCCTACATCACCCTCCCTGTCTCCATTCCCTTTTGCACCCTACTTTCATGATAACATCTGAGACAGGGAGGAGACATAGCCTTGACATAGCTGAGAGAACAGTTCAGAAGAGTTCCTGGGGCTGAGACCCCTACCTGTGACACCAATTGACTTTTCAGCCTGCATGCAACCATTCTTCCTCTGCAGTGCTCAGTGGGTGTTCTCCCATACCTGCTTCCACCAGCCAACTACAGCAAACTCCCTCAGACTTTTGGCAGTGATTCACAGCTGGTTTTCTCCTCTCCATTGAAGCCGTTGGGAGACTCCAACTCTTTACTGATAGCATCCTCTGGTCCAAGAGTTTCTGCGGCTGCTGCACTGGTCACCAATCACGTCATCAAGAGAAATACCTTTCCCTTCCCACACAGCCACAGATCCAAGCAGAGAAAATTGCAATTTGGTTGGGGTCCAACTACTGCGGGCAGTGGGCACAGCAGGGTCTCTGCTGCTGTCTGCAGTCATGGGTGTGATCACTCTTGTGTGAGGATTCAACTCCAGAGCAAGAGCAAAGCCAGTGCTCTGTCACAGGGTGACACCCGAGACCACAGCAGAAAACTCCTGCTACTTCCTTGCTGCAGCTCATGCGCTCTCCAGCAAGCATTCTCAGCCTGTCAGCTCCTACAAACTGTCTCTCAGCCTCTTGCCAGGTAGGGAGGAAAAAGCCCTGTCATGGACTGCTGGTGACCTTCCTGTACCCAAGAATCTGCAGTAGCTGAAGGCTGATGCTCCATCAGCTGCAGTTCGTGACTAAGCACCTGCTGAGCACTCAGCTCAAGTGGGATGGAGGGTTTAGTTCCCTCCCGCCCCTGCTGCTCCTCGTGTGGAAGGAGCTGGCCATCCTCCGCATCGGCACAGGAAAGGCAATGGGACAGGTTGTTATTTACATACACCCGTGTGATGGTGGCACCTCAAGCAGTGGGATGAGCTCCTGGAGCAAGCAGCCCTACTGCCCCAGTGGTCCCTGCCTCTTCTCTCTGTACTGCACAGCCTCCCTCTGCTCCGCAAGCCCTGTCCCACATGTCACCACCCGCCATATCCTTTCCTGTTTTGACACTGCCCCCATCCCAGCATCATCCTCAGGGCTGGGGATCCTCAGGGAGCAGGTGCAAGTGGGGGGGGCAAAGCCATGTCTGGTCCACATGAGGTTGAAGAAAAGCCTCTGGGAATGAGCAGAGCTCTGCAAGGAACCCCATCATAAAACAAGCCCTATGTTCACACGCCACTCTGGGGACGAAGATGTTTACAGGGAAAGGAGAGGAATCAGAGAAAGCTGTGCTTCAGTGGACACCTATGAGCGTGAGCTTCTCCCAGAGGAAATGGGCTTTAGCCCTGCATGGGTTTGGAGCAACAGTAAAACTGAAAGTGGTCTTGAGCCCAGGGACAGGATGGAGGGGCTGTGGCTGTCAGCTCCTGACTGGATGGATCCTGTGGTGCTCTGGGCTCTGCCTGTCGCCAGGAGGGATAGAAGGTGGCCCCTTCCACCACAGGCACATTCCAGGAGAAGGCACACATTACCCTCTGCTCTGTCTGGGTGCCAAAGGCTGGGCCTGGGCGCATCACCTTTGGTGTCACATTTGGAAAGAGCCAGGCCAGCCGCACTGGCAGCCCCCTGCTTGCTTTGGCCTTCCTAAAAGCGCAGAGAGGTTAAAAGTCTTAATAGGATTAATCCTGTCAGGTCAAACTGCTGATGTGATGTGGGGCTGTCTGTGCACCCCGAGGAGAGGAGAGGAGAGGAGAGGAGAGGAGAGGAGAGGAGAGGAGAGGAGAGGAGAGGAGAGGAGAGGAGAGGAGAGGAGAGGAGAGGAGAGGAGAGGAGAGGAGAGGAGAGGAGAGGAGAGGAGAGGAGAGGAGAGGAGAGGAGAGGAGAGGAGAGGAGAGGAGAGGAGAGGAGAGGAGAGGAGAGGAGAGGAGAGGAGAGGAGAGGAGAGGAGAGGAGAGGAGAGGAGAGGAGAGGAGAGGCATTTATGGCTCACACTCACAAAGGGAAGGTATACTTAGGGTAGGGTGGCAGTTTATGGCGCTAATTGCATTATCTAATAGCTGTTAATTAGCTCCTGAATCATGGCACCACTTTACAGCTCATGAAGGGTTGTTCTCTTTGACAGATTCACACCCCTCGGAGTGTGAAAACAGAATTCCTGGATACTGGGAATAGGCACCATAGAAATACAACATAGGAGAGAAGACCGAGGGCACGCCCTGTGTCTGGCAGGAGGAGGGCTGGTGTTGGTCTGCCTCCGTGCCTCTGCATTGGAATGATGAAGGTAATAAACAACCAGAAGAAGAGAAAGGAGATGAGGGGCTAGCAGGATCTGTTGTGTTAAAATGGCAGGGCTCCCCCTGCCCTACAAACTCTAGCTGGTGGCTGTGCTTTCATCACTCTCCTCAATGGATCCCTGAAGTCCTTATCCTGCTCCAGAGGAGATCTGAGCCATTGTGGAGCAGGAATTGTTTCTTGTCAGTAACCTATGGGGTGGTTCTGGGCATTTGATTTTTCCACTGAATAATTTATTCTTCTTTCTTCCTCTGCTGTTCAACTGGTCCTCATAAGGCAAAGAAATTTGCTCCATCCCTACAAGGTAAGAACCTCTGATAGCTTTTCCTGGAGCCACTGGAGAAGCGGTAAGCTCAGAGGCACAGGAGCAGCCAGCTTTCAGGGGGAGGCGAGGGGGCCAGAGAACCCCCCTGTGCCTGATGTGTGTTTGCACATCAGGTTTGAAAAATTTGCTGCGTCCAGGCCAGAAGGGAGTATTGCAGTTGGTAACCCCACTACCCCGTCAGGAGCCTCCCTGCCTTCACACCTGCTTGTAACTGTGTGGTTAATGCTGGCTTTCAGAGTAAAGCCGAGGCACAGCATCCAAGGTGGCTGTGGGAAGCTCTTGCAGGTCCGAGCCGTGGCTGTTGAGCTGCTCCTGCAGGGAGTGCCCAGCCCAGCAGGCTCACCAGCATCCCACAGCAGGCACAGCTGCACGCCCTGCCCAAACTGGCCCCTCAGCACTTGCCTGTATCCCTAACGTGCTCTTTTCAGGTTGCAAGAGACCGCATGCCATTTATCCACAGCATTACCAGACAAGAAGCAAGCCAGTGAGAAAGTGTTTTTTAAAAAGTAATTGAAAGGTCAGTCCTATAAATAGCCTACCAGCACGCTGGTCACTCTGACAATTAATTAACCACCTGTCACCCAATTACTAGGCTAAATAAATAACCTGTCAGTGGAGCACTACTAGCGAGTGTGCATGGTAAATGAAGTGCAGCCTTACCCTGCTGTGCCCAGCCTGCAGCTCCCAGGCACCGGCGGCTCCCCAGCAGCTCCCACGCCTGCACTGGCTCCGATGGTAACATCCTGGGGGGAGAGGGCTCACCACGGCGGCATGGCACACCGGGACGAGGGGGACACAGTGCCCTCCCTCCCTCCAGAACCCTCTGCCTCGGCTGCCCCAGGGCTGCAGCTCCCTGCTGGTGGCTGAGTCGGAAAGGTGCTGGGCTTCCAGCTGAGCCTGGGCTGGAGCCACACTTCTCCCCTCCCATCCACTGCATTAATGCTCTCTGCCTCAGAGAGATGCTCATGTACTTTTATATGCCTGGGCTGAAGCTTTAACAGAGCCCAGCTGTTTCAAGGCATCACAGCAGAAATAGCCCTGATGCAGCTACAGGTTCCACTGCCGGCAAGGGCTCTGGGACCAGCCAGCAGAGAGGAAGGAGGCGGGGGGAGAGCGAGAGAGAGGCAACAAGTGACTGCCTGGATTAGCTGGGTTCTTCAGACCAAGGAGAGGTTAGTGTCAGGGATTAGATGCCTGTGGGAGAGAGAATGGTGGAGGAGGGACTGAGGGCTAGAGAGGCAAATGTTGCAGCACCTAAGAGCTGTTAGCTTAGAAGAGCAGATCCCTTGCCCCAGGGACAGGCCTTGCCTGGGGATGACAAGGGGGAAGGACTTGGCTCTTTTTGGGAGGTCAGTTGTAGGGAAGCCCTCTCACCCTGCCAGGGCCCCACACAGCCACAGGTGCCCATGCCAGGTCCCTACCTCCCACCTGGGGGCTCTGCCAGCCCAGGCCTGTCCCAGGTGCCAGGGCTGGTGCTGAATAAGGCAAGGGCTGGCCCCCATGCAGAGGCCTGCAGCATCCTGCACTCACCCTCTTTGCCCCCAGGGTCCCATGAACTGTAGAGTGAAGATGCAGCTCGGGCAGTCAGAGATGTGGTGCTGCTCTGGCAGAACATGGGCATCAGGAGGGCAGGGGAAAACATGTTTCTCTGTAACTCATCCCAGAGCTGAGGCACCACAGGGAGCAAACGGTAAAGTGTTCATCTGAAATTTTAAAGATCTGACAATGGAAATAAGAGCCCCTTGCCCCATGGAGCAGCGTGAAGCACTACAGGGCTTTGAGGGGACAAATGATCCAGTAACACAATGGATGAGATAAAAGAGCTGATACCCTGAGCCAAGGGCAGAAAATCAGGCAGGAGCAAGGACCCTGCTGGATGGATGTGTATGTGAGAGCCCTAGTCCTGGGGGCAGATAGCAGATGGGAATCTTTGGGGTGCTAATGAAAAAAGAAACTGAAAATATTAGACCCCATTTGGTCACAAGACCTGCCAGAGAATTTGGAGTTGGAGGTGATGCCCAAGCAAAGGGATAGACTGAAGAAGAGGAGCTGTGGCAGAAGGTGGGCAGGAAAGCCCAGGGCATGGACAGGCAGAATGGAAAATGTGGTGGTCAGGGTGCCAGGGGAGGAGAGCAGGTAGGAAATCTCCATCCCTGGTGACAACAGAGAAGGGGAGGGATAGAGAGGAAGGAGGTGGGAATAGTCTCAATCTGCCAGGGAGGCATTACTTATCTCCTCTACAGAAAAGTCCTAAGAAAATCTTCTGAGAAGGAGAGACTTCACAAAAAGACATTGCCTGCAAACGTCTCCCTGCTGCCTTCTCTGGAGGCTCCCATCAGCTCTTTGCTGGGCAGAGTGGGAGCTGTGCTGGAGCTGGAAACCTTTGTGGGCTGCAGCTCTCTGGCTCAGGCAGACCAGCTCTGCCTGGAATTACCTCTCTCACTGCAGGATGATGATCCCCAGCCTGCTGTGCTGGTGCTGAGTAAGGCAGGGGGTGGCCCCCATGCAGAGACCCACAGCACTCTACACTCACCATTTTTGCCCTCCAGGGCTGCCATGAGCCATAGAGTGGGGATGCAGCTCAGACAGGGATGCAGTGCTGCTCACCTCATACTAACATTTCAGGCAGCACCCCACAGCACAGGGCACTGCGTTTAGCCACCTCATTGCCTGGGACTGCACACAGTAGCAGAGGGTTTAATGAGTTGAGTGTCACTTATGGGCCGTGATGAGTTATCTGAACTCTGCAAGAAGCTTAGAGACCACTACGATAGACATTGCCCCTAAGAGCTGCAGAAAGGCAGGCCCAAGGCCAGGCAATTCATGCCTGTTTTCAGCAAAGGCAGATGCCAGAAAGGTTTCATTGCACTCCACTCCTCTCTGTACACATGCATGCACTTTTTTTGCCTTATCTGGAGCTGCACACGATGTAACTGTCAGCAGAGCAGGGATCTAAACTACCCCAGAGGCACTAGAGACGGCGAGATGCCAGGTACCCTCCTTCCCATCTCAGTCATTCAAAGATCCCTCAAGGATCTTCATCCCTCCTCAGCAGAGCCAGCCTGCCGTGCTGCCTGGGACTTGGGAGCTAACATCAACACTGGGAGGGTCTGCAAGTGAGGGGTCAGTGAAGCATGGCGCCATGGAGCCCTCTGGAGAGCTGCTCTGTGACCTGGAGGGGAATTAGGGGCCTGGGACATCGTGTTTGCCGACTCATGTTTTCAGACCTCAGTGTTGCACAACTGCAGATGAGTTTCCCACAGACAAATCAATCTAATTCTGCTTAAAGAGGCTGAAGACATTAACCCATTAACTGGCCAACACAAAACATCTTCACCAGGAACCTTAACCGTGCTGATAACATTTCACCTCCAGACACTTCCAGCTGAGGCTCCTGGTGTCAGCCTCCACTGCCTCCTCTGGCAAGATGCAATACAAGGTACTATAAAATATGCTATATTTAAAAGCAGTTGTGGTACCAGAAGAGCTGCTTCTCTGCCTGGCTGTCTTGGCTAGAGGAGCACAGCCACCCTCAGTAGCTCTGTAACACACTGATAGCTCAGGCTGAGCCTGCTGCACTCAAGGAGCAGCTCATGGTTTGCGCTGAGTTCTGCCTTTAAAGGACAAAATTCCTAGCTGCTGCCCCTCCTTCACCAATTGATCTGGGATGCAACTCCTCTTCGAGGCTCTTGACGACAATTGAGCAGCCCTGTGCTTACCCATGGCCCTCTCCAGCTCTCTCTGAGTCACTGGAACAGGTGGGAGAGGCTCCTCTGCAGCTCAACTTGCCTAACGCTGTGGCAGGAAGTGGGAATGGAACAGGGCACTTGGGCATCTCTGCCACTGCCTCATGCACCGAGTGGGAATGGAGCTCACACTGCACAGGCATGTAAAGGCATGATGGGGACACATAAAGGCGTGATGGGGACAGGGTTACAGCAAGGCAGAAGAGCCACTGTCACTCACACAGCTCTGATTTGCAGGACCTCTGGCAACAGTTTCGGGGATTGTCAGAGAGACAAAGCACTGTGCCTACAGCCAATGCATTTGCAGGCTTGGACAGACTGGTGAGGTTAATTTTCTCAGCAAACTTACATCATACAGGGTATAAACTGAGCCTTTGTTGGAGTTCCTCCTCCATGCGATGCAGCCCGAGGGCTGAAGGCGTCTCTGGAGGGTCCCGAGAGCAGCCCCAGGGCCAAGGTGTGAGCAGCTGTGCCCTGCACGCAAGGGCTGGGGCTGGGGAGCATCTCCAGCAGAGCCTCATTTGCTTTGCTCACAGTGCCAGGAGACTCGGGGTCTGAAGATAGGTCAAATGATGATGTCCTGGCACAGAATCAAGTCCCAAGAGGACTAATAGATCGATCCTCAGGGAAGGTGGGATGATTGCCAACACAGAGTGAGGACACCCAGGTGTCTCTAGCTGGGGGAACAGGGACTGGCTGTGTGTCTCCTGCTAAAACTCCGTCTCTTAGCATCAAGGGGAGGATCTGTATATGAGACAACCTGCCCTGTGTTCATGCAGCAACAAAATACTGGAGTCATGGGCCAGCCTGCCCAGAGAACATTTGCCCCAGATTTTGTCCAGGAAGTGCCTAACTCCTTGAAGCTTCAGTAAGTTAATTTGTCTGAATACAGGGCAAGGGTCCACCTCGGTATGTTCAAGGGTCTGGATACAGCAAGACTGTGCCATGCCTAGAGGGTTAAAGGGATGTCATGGTGGGTTGAGCTTTGAGGGACACTTGAGTCTGGCACTCTCCTCCACTTGGCTGTGAGCTGGACAGCAGCCACACATTCAGGCCCTCACCTTCTGGTCTGCCAGGGCCTGGGCTAGAGACCATGAGTCTTCCTAAAAACTGGTGTCTGTTTTCTGACTAGTCGCACAAATCCCTCAGAAGAAGGATTGATTTGGCACAGCTCCAATCACCAGCTTGAAGAGGCTTCAACACTGCCTGGGTGTGGAGCCCCACCGCACCACTGGTACCTGGCACACTTGTGGTGGGTGCTCGTGCTTGGGCAGGCTAAAGAGCAGTCAGCAGGGGATGCTGGGATGGGAATGAAGAGATGAGAGGAAGTAGGTGGGAATGATCTGCTCCAAAACTTCCATTTCCTCACTGTGTCAGGTCCTGCACTCTCACATCTCCCTGTAACATGTCTTTTAAACATGTAGTTTTAGAGGTAGCCCAGAATGGATGCTGAAATGCAAAGCAAACCCCCTCTGGCTTACTGAAGAGCAATAAGGGCACAGACCTATGTCAGACTGAGAAGCAACAGGCTCAAGGACAATGCCCACTTCTCCAGAAGATGCCCATCAAAGCCATGACTTAGCGTGCCAAGGAGAAGGGGTCAGCTTGCGCACATGAAACACTTGCTGCGTGTCTGTCCATGTGGAAAGAGGAGCTGTGTTTGTGCAGAAAGCAGCAGCCCCTTGCAAACAGCCTCCATTTCCCTCTCCTCTCATGACTGATCTCCCCGCTGCCTCTGCAGAGCTGTGTCTGCCACCTTGGCTGGGCGCTCACCGAACCTCTTCACCTCTGTGGAACTGCTCGTCAGGGCAGGCAGAGAAGGGATCAGTAAAAAGGTGTGCTAGGGACTGCTCTGCAGCTCCTGATCTCACTATTTTTATTCCCTTTTTTGTCTTTTTTTCCTTCTTTATATTTTTTTTTCTCCTCGAGAGATATTTGTCATTTTAATTTTAAAGAACAAAACAACAAAACCCCAACCATGACAAAACCTGACATCAATGGGATGCTCATGGGGACAGTTAAAAGAGAAAAAACATGCTCCTTCTGCAAACTCAGAGTAATTGGATCAGAGCATTAATTAATCATTTCAGTTCATTTCTCTTCTATGAAAGAAAACAGACTGACCCGCTAAGACGGGAACGCCCCTCGTGTGAATAAACAAACCACTTTTACCGGTAGCTCTTCTCCTCCTCTTCCCACCAGCTTTCCTCTGCCCACTCATCAGGTCACTTCCCAGGGCCACTGCTGCTCCATCCAGCAGCCCTGGACACTTGCTGCCGCTCTGAGCAAGGGCACATTGGCTTGGCTCCTGCAGGAACCAGGGTTGCTGCCCACCACTGCACACCAGCTCCCATCCCCACTTTGCACACCCAGGGCTCCACCACCGGCTGCCATCCCGGCTGAAGGGTAAACCAGGGATAGGTCGCTGATTAGGATCTCCACTGGATGCCCTGCTCTTTGTTGGGACATCTCATGGGGGCCTAGTCCAGGCTTGAGAGCAGCAGCAGGTACTCGGATCACAGGATTTAGGGCGTTAGGAAGCAGGAGGTGGTGCCCAGCAATAGAGACAGCGAAAGCATCGTGGTGTCACCTGGGATTTCAACGTGAGCATTGTCTCAGGTGCTGTTTTACCAAAAGCCTGGGCTCTGGGATCCTGGCACCCAAGTATTTTGATAGACAGTGCCTACATCAACAAGCCACCCAACTGCATTGGTAGCAGCCCTTCCAGCCCCTCTGTTCACTCTGCAAGTTGTGGCAGAACTCAAACCACCCTTGGAGGTCAAGCAAGGCAGTTGTGATAAAGCAGGGAGCCTCCGATGCCCAAGCAGAGCCCAGCTACCAGCAGGGCACAGAAGAACACCTGCTGTTCCTCAGGTTGGGAAGTATCTCCCTAGCTTTGGGCTTTCCAAAGACCAGCTAGAAAAATCCATCCACAGCACAATCAGAGGGGTTGAAAACAGGTCAGACAGAAGCCAATGCTGCTTTCATTTAAGAAAAATGACAAGAACTGTCCCCTGATTTGAAGCCAATGTCATTATTTTGGAAAGAAAGAAGGGTGTGGCTGCCTGACTCTTGTCCATGATGGGCCAACAGAGAGCATGGGACATCTCTGTCTTTACCAGCAGGAAGGGTGCAACAGGGCCAGAAAGGGCTAAAGGGAAGATGAGATCCACACTGAGGGAGAGAGTGGGCAAGATGAGTCTCCCTTGCAATTCACTGGCTAGCAAAGGGCTCTGTGGAGAGGGGGCAAACTTCTGCCTAGTCATGTCCTGGGAGGTGGCCACAGGCGCCAGAGCGGTTTGCCCAGTATGGCGACAAATTGTCCGAAAGATTCGGGGTCATGTCCCTGTTGCTTTTGTTTGAATAGTGAGGGAAGCTAAGAAAGCGTGCAGGTAGTTTCTTGTCTAGGGATGTCTCCTTCCCAAAGAAGGCACCAGGGGAGCAAATAAACCCCGTCCTGGGTTTCCTCATGGTGGGGAGTGCCTGCCCCCGGAGCCGCAGGCTGCTCATGTTCCCTACTCGGGGTGCTGACAAGGCTGTTTCCTGGGTGACAAGAGGGACCCGAGGTTCCTCGGGCGACGGATCCCGGGAACGGTGTCGGTTTGGATGGGAGCAGGGAAAGGGGGTGCCAGACATCATCCCGGTGTCCTGGCAGAGCTGCACGGCTCCACACATCCCGGGGCAGCGATCCAGTGCGAGGGTCCCGACCCGCGGGGCACCCCGGCGTTCCCGGAGAGACGCAGGAATGCGCGAAAGTTGGCAGAGACACCTCCCCCATCCCTGGGGCGACCGCGTCCCGCGTCCCCCGGGGGTGCGCAGCCCCGTCCCCATGCACCCCAAAGCCATGCTGACCCCCACCCGGCCGGACCCTGCGGGGGATGCCCTGCGCCCCCCGCCCCGCGGACTCGGGGCCCCGAGCAGCGACTCACCGGGCAGCCCAGCCCAGGGCGCGCCGCCGCCCGGCGCCGAGCGGTTCTCAGCGGCCATGGTGCCGCTCCGCGCCCGCGGGGGCTCAGGCTGGCATGGCCCGGCCCGCTCCCGGCTCCGGTCCCGGCTCCCGGTCCCGGCGGCGCCGCGAGCGGCGGAGGGGCGGGGAGAGGGGAGGGCCCGGCGGTGCCGGCTCGGCCCTGTCCTCCTCCCCCCGCCCCCGCCCTCCCCCGCTCCCAGATGTGTCGCCCCCAGATGTGTCGCCCCCCCTCGCCGCCACGAAAACGCACCGGGGCGGGGGGGGCTCGCGACGTCAGGAGCCGCTGCCAATCCCCACGCCGCCGTTCCCCCCGTCCCAGATGCGGCCTCCCGTTCCCGCCGGCCAGATGTTGTGCGGGAGCGCTCTTGCAGCACCCCGGACAGCGCTCCTTGTACCTCCCGCTCCCCGAGATCGCCGGGCTCCGGCCCCTGCTGCCCTCCCCGGCACCCACCGGCGGGGATAAGTCCCGATCCGCTGGAGCCGGCAGCGCCGGGAGCATCGGAGTCCCAAGGGGAGAAGAGCGAGGAGCAGGGAGGTGCAGAGCGGGGCCCGGCACAGGCTGGGCAAAGGGAGGCCTCGACGCTTTCCCCCAGTCCTCAAAAACTCTGCCGGGCTGTCACTAGCACTCGAACTAGGGTGTTCATGCAGAAGAAGAAGACTCGTCAGGCAGTTCCACAACCAGCTGACTGGCTGTCCCCCAGGTCTGGCTTTTGGTAATGAGAAAGTGTCGAAGAAGAAACAAGGGAAAAGGGAAATAAAAATCTTCCCTTCCCTGTACACCTTTCCCCTTCCCTCCACTTTATACCCTCACCCACCCTCTGCCTCTCATTTGTGCTGTCTCACAGACACACACGAGTATCATTTCCCCATCTGCTCAGCTCTCACACAAACATGCATAGACACAGAAAAACAAATAAATGGCCAACTTTAACCCTCCTTTGAAACAATTACAGTAGCAGATGCAGATGAGTTCCAACCATCCAGCCCTTCGCTCCCTCACCCTCTTCTCATACCTCTCTGGCTCTGGACTTAACAAAAGCACAGTATTTTAAGTCAGTATGTAATCCAAAGATGCGTCCAGTTCACAGATTGGACCTCTCTTTTCCCTAGGTCCTGCAAAGTGATATCTTCTCCCTGCAAATGGAGACACATTTCTGAATTCCAGCAGAGAGAACATTGTTAAGGTAATTCAGACAATTTTCTCTGATGACACATCTCCCGCTCCAGGTGCATCTCTGCACCCTGAAAAGGTTAAAGCCTTTTGGCACTTGCATCTGCTGCTGCCTTTGCACACCAAGAGGCAGACCCCTTCCACAGCAGGGAGGCAGATGCACCACCATTATTTTGGTTACCATAGGCCACATTCTGGCATTTCTTTAGTGAGTTCAGTCAACCTTTTCCTTCCTGCATTCTTTGAGAAGCAGGAAGACAAAGCTTTCCAAATGTTGGCTGGTGTGAAGCCACATGATTGCACTGAGTGCAATGAGGCTTTGCTGGCTCTTTTCAGTTTGACATCTGCCCACACTCTTTTTGCAGTCACTGACCAAAACCCATCAAAGACACCAGCCAGTTATTTGGAACCTCTTGCCTTGTCCAAAGTCCTAACCTCAAATAAATACCACCCTCTCCTCCTCCCTCTTTCCCCCTAAAAAATAATGTGAATAAACCTTTGTCACGCTCTGTGAGAACTCATCAGACTGAGGAAATATCTGCTTCAAAGACAATTTAATTGTACTGGAGTTGGGTTATTTGATTGGACTCTT
The DNA here is from genome assembly GCF_963662255.1 of Cinclus cinclus. Taxonomy (NCBI): domain Eukaryota; kingdom Metazoa; phylum Chordata; class Aves; order Passeriformes; family Cinclidae; genus Cinclus; species Cinclus cinclus. Next base: position 24,331,967 of record NC_085051.1, on the reverse strand, counting down.
GTTTCAAACTACAAGTCCCCATAGAAAGACAAAAGACTGTAATGAACAGTGAGATGTCTTCTTCCAAAGCTGATCAGCCATGGAGATAAAAATGTGTAACCAAATTGAATACAAAACTTTTCAACTTCTAACTCTTAGCTTAGCTATATGCACTCATTAGTCAAAAGCAGGATTTTTGAAAGTCTGGACTCACTATACATATTCCAGTTAAAGACAGCATTTGCTTCTTTGGCTTGACATATTCACACATTCCCTTCAGCAGCCTCCCTTGCTGCCACCAGAGACATCACCTTCCTTCCTGAGCCATGTCAGCACTGGTCATGAACAACTTAATCCATTCCAGAATCAGACCTCAGCTCCAACCCTTCCCCTGCCCACAGACGTTGTGACAGGCTGTGAGGTGGATCAGGAGGGACTTGTGGTTTTCCCATGGAAGAAGGCAAGGGCTGACTTGACTTCATATTCAATGGCCCAAGCAAATCAAGGGCCTTTCTTACTCTGTTTTGGGATTAAGGCCTGTGACACTCTGAGACCCCTGCTATCCTGCTGGACTGACCCACCTTGGTCTGGGGGAGTAATCAGCCAGTAAACCCAGCATCTGTCACCTTTTAAGGATCTGGGATACTCCTGGAGCTGTCTATTTTTTTGTGTAACTGCACATCTCCCATTTCTTTGCATCACTCTACTTCCAGCCTCTATTTTTTTGGAATAGCTTGTCTTATTTTTTTCTTTTCTGCCATGCTGTGCCTGCTCTCTAATCAGCATTAGCTACTCTTCCATTATCAGTTGGCAATACTCCATCATGCTCCTCCATCTCAAAAATTGCCCTTGCACCAAAACTCAATGAACACCTAGGAACAGACAAAGCCACTCCTCTCACCTCTGCCTCTGAAGTGGGATATGCAGAAACCAGTGGTAAGTCACCACCCTGATACTCCACCTTGGCTTGTGGCAGTTCCCATCCAAAGCCATCCTGAGACAGAGTGGTTACACCACTGAGCAGGTGCACAGGAGACGAATATTTTTCAAGAGCAGGAAAAGCACTTATGGGTCACTCTGGCTTCCACCACAAGCCCAGGAACATCCACCCATTATCCCTGACAGATTCCCAGTAACTATTCTCAAACATGCAGCAGCCAAAGCAGCAGCCAACACTGGCTCCTGGCACACAAACTAATGCCTGGCTGTGTCTGCTGGGGGACTTGGGGAATTCATTGCTGCTCCTGCAACCCTACACTCATGGCAGGGCATCCTCAAATAAAGGAGCAGTTTTCACCCATTCCTGTAGTACATGGGGCATGTACCAGTTCAGACACGCCTCTGACGCTGAGCTCTGCCAGGGACAAATCTGCTCACCATCAACTCTGCTCAGGTCTCCCCTTTCTTTCCACAAGTCCTCCCGTAGCCTGACAGTCTCTGCCAGCCTCCTGCAAAAACACTCCAGCCCAAGCCTGTCCTCCCATCTCTCTCACAGAGGAGGATGGGATATGCTGTATATGCCCACATGCTCTCTCTCCTTTCTTTCTGTCATTCCTCAAGGCACTCAGGTTTTCTTTCTGCCTCACACACCCTTTCATGCTCCACTTCCCTCCTTCTGCCACCAGATCCCTTAACCCTCCAGTGGATCCAGATTACACCCCAGCACAATGCAAGCAGCCAGTCCCCCTCCCTCTGACAGACATACTCCCACTTGCTGAACCCATCTACAAGGCTTTAATATTCATAAAAGTCAACCTTAGTCTAAAGAAAATGTGGTTGATGACGAAAGTATTTACATTGCAAATCACTTTTAATAGCCCTCTGGTAGTCAGCCTGGTGATAAATGCTAATCCATCTATCAGCTCAAAACCAAAATAAACCCAACTCAGAAGGGGAGAGTCAGAGAAAGAAAAAGCAGCTGGTGACAGTGAGAAAGGATCAGGCCTCTGGACCACCACTGCCACAGGAGACGGGTGTGAAAGCTTCACTCAGCTGTTGGTAAAAGGAGTAAAGTGTCCCAAAGGGAGAAGAGGCAGCTGGTCCACCTGCTCTTGGCGAAGCAAGGAGACAACCTTCACTCACTGGAGTAGATCTGGCATTGCCTGGCAGGACAGAATTGTCTAAATGCCAGCACAGCAACTCAGACTCCCTGCCCATGCCCAGAGCTGCAAGCAACAGGGTGATGCCACCTGTGGGTGGGCTTTTGCCCTATGCATGCTGCTGGGTGAAACACAGCCATGAGGGACATGGATCATTTCCCTGGGCCATTGTCGTCCCTGTGGGAGATGGAAGAAGGGACGGCACCTTGTGGTTACTCACCTCTATCCTAATAATTTGCCTAAGGACATGGGATAGCACATTTTTAAAGGGCCTTAGAACTGTCTGAAATTAATACTGCTTTCAGGCTACATTTGCCTGGAGGCTCTTACACCTGTTCTCCCCATTGAGGAGGTACAGGATCATCTATGCACAAGTCCTCCTCTTCCCCATCAATACAATGCCTAGAGGAACAGCCCTTTCCCCTCATTCCAGCTGTCCCCAGGGCACAACAGCAACAAATGGCCCCAGACATGAGTTCTGCAGGAGGACATGTCAGTCATTCGTGGGTGCAAGGTGAGGCAGATCCCAGGCCATGCTGGGACACAATCACACTGCAGGGAGCAGGGCAGGAGAACTTGCAGGTTCAAGGAGAAGCAGGTTTGCTGCAACCTTCCTGAGAAAGAAGATGACAGAAGGCACCCAGCCATGCACTGCTGCCTCAGCCAGATCCCCAGGAGTCATCCAGAGCCACATCTCATGCCTCATGGCATGCCTTAACTGAAGACAGAGGGAAAATATACCAATGCTGAAGCTGCATTAAGCACATCACTTAGTGCTCAGCTGTTTCCCAGCCTCCCAGGCTGCTTGCAGAGACAAGGTAATGAAAGATTCTTTAATTATTTGGAAAATGTCATTTTTAGCACCAGTGAAGGATTCCAGAGCCACAGCCCCAGGGAGTGAGTGACTATGTTTAGCCATGGAGCAGATGTGGCCCCAGTGGCTGGGGTGATGGTGGCACCAGAGGCCCCCATTCACCCTGGGGTCCGTGGCAGGGCACAGCCAGGAAACAAGGTATAGACACTCTGGGCCATGCAGGGAAGCCAGGTGAGCATGAAAGGGTAGTGACTAATATAGAAAGCCATCCTCCCATGCCTGGCTGGTCCACAGGCATGCAATTCACACCAGTCAATAGGCTCATGAGCATCCTTGAAATGCCAGGGGAGCACCAGGCAGCTGTACTCTTAGCCTGGCCACAAGTATCAGAGCCTTAAATCAAGCGAGGGGACATGGCAGGTGAAGCACACTTCTGTCACCTGATGCTACCTTTGGAAAGCTGCCTGTTGGGCACCACTAGCTGCTTGAGCTCATCAAAAAGCAGGAAGGCAGCTGCAGCCTGCACCTGATGTGGCACCTCTGAAGAGAGTTAAACACAAGAGCCTGCACCCAGCCTGGTGTACTGCAATCTCTTCAGTCAATAATCATCTGCGTATTGTGTTTTAAAAGATTGCTGCTGCTATTTTAAGGTTGCGCTCGGTTTTGTCACATTTGCCATATAAGCATGACTTCAATATTCAATATAATTGTTTTGTTGTAGTCCTCACTCTTGCAACTCTTACTTGTTTTCTGGGTAACGGAAGTGGGAAAGTGCTTCTGAATCACTTATTTTATGCCCATTATAAAAAAAAAATAGGAAAAAAATTAGGAATGTAAGCTTCTGCTGATCTCCTGCCATTTCTCACATGACAAAGAAGACAGCACAGCTTCCTTGTGACTGCTGTGCCCATGGGCTGGGTCCTACAGACCCAGGCAGTGTGTGGGAACTCTGAGCCTGCCTGTGGTCACCATGAGCTCCCCAGACCCTCTTCCAGGCATTGTCCCACACAGCTTGCTGCCCAGCCATCAGGGAAGAAAGCAACCAGGGGCTTGAGCCCCTTTAACAGATTATTCTAATTAGTTAATTTTCCAATTCACTATTTCATTAATTCATGAATTCACTAACCTACCATTCTTACTCACATGGCAGTTCCCTTAGTGGCAGTGAGAGCCCAGGCTTCCTCTGCCATGGCATGGAGTCCGCAGCAGCCCTGTGGCCAGTGCCAGAGCCTGCCTGCTGCTGCCTGCCCTCTGAAGGCTTTCAGGGTCACCTGCCCTCCTGACATGTTCCAGCTCAGGTGATCCATGCAAACCACTCCTACTGGGTTCTGTAGGACGTGCCAGCGGCTGTTGCAGAGCTGCAGGAGAGGATGTCCACAGGAAACGTTGGTCCCTGGACGACAGGGGATGGAGCCTCTAAATCTGGCAAACCTTCGTGGAGCCAACACCACCTTTGGCACATGTAGGTACTCCTTGAAGAGAAACGCATCCCAAATGAGGAGACAAGCCCCAGTCCCACACAGGCACGGAGCCACTCAGCCCAGCCTCCCAGTGGCTTACCATCCTCCCTGCATTGGGGTGCCAAGGCAAACCCAAGGCTCTCCAGGGGCTTCCTTGCAGCCCCCAGGATTCTCCATTGCAGGGGCAGAGAGCCAGCAGCCCTGCAGTGCAATCGCCCTGCCATCAGATTTGCTTCACCGAGCAGCTTTGGCAGAGCCTGCCTTCTAAAACACATGCAGTCTAATAAATGCACTCCCTGTTTTAAATGCATCTTTTAAAAAAGAGCATTTCCCTCGGTTTGAGGTAATTGCTGGCACTGCTGGGGGACAAAGAGCTCTATGTGTGCGCATCTCACTTCAGGCAGCTCAGCTCTGATCCCTTAGTGGACAGAATTTGTGCTCCCCACAGGCACATTTACTTCACATAGAGGCCCCACTAAAGTTAATGCTACCTACAGTGTCCTCCACAGGGAAGGAAACCAAGAGCAACACAGCAAGTGTGCAAAACCCACAGCAGGTAAAAATCAGTCATCAGTTTCTGTGTCACTAAAGCATTTAAAACAGCCAGAATGAAGCAGATCCTTGCTTTCCCAAGAAAGGTGCTGCCCCTGCCCTGCATCTCCCTGTGCCTGGCAGAGACCAGGCCCTGGTGCAGGGGAAGGTACAAGGCCATGGATCACTTGTCTTCATCCTGTGGGTATCAAGTGCGTTGTTGGGCAGCCCCCCAGCACTGGCACTTCCCACACATGAGGCTGTCCCTCCTCTCACCCCTCCTTTCCAGCCTCTGCCCAGTGAAGTTTACCCTGGGCAGAAGAGTCCACTGTGGGTTGGCCTTGGGTGCTGAACAGCCATGCATGGGATGCTGGCTGCTGCCATTGGGGTTTTGCATTCAGCCCACAGGTCTGTACCCTCACACCCAGCCCCAGCACTCACCAAGGAGACCTCACCACCCCAAGCCAAGCCAAAAACATGGCTAAAGTATTTTGTAATGGCAAGAGGCCATATCTTGAGGCAGAGCCAGGGACAGAGGAGGCTCGAGGCTGCAGGATACAAGAGCTCTGTTCTCTGATGGCCAGGCTAATAACCCTGTATTAAATTACAAGCCTGGGTTCGGTTGTGGTTGTTTTGTTTTTGTTGGTTTTTTTGTAAGCTGTCTGTTTAGATTTATCAGCGTAATTCCTGATACTGCCTTGTCGGACATCATTACGATAATCTCACTACTGTGTCTGCCAGGGAATTGGGAGGCGAGCAGGAGGTGGCTGCAGAGCAGGGGAGTGGTGGGGCCTGGGGTGCCTGCAAGCCACAGCCCCAGGACCACAAACCCCAGAGCTGGGCACCCTGGGGACGGTGGAGGCACAAGCCCCCTCAACAGGACTCAAAAGTCAAAAAGAGTAAGCTCACACTGAGGGAAAAGGGATCCAGTTTCCAGCCAGGCAGGTCTCCATCCCTCCAACAATCAATCCAACAAAATGAGAGGAAGAGACACCTCAGGAAAAGGGAAGGGGACACACAGAAAAACCTGGAGGATGTGGGGTAGCTGGAAATGAGCAGCTTCTGTTTTGGCACTGATACCACCCCTAAATTCATGGTAATTTTATCATCAATATAAATAAGGTTTCTCAGGGTAGAGAGAAGAAGAAAGAAGAAGAAAGAAGAAAGAAGAAAGAAGAAAGAAGAAAGAAGAAAGAAGAAAGAAGAAAAGAAAGAAGAAAGAAGAAAGAAGAAAGAAGAAAGAAGAAAGAAGAAAGAAGAAAGAAGAAAGAAGAAAGAAGAAGAAAGAAGAAGAAGAAAAAGGCAGGAGACTCCTAGCCCAGCTGTGCCCTTCCATCCTTCCATGCTGCAGCCCTTCTCTGTGGGTGTTCCCTTGCACACACACACACACACACACACACACACACACACACACAGACAGGTGTATACACACAGAGCTTTCCTGCCTTCTTCATGGCCAGGTGTGCTGTGCTGCACCTTGGCACGGGTGCTATGCCAGCCCCCAGCCAGTGATTTGGCTGGCAAGCCTGGCCAGGCAGGCAGTAAAGTGCTTCTTCCTGGGGACCTGGCTCTGAGACCCTCACCTGAGGCAGGGGGAAGATCTAATGCAGCACTGCAACACTTCAGCAGCTGGAGTAGGGTCTGCAGCTTCCTTTCCTAGCAGCCAGAGTAGTCTGGGCTGAAGAGCTGTCTGGGGCAAGGATCTTGGAGCTTTGGGCATGACATAGAGAAAAGGTGCCTCTGAGAGCCTATTAACCCACAGGAAGCATCCCCCTCTCCATCGGACAGGGGGCTGGGGGAGCCACAGGTGGGAGGTAGGTAATCACATCAGCAAAACAAATAAAAATACCAGCCCAGCCTGGAGTTTTATTAATGAAAAGGAGCCTGTGATAGGAGGTAATTTTCAGCCCCTGGGCGATTTGGCGGGACGATGGAGCTGCAGATAGGGATGAGTCCAGGCAGCCAGGCAGAGTCAGAGCCCAGTCAGATGCAGTCAGGGACCAGAGCCCCTTCCAAGAGGGGATTGGGTAGGTGGCCTTGAAACCTGGAATGTGAGGGGAGGAGCTGTCAGCACCTCCAGAGAGCAAATGCTTCCAACTGCCTCACTGGAGATGTAGTGTTACCAGCCACTGTCCCTTGGGGGGGAAACTGGCTGAGGTCACCACAGGAGCAGGGGGATCTTCAGACCCCATTTCACAGCACTCCTATCCCCACATTCGGGCTATACCTTTTCCAGCTGCTGGTCCATGCAGCTACTTGGTCTAACCACCCTTATCCAACTCCTCCAGTCTTCTCCCTTCACGCACCCACCCAGGCACAATGTAAAAATTAGGATCCCCTCTTGCTACTGTCAAGTGGGGAAAATCTATATTCATTTTCAGAGCTGAGTGAGAGCAACATATTTTGAGGGTGAATTTTCTTCTCAGGAATACTCCACTCTGATGAGTTGAATTAATTCATACCCAGTCTGACCCTAAATAGGCTGTATGACTGAAATTTAAGCATTTCATTTTAGTGGTAGTATTTTAAAAGAGGAAAGTAAGTGGCTGTAGTCTTATTTTTTTTAAAGGTAAAACTATTTTATGAAAATCAACTTTTTTCACCCATTCAAGGCCTGAGACGTGGCCTGGAAACCTCGCAGCAACCCCAGTATAGAAGTCAAGACCTCTCCCACCTCAGCCGTGGAGCGGGAGCACATCAGCCTTGTGAGGAAGGATGCAGAGGAGAAACCTTGCAGCACAAAGAGCCTGTCCAGAGAGTGCAAGAAAAGCAAAGCAGTGTTTAGCTGAAGATGCCAGCAGGAAGCAGCAACCCTTTGGGGCCACAAACGGTTGGCACAAAATCAGTGGGGCTGCAAGTGGTGTCAGGGCAGCTGGAGAGATAAACCTTGAGCTCCTGCCAGGCTCAAAGGGCTTTTCCAGCTGTTTCCCAAAGGATGGGACTGGTTGCATCTCCAAGTATCCCTACAGCAGTAGCTGCCAATGCCTCGGGGAGACCCAACTAGCACCAGCCCACAGCTGCCATGCAAGAGCTCCCCCTTGTCCCTCAGCTGGGCCAGCCTTCCCACACCGGGCTACAGATCACAGTCCCTCCATCCATCACCTCCCCAATGAATCGAGGCAGATGTGTCACTGGCCAAAGTGTTACTGCCAGCCCCAAGCTGGGATGCTTCAAATAGCTGCGCTCTGCAATACAAATTGTACTTTGATGAGGTACATTAGGCCATCTGGACAGCCTTAAACAGCCTTGATGAAGACAGAGCAAGGGCTGCTCGAGGTGGGAGGAACCTCAGCAGTTTCAAGGCTGTTCGCTGTCCCTTAAACTAATATTTGTGCAGCCAGCAGGGCTGGGGCTGGCAGCACTGAGGAATTCCATGAAGGGTGGGTCTGCCCACCGCAGTCAAATGACTGATGAGTGACCCCCACAGTGGTGTGGGCGGGACACGGGCACTCACAGCCTGGATGTGCTCTTGTCCAGCAGAGCCCACAGATCTTCACCACCCTGGGGTGTCCCTGTGGATGGATCAGAATCCTGGCAAGCATCAATAACACTCTGCTCCCCTTGGTCCCATTAACCTTGTGGGAAGCAGTGCTCCTAGGAAGGAAAGCCCATGCTCACTGGTGAGCATAAGATAAATAATGTTCCAGAGGGGGAGGGACAAAAAAATGTAGGAGATGGTCACTAGAGAAAATCACCTAGGCAGGGGTAAGAGCTGAAGAGCAGGGAAGGAAACGAGGGACAAGAACCTGAAGAAACTCAGGGGAAAGGTGGTGTCCCATCCTGGTGAGCCCTGCAGAGAGGAACTGAGGGGAGCAAGTGCAAGCCCGGACAGCACCAAGGCAGGGAGCAGCACATGGGACCTGGATGGGAATTCTGCTCACTGGTGCTTTTGTGACTGCTGGTATCCTTGAGATGGCTCTTTTGTGGCATCTTGAAGGCCTGGTGGGGTTTTAGCTGAGCAATTTCTCAAATTTAATTTCCAAAATAACTTGTAGGGAATGAGCTCAGTCCCTCTACAGGACAGGCCCAGTGGTGCTGTGGGTGTCCTGACCTTCACCTGGCTGCTGGTGCCGTGCAGCCCCATCTCACTGCTGCGACCTACATTCTGCCTCCCCAAACATACGGCGTTGCACTTAGCTGCATTAAACCCACAGAGCACTGGATAGGGCTAATTTCTGATCAGGCTGTCAGGAAGAATTATGTCAAATACCTTACAGGAACCTGAGCATATTATGCCGACACAGCTACCTTTGTCAACCAAATCTGAGATCTCATCAAAAAAGCAATGCTGGGCTTAGCCATCTTCAGTGCTTCCAGAGCAAACCCATCTCCAGGGCTTCTCCTGGGTCACTGCACTCCGAGTGCTGCCAACCACTCAGCCTGGGGCTGCAGCTCTGCAGGGAGCAGCCCCAACCCCCTTTACCAAGAGCCAGAAGAGCTTGCGTGATGCTGAAATAAAGAGTTCATGGAGCAAGATCCTTACTCCCACGTTGTGGGTGGGAAAGGCTGGGTGCAGGACAGCATCTTGTGCTGGGTTACTGCTGCTTTTGCATTCGCAGCTCTTGTCCTCCTTGTCCTGGGACCCATGGCCCAGGTACTCCCTATGCATGACAAAACCTTGCCAGTCACACTAGGTACTAGAGCCCTAAAGCTGCTGTTTAATGTCTGTTCTTGTCCCTCCCTCAGCAAGACAGCAGGATCAGCCTCAGTCCCTCCCTAAATAATTGTTTTAATTAGCATTTCCTTTGATGTAGGTGATTAACAGAGGGTTGCTGGCAGGGCTTCCATGGGAAATTTTGCAATGTGCAGACAGATAAGTACAACCTTCTGTACTGCTGTAGAACTTAAACATTTTAGTATCAGCCTTCCCAGTGGCTGCCAGTCAGTCTTCATTAGCCCCTCTGAGCCTTTTCTAATTCTGCCTGAGGCTGGATGGGGAAGAAGTTTACAGCCCCTGCCCAAGCATGGGCCCCTGGGTGGGGTATGGCCCTGTCTGGCAAGACAAGCAAACTCAGAGGTAATGACCCCCACGGAAAGGGTAGAGCCATGACCACAAAACCCTGGGGGAGTCTGACAAGGACCCAGGGGAAGGACAGAAGCTGGGCTTGGGTACCAGCCAGCAAAGGGCTCTCAGCAGTGCCTGGTCAGCAGCCAGCAGTCACCACTTACTCATCTTCACATCCCCAAAGTCTGCAGTGAAAACAAATAATCTGCAAATTAAAGTTTCCCTGCATTGGGGTGGCAGTGCCCCACGCTGTGCTGGAGAAGGGACTAGAGTCCATCTGCCATCAGAGCCAGCTCCTGATCCTATCAGGCTATTACTGTATTATTGAACTGGGGATTGAGGGACAGGCTTTAATAGCTGTGATGGTATCAGGGGTCCAGCATTAAACTCCAGGAAAAGGCCATGAAGATGAGCCTACAAAATAGAAAGAACCAAGCCTAAATTACCACATCTCACATTTTTGCAGTGTCTGCTATTTATTCCAGCCTCTGTGAAGCTGAAGCTAGGAGCTCAGAGGATAAGGGTGGAAGGCCAGGGAGCTTCGGGTGTTTCCTGAGCTTGGAAAGAGCAGGGACTCCAAAGTCCAGCTCCACCAACCAAGGTGAAGCAGGGCAGGATGCAAGGACAGAAAGGCAAACCTCAGCAGCTGCCACAATCCATGTGCCTGCCTGAAGCTCAGTGGATGGCCAGCCATAGCTGAAGTGAAGGCTCAGTGGGGTGGCAGAGACCAGCTGCAGCTCTCCACATGCACAGTGGTCCAGTTTCACCAACAGGTCCTCCTGGAGACTTCCGTACCTTGCTGCCTTTTCCAGTGCATTTGCTCCCAGCTGTGCTCACATCTCCCATTGCTCACACTTTGCTTGCCTGTCCCCCTGAGTTATTTGAGCTGCTTGCATGGGACCCCCAGTCCCTCCCCTCTGGCACCACCAAGCTGGAGGAGCCTGGCCTGCATTGGCAGGCAAGACCCTGGCACAGAAGGTGGATGCTTGGAGACCAAGCAGCAGCATATTGATTTTCAGATGAGAGGCAAAGGGGAAGCCTTACAGTGTTCTCTCTGGGATGCTGGCTCCTGGCACAGAGAAAGCTGATGCTCAGGGCCAGCATCCCGGGGAAGACAGCTTGATCCCTGCCAACTCCTACCGGTGCCACATGCCATCAACAACTGCTTGAAAGGCAAAACAAAGAGGAGCCGAGGGAGCTCACTGGGAGCAGATGAGAGGCACTTCTGCTCGAGATGCTGTGGGGAAAACAAATCCTTGTGCTCGGTGGAGTGCATGGAGTGGCTGTATGGGCTTCCTGCCTATTACCACAGCAGGAGCCAGGCAGGGAGTGAGGAGAGCCTCTGCTCCCGGGCGTGAGGGGAGAGGGACATGGGCATTAATTGGCTGGCAGCTGGAAAGACTGCTTTGCCTTCCAGCTCCCTCGTGTGCTGAGGGTCCCCTCCATGCAGAAGTGGCAATGGCATGACATTTATGCACTGCACACTGAGATCCCAATTAGTGGTGGATGGCTTACATGCTGCACACTTTAATTAATTTGCCTTTTCCTGTTGAAGAATAACCTGACAGACTGGGACTGAGCAGAGAGGGCAACTGCTCCCTATCCAGCAGTCTGAGCAGCAACTGGAGGAACAAGTTATGGGGTTTGGCTTTGTCATCAGTAATAATGGGAGAGACATGCCACACACCCAGCTGTGACCAGGTCCCTGCCTCTCTTTCCTGCCCCAGCACATCTCCTGGTGGTCACATACAGATGGGGTCCCAGCACCACCCCGTTACAAGGTCACCCCACAGCAGCCACATGTGGGGTGGGACTTCTGGGAGGCTCAAACAGAAGTACTTGGATATGGAGCAATAGATAAGCCAAGGAGAGAGGGCAGAAAATCTGGGACTCCCAGGGACAAGCAGGCATCACCACTTCACTGTACCACCTGCCAGGGCTTCAGCAACCTTCTCTGGGATCCCAGGTCTCCCTCCAGGCAGTGCTCATCCTCTGGTGTGGTCCCAGGCCTAGGGATGCTGGAGCATTCACTGACTGCAGCAGGGCCCGTGCAGGCTTCCATCTGTGAAGGATTCATACAAAAAGTCCCCTTCCAGCACAGAAGCTCCAACGATTACCTCCTCCCACTGCCCCAGGTTTCTGGCACATTCTCTCTTCCTAGCTAACCTAAATAATCTTGTATCATCAGCTGTTCCCCTCCTCTTTCAGCTCATTAGGGCTTTTAGAGAACACTGGCTCCTACTGAACCTGACCAACCCACCATTAACCTCATTCCATGCCAAGAAATGGCTCTTACTTTTGACTTCAATTCCTACAGCTTCTCTCTCCAGGAGGACTCTACCCCTCACCCTTGAGGTGACTAAGTTTCTTTAATAGTCTCTTGTGAGGGACTTTATCAAAAGCCTTTTGAAAGCTAAATAAAATTCTCTGCACTGTATTTCTCCTTTCCCCAGGATTTTGTTAGCACATTTAAAGGCTCCTGACAGTCTATAGCTGAGAAAAGCTTTCACTTTTTAAGATTATTTCCTGCTCCTACGCAGCAAAGCTCTCATTTTGCCTCCTAAATTGGGCCAGCAAGCATGCACAGCTCTGGTTCAGTTTCCTGAAGCAGCTCTTGTTGAATTTCCATGTTGCTCCTGGCATGGCATTTGCCTCAGTGCTGCAGTGAGCAGGTAAAGCTGCAAGGCTTGTGGAAGGAGCCCTGAGCTGCAGTGGTGCTGTCCCTGACCTGGGCAATCCCACTGCCTGCTGTTCTATGCAGGGCTCCAGGCCTCAGGTCACCACACAGATTCAAGGGTGTTGCTGGAGGGTACAGTTAGATCAGCCCTGACCAAAACAACCAAGCAAGACTGCTGGTGTGGAGCAGGGTACACCAAAGCAGATAAAGAGTTTTGTCCCACAAGAAGCATGGGAGGCACAGTAAATAAATTGCATTGGGGTGGGTGTGGGTGAGCCCATTGTGTTAAGTGGGCTCAGTTTTCCCTCCGGTCCCCTTCTCTTCTCACCCATTCACCCACATAGCTCCATCAGGTCTCAGACAAGGATAATCTGAGCTTGGCAGATCCTAGGCCTGAAACTCGTAAGAAAAACACTGCTCTTTGTACACATAAGCCCATCACCACTGAGGTCACCTGCTCAGTTGTGTAGCCACAGCAGGTCATCTACAAAGCATGTCCAAGGCACGACCAGAAGATTGAGCCTGTCCCTAGCCACTGTGCCCACTGATCCTGCTTAAAGCCCATAGGAACACAGGCTGCAGCCAGGCTCAACTGTCAGCAGCCTTTGGCCCAGAGCTACAATGCTGCCTGCTCTGACCAGGCCTCCATCCTTTACCTCCTCAGGAAGAGCCTCCCCTTCAAGTCTTGAATGGAAAAGTCCTTTAGAGTTTCAGAGATGTCCCGTGTCAATGGCAAAGACAGCGGCTGTGGTTTGCTCCGGCTCCCACTGGAGCTCATCCCCTGTTCTGCCACAGTCTCCCGTGGGGGCAGGTCTGGACCAAAGGGGAGCCATCAGCAGAGCAGGCTTCAGGCCCCTGCACAGCAGCCTGGCCAGAGCGTCCAGCAATAGTGCACACCAGGCTTTGAGAATCTGCCAGCACCAGAGTGAGGCAGCCCAGAAGATACTTCTCCAACTGAGATGGAAATTTTTCTGTAGATAGCTCGGCTCATTCTGAAAATGGATATCTATAAATGCTCTGTAACACATCTACCAAGAATGGGCCTCGATTCTTCTAGGAATCATACAAGGAGAGGGAAGAAGGGATGTCAGGCTTAGCTGAAGCATTTTTTTTCCCAGGTTCTGTTTTAGCTTGTTTTCAAGCAGAGCAATAAACAGCTCTGTCTAGACCTTCACTGCCTTGTCTGTGCATCTGAGACTCAGTTCTCCTGGCTCCCAACTGCCAGCACATCCTCAAGCCCCTCCACAGTAATACAGGGATGCATGAAACCTTCCTTGCCACACGAGGGAATCCCATTTTTCAGGCTGCTCTCCTGTCAGATCAGAGATGTGGTTGGCTTGGGGCAGGTTTTAGAGCCTCGTTAACACTCAGCAATGAGGCCTGGCAGTAGCTGATTTGATTTAAGGTTCATTTCCAGGCTGTGATTTAAGGGAAGATTTGCTTAATGTTCTCTAACAGACTCTTCTGACTGGGAGCTTGAGTGCTGCCTAATGACAGACTTATTTATTGTAATGTCTTAGCAGCACAGAATCTAGAGGAGCTGGGCAGGAGCACAGCAGCTGCTGGCAGGTGCTCAGACATTAGTGGAAACATCCCTCACAGGGATGGGTGGTAACAAGGGAGTGTGCATTCTTCTATCCAGAACAGCCAGATACTGCAACCCTCTTCTGCATCAGGCGGTCAGCAAGACAGACCACTCTCTGCTTGCCCAAGATGTTCAGAGCTGCATCTCTACACACCTTTGTTTATGGCGGACAGGTGAAATGCTCCTCTTCCTCCTTACTGCAGTACCTGAATAATGGCAAATGTAGAGGTGCCTGCTCATCTCCAGACTGGTTAAAAAGCGATTTGCAAGCAAGACTCCCAAATGCACCTCTCTATTTCCCAATTTTGGACTTTCAACTCACAGGCTGAATCTACTTTCCTCCTGGGAAGGTGGTGGTCATCATCTGACATTTGTATGCTGCCTAGAGCTTCTGAGATGGATGTATCTCTCCCCAAGGCCAAACAGAGAAACAACCATCACACAAATGAAGACAGGAGGTCAAGCAAGGGTTTGTCATATTTTAATGACATTGATCTTTGGTGTTTCCCTCGTTCGCACTCACACTCTCCCCGTACTTCCTCCACAAGCCTGCTAGGGATGGAGAGTTACAAACGAAAAGGAAAATCACATTTGAGACTAAAAACAAAGTATCAGAGCCTTGACTTCTCCACTAGAAACTACATGTACAAGGTCAAGATTTCACATGCAACACCTTACATCACAGACCCATACCTCACACCCTGGCCTGGAGCTGAAAGAGATTTCCTGCCCCCTGCCAAGGACCTGCAGCTCAGTCCTGGCACCATGAAACCACTGGGGTGACTCATTCATGTTAATATTGGCACAGCTTAGAACATCCTTGTGTGAACTGCATCCTGACTAGAGAGCAGTAGCCCTTGTCCCTCTACCCATCCATATGGCATCTCTGCTTCAGTTCCTGCCAAGTCCTAAACTAACTCTAAAAAGGAAAGATCCCACCTGCATATCCTGAGCATATCCTGAGCCATGCATGTTCTGGCAAACCCCAGCTCTTCCCAGAAAAGACCACAGCATAGGCAGGACTGGTCTTAGAACACCACACTCTGGGGGACCAGTGCTGTGCTATGGAGAGGGACTGTGGCCTGGAAGACTCCTCCACTCCAGCAACAGAGCTGGAGCATCACGCCTGGGTTTGCCCAGTACTGGCTGTCTCCAGAAAGATGCTGCAGGCCCCTTTCCCCTTCTTCACTCTACTGATCAGCTCCACAGGTATAAAAGGGCAGGAAAAAGGAAAGGAAAAAGGCTTTACAAACGATGACACACCAAGTTGCAGGGCTTAGCTCAGGGGATGCCATGGGGGCTCAAAATTTGACTGATGTGCAGCAAGTATGGTTTGTATTTCTATTAACTCTTCAGCAGTGTGAATGTTGGAAGTTAAGTATGCTTTCATCCCCATGGCTTCCCTTGCAATTCTTATCCCTTCCCCCATCACCCAGGACAGAGAAGCCCTCTGAACCACCAGCATCCTGTTAGAGCCACCCATCCCTACTCTTCCAGCTCCTGGCCAGCTGTGAGGTACAGGTCTCTGCTGAGCAGTACAAGGGTAGCACCAACACACAACTCAGTCTCTACCTGTTCCGCGACTCCCCACTGGTGGTGTCATTACTATAGAAGTTGGTACTGTCAGGGAGATGGTTATTATTAGTTAGGTCACTGTATTCAATTGGTCCCTCAGTGTCCATGGAGGACTGGGCCTGTTCTGGCAGGTCCAGGTCACCAGCGCTTTGTCCTTCACTCCCGCTAGGGGCTGTCCGCGGGCTCAGGCCGTGCTCCGGCAGCTGCACAGACTCTGACACGATGCGTCCCTCCAGCTCTGTGCCCAGCTGCTGAGAGCTGGACTGCTGTGCTGACGTGCCCTCAGTTCCAGTGGGCTCTGCACCAGTCTGAGAGCTGCGGTGGATCCGGTGGCTCACGATGATGTTGTTGCCAAAGCCACCCATGGACGCCATGGTGGTGCTCTGTTCCCGCTGAACCACAGCAGTCATGCCACCTTCTGCCATCAGCCTTTGAATCCTGCTCAGAGCATCCTCCCCACTGGCCCCATATTCTGGACCTTCACCTGCAAAAGAAAGCAGAAGCAACTCTGGTGCATAAGGCAAACTATGACAAAAATAAAGCATGCTGAGCAGTTGCATCACGCAGTGTGCATGTGCTGGGACAGAAGATAGGTTTGATTCTAGAGGGAGCCCAGTATTTTATTTCCATAACTTTCCACTTGGTTAAGTGTCAAACAAAGGCACAGAATTCTGTCAAGAAGATACTGGTCACTTCCACAGGTAACCCTCACAGACTTGCATGTCCAAGCCTTAGAAAAGCAGTTCTTATCTAGCCATAAAGATGGGGGAAAGGGCGGTAGTCAAAGAGGCAGGATGGTTTATCAGAGCTGCAGAGACAATCCTGCCAGTCCCATGGGGATGGAAAGAGAAACTTCATTTTGCACTGCAGTAAACCAAACATTTCACCATGGTGTTAAAGAACCCCATGGCTTTTCCTACTTCACCTGTTTGAGAAGTAGGCAGATGACATGATGGCAATGTCCCCGGTGTCAGTCTAGGGAGGACAAAAGAAGTTGGCCAACAATAGACAGCAGCTACAAAACATGGTCTTCCACACTAGTTATGATCAAATGTGTAGGCTCCTGCTCCCCTTGACTGATATCTTTTGAGGAATACAAAAAAACATCTCAAGACCTACAGTTTTTGTCTACTCTTATCTCTGAGGCTTCCCTTTATACTTGAGCTGTAGTGAGCTCTGAGAGAACCATCGTCAGATACCTTGGTTGCTTAAGATTACTTCAGGAGAACAAAATCCCACAAAAGAATTGTCAATGTAGGAGATTAAATCACCATGACAGGGAAGTTCATCTAAGTTCGGTTTCTCAACATTCTCCTTTTGCTACAAACCTTACCAAGAGCATCTGGGGAGAACAATCTGTAATAATAAACTGCTAGAAACATTCCACAGTGGGATCTTGCTGATTCTTATTAAAGAAATAAATCTCACTCCCACCTCTATGAAGCTATCACAGTGCTGATTTGAGGAGAAAGCCATGAGCTCTCTTGGCACCAAGGAGATGAACAAAAACGTCAACAAGGTTGAATGCAGGGAGGAGCTAAAACACAATAAAAACCAAAATGCCACACTGACTAGGAAAAAAAAAAACCACTCGGGGCTGTGGAGTTTAATATCTTTATCCATGATTTGGATGAGAGGATTCAAGTGCACCCTCAGTAAGTTCACAGATAACAATAAATTGATTGGGAGTGCTGATGTGCTGGAGGGTAGAAAGGATCTGAGGAGGGATCTGGACAGGCTGGGTCATGGGCAAAGGCCAATTTCATGAGGTTCAACAAGGTGCCCTTGAATCACAACAATCCCAGGCAAAACTACAGGCTGGGGAAAGGGGGGTTGGAAATCTGCTCAGCAGAAAAGAACCTGGGGGTGGGGGTGCTGGTCAACAATGGCTGAACATGGTCCAGTGTGTGTGTTCAGCTGGCCAAGAAGGCCAATGGCATGCTGGCCTGTATCAGCAATAGCGTGGCCAGCAGGACCAGGGCAGTGCTTGTCTCCTTGTACACAGCACTAGTGAGGCCATGCCTTGAACCCCATGCACAGCTTTGGGACCCTCACTACAAGAAAAGACATTGAGGTGCTAGAGCACATCCAGAGAAAGGCAGTGATACTGGTGAAGGCTCTGGAGCACAAATCATAAGAAGAGCAGCTGAAGGAGCTTGGGCTATTTAGCCTGGAGAAAAGCAAGCTCAGGGAAGACCTTATCACTCTCTACAACTGCGTGAAGGGAGGTTGCAGCCAGTATCTTCTCCCTGTTAACCAGCAGCAGGGTAAGAGGAAATGGCATCAAGCTGCACCGGGGGAGGTTCAGAGTGGACATTAGGAAGAATCTTTTCACTGAGATGGTGGTTACTCATTTTAATGGCCCAGAGAAGTGGTGGAGTCACAATCCCTGGAGCTGTTAAAGAAATGACTGGGCATGGCACTTAGTGCTATAGTTTAGTTAAAGTGGTGTTCAGTCAAAGGTTGGACTTGCATCGTCTTGGAGGTGTTCTCCAACCTAAATGATTGTATGATCATGTATCCAGCATGAGAGCTAAGATACTCAGCAAAGTCTACACCATGCCACTGTAGAGACATCATGCAGTCAGTAACAGCTTATTCCCCTTTCTCATGGGCCCAGTGGTACTTGCATCAAGCATGCCAGTGTCCCCCACCACTGGACAAAGTTAATTTCATCCTCAAGTAAGTATGCTGTCATACTGCCCTGCTGTAGAACTATTATGGATATCAAGGGCAAATTGAAATCTCACCAGTAGAGTTAGTTTCTGCTCAGAATGTAGTAAACCTGCTATATCCACTATACCTATCCCTTTGATTAGAGGGTGAGTGGGATCACAGAGACACCTGTAACCACATGAGAATCTGCAGCATGGCCTTAGAGGAATGAGCAAGAATACCCCCTGGAGAGAGCCTGACCCACAACTCTAGAAGAGAAATCCTATTCAGTATATGTGTCTGATGGGCAAATTAGGATGTGGTTGATGCATGAACTAGGAACTTGGCTGAACAGTAAAAAGACTGAGGACGGAGGCAGCTACTATACTCTAAACTCCAGTGTGAAAAACATGCATGCCAAGAGGTACTGAAACATTAATCATGAGCAGAACTAAGTGGAAGGTTTGAGAAGCATGGTTTTGGATTCAGCTATCACTTCCTTCTGAGGGCATAGCTGTACTTCATTACCAACCATTTGGCCAGGCTGGAGAAGAAGCTTAAGAAGCCAAGATTTGCAGCCTGGTCTAGAGACATGCCAGACAGTCCTATATACACAAGTCTTAAAATAGCAGGTACCATGCCCTTGATAGATCACTTACCATAAACCACTCCAGTACAGAAGCACTGGAACAGCAAAACAGCAAGGACTCCCAGCCAGCCGATGCTCCTCAGCCTTACAAAAGTGCTTCACCACAGCACCCCTTGCTCTTCCCTGCCCCTAAATTACCATATGCCATGGCTTAATTTTCAATTGAGGCATCTGCTTGCTCAGAAAACAAGCAAGGGCTGATACCTCAGCAGGAATCAGCAAGGCATGAGCCTTCAGATCCCAGAGCAATGTTGGAAATTCCCAGCCCATCAAGAGCCAGAAGTGAGCCTCATCATTCAAGCAGCCAACAAACACCTCTGCTTTGGGGACTGTCTTCCCCTTTCCCTCTCTCAGGTTTCAATGATGACTTTGGCTGACTAGCTCAGAGCAAAGCTGGATGTGCCATTTGCCTTGAGCTGAGTTACAGCACAGATTCACACACAGCCCGCTTCTACTGCTGGGTGACTCCCACACACATTCTTTCACCAGGCTGCCAACGCAGACTACATTAGTACTCAAAGCAAGTGAAATAAGCTGACTTCCATTTGGTGAAGGTTCAGGGTGTGCACACAGGCACTTATCCAAAACAACAACAATGCTGTAAAACCACACGTTTCATCTTGCTGCAGTGCTGCGCTCCTACACATGTTTTCTACTGTAACCAAAGTGACCTTTCCAGAGGCCCAAACTCGCCCTGTCTATTCCAAACACAGAACAAAACATTACTCTTGAGAGTAATTATCCCAAAGACCAGGACATTTCTGTCAATGTAGCTGAGTGTCTCAAACACTTAACTAAATATTCCCTAGCTAATGCATCTGCTTTTAAAAGTCCTTTGCTATGCTACTCCAGCAAGACAAGAATTTGACACAGAAAACTACACAGGCAAAACATCTTAAAAACTTTTTGATGGAGTTTGGCATAAGGCAGGGTATTTCCACTTTTAAACAAAGTGAACGCTGAAGTACTTATAGGGAGTACAACTTGTTTATCTCTGGGCATGGATGGCACACTCCTGATGAAATACAAAATCCACAGAACCAAGGATGAGATCAGACTCCCCTGTATCTGTGCAATATACTGACATTGTCCTTGAATTTTCTTTCATTTTCAACATTCCTCTTTCTAAAACCAGCAAAACCATGTTTGCAAACAAAGCTTCAAAATTAGAACTAACAGTAGGCACTGCAGAGATATCTAGGTCTTCAGAGAACATTAAATAATAGCTCTGAGGTGTGAGCTGACCCACTAATTCAGATGCTCAAAGATAAAAATATCAGCATTTTAACATTAATTCATCCCTTGCGTAAGAATAGAAAAGGGAGGGACACACCACAGTATAACCAGCTATGAATAATCGTATCTCCCTTAATGCCACAAGAAATACTACTAGTTCCTTTTCTTTCCAACCAAGCCCAGAAACATGTTCACATTTCCTTTCTGAGGTAGTTAATCCAAACAACTCCACAGAACTCAGAAAACACACAAATGCTTTAATTTCTAAACATTTTCTCAGTAATAGCTCACCTTGGCAATTCATAGGAATGAAACTTACTTTTGTAATGAGATTAAAAGTAGCCCACATAATTTAATCCCAGGAGACCCAAGTACTTGGGAATAGATCACGCTGTAAAGGCATGCATAGTACATACTTCTAGAACCTAAGTCTGTTTTTTAGGTAGTGGTTTTCAGAGGATTTTAAAGAGAAACCAAAACTTGCAGTTCTATAGGACATATGATGCAGATTTTACAGATGACAGGCAGATGAAAGGCTAAGTGATCTACCCATGTTTCTACTTGGAGAATGAGACAGATCTGGAAGCTGATCTCTAGTGTCCCTGCTCCCATTTCCACACTAACTGCACAAAACTCACATCACATCTGACAACAGCATTGCAAGAACGTGTTCATCTAACATAAAACAATATGTTTCTTGTTAGCATTCATGAGGCTCGGCTGGGGACAGAGTATTCCTGCTCAAGCAGCCCCTTGACACGTGTTCCTAATGTCTCAGATTAAATAAGTTATATCACATGCAGGGACACTGATTGCTTCTAAGTGCTCCTTAGGCATCCTCAGGATGCTTTGCTTATATCAGGAAAGTTTTGCTTGTATGTGCTGTCTTTTCACTATCAATAGTTTGAAAGACAGAATCTCACAAACCCAAACCTTCCTTTTACAACCCTCTTCCCCCTCAAATGTATCTGCTGAAACCTCTGAAAGCAGTTGGAACTAATAGAAATTTGTACTGGCTGGTGATAAGCACTTCAACCCAGCAAGTTAAAAACTGTACATGACATGACAGTAGTCAATATGTTTCTCCCCCAAAGACAGGCAAAGTAGCAATCCACTGACAGCAAATATTCTGATGGCTACAATTTCAGTAACTCATAACATGTGCCTACTTGCACAAGTACTAAGCTAGCTACCAGAATTGTAAGCCCCAAAGACAATGCAGATGATAGGAAATCAGATGACAATTACTTTTCAGTTATTTGTTGTTGTTTTGTTTTGGTTTTTTTTTTCTCTCTTTAACAGCTGGATTACCTGAAAGATGTATTGATATAGTCTCAACAGCCAGGGGACAGCATGGGCCCACTATCAAACAAGTGTCCTGCAGCTCTGCAGAGGTCCCTCTCCCTCAGCCTGCAGCAGCTTTGGCACAATTGCAGACCCTGCAGTTACTGCCCCTTTCACTGTACTCCAAAGATCCAACAGCCCAAACAAGTGGCAGCCCCAGCCTGACCCAGTCTGGACTGGGAATTATGATTTCTAAAGGTTAAAGCTTTGGGCCATTAAATCTCATTAGGAATTTTTGTTGGGTTTTAAGCGAGATTCAATTTGCCAGCTGAATACAGATCTCACTCCCATCATGCCTGTCTATTTGCAAGGAAAACATAGTATAATGCCCAACAGATTGTTTCTAATTAAGGGTGCCTCAAAGTTACAACTCTATCACTATTTCCACTCTGTCTGTCAGCTTAAAAGAAAATAGGAGACAGCTCAAACATTGTCTTAAGCATTTCTTGGTACCTCTCCTAGTTTCCTCTCAACTCTAAACTACCTTTCCTTTATGTGTGGTGTGGGAACAGAGTTCACAAGTCCGCTATTAACTGCTGCAAAACAGAAAGATTCAGAACATTAGAGGGATTCACTTCTAACAAAGTCATCATATACTCATTCCTCCAAAGGAGGTAGAAAGATAATCAGAGCAGCAAAGTCCCCGCAGAGCTTTGCATGAGAAAAGGAAACTATTTATACCCGAACAGAACTTAATTAGATTTCTGATGCAATTCTGCATACTTTATTTTTTTTTTTTGTACAGTAAGCACATATCTGCAAGAAATGCCCTAAGCCAGAATTCCCCACAACAGCAGGGCTGACAGAACCTCACTCTCAGGATAGCATTAGCCTTCCTTTTTCTTTTTTCTTAACATACAAGGGTTTTTTTTCAGCTGATCAGTGGGTTGGTTGGTTTGGCCTTTTTTGCCCCTCATGGCAGGGTGATAACTAAACCACTTTCCTTTATATTACTTAGAATCAAACTTGATTTATCCATTCTGCTGCCGATAATGCTGCTAAGCCTTGACATAGTGATTTCCATCTTCAAAGCCCCATACAAAACACTAATTAATCTCCACAGCCCCAGGTGTACTGTACTATGGGAAGATTTATTCCCATTTGGTAGATGATTAATAATTTGCCCTGGGTCACACCCCAAGTTACTGGTAGCACTTTTTTTTCTTTTTTTTTTTTTTTTTTTCTTTTTGCCCCTGACATCTAGATCATGCTATTAGGGAACACAATTTCTCTGTCAACAGGCAGAGTTACAGTATTACAGTAGATACAGTGGGCAAATTGGCCATCAGAAAAGCACCACAGCACCTAATCTTAGTAGCTGGAACACACTGAATGTGCATCACAAGAGTTGATGATGCTGTGAAAACAGCTGGCTTACTGTCACAAGAAGCCAGTAATGCTCATGTGTAATGTGAGGCACAAAGACTCATGAACCAGACCACTGCTGCCACAAGCACCTGCTTCACGTTAGGTCTTTGTGCTATTCTTCTGTCATGGATTACTACGGATTTTTTTGATCCTTCATGCTCCTAACTGTTATCATCTTCACAGTTTCCTGTTTCAAGTTACTCTGGAATTTCCACTGAGGATGCAACTGGCACAGGAACTGATCAACAACAGGATAAAGCATCTTGGCTTATCTCTGGTGCATGTGTTTAAAATGCAGTAGCTCCTTTGTTATACAGGCCCTAACATAGATAACAGTAGTGTGACAGCCCATTTTGCAGCTATGGCCATTTGCAAGGGGACATATGGTAAGTCAATGTCTGAGATGGAAGTTCCACCAGATGTGGAACTCACGGATCTTCTAAGCAAGAAAGGGAGATGAAGAGAAGTACCTGTCCTAGGCTTGTTATTTACACTTCTTTTCTTCCAAATGTTACAAGTTTTGCTTCTTTGTAAAGATATCCTGCCAAGGCACTGGTAAACAACAGCCCTTTCCCCATCTCATTAACAGTCTAGTTAAAACCCATGATCTAGATCTGGAAATTGAAAGGTTAGAAAGAACAAGATAAAGAAACTATCAGATGATTGCAGAACAGCAGGAGAGAGAAGCAGTGCTGGAGAACTCTCCTGGATTAACAGACTCCCAAAGCCTGCATGGCCTTGATGCAAGAAGGTCCCACACTATACCATGTTCTCAGTCTGTGTACCCCTTCAGTGGAAGAACCAGTTCCCATGAATTCAACACTTGTCCAGACAGTCTGTGTTCCAGTATTATTCACACGCTCTCAATTGTACTAACCTTCCAGAGAGGTTAATCTCAGCTCTGCTGAGATAAGCAGACAGAAACCCCAGCGGGCAGGAATTTCCCACTTAACTTTGTACAGAAGAGCTGAGATCAGAGAAACACAAAGCCGTATCACACATGCTGGATACTACACAGCAGAAACTGGAAGAGTCACATACCAAAAAGTAACTTTCAGACTGACAGAGAACAAACAGGCATATAGGCACACGCAGGCATGCTGTGGGCTGGCTGCCTCCCAAAGCCAAGCAGGTTCATCATGAACCAACAATTTCAAAACTGTCTCCTCGATTTTCTCTTGTCTTTCCTATGTATATGGTGCCAAACCTCTACCTAGCCAAGCCTCCAGAGCTGAATGAAAACATAATATTAACAGTATTGAGACAAGAGGCCTGGATAAATCAACATGTTTTCAACAGATTAATGACTTTATCATTACACAGGAATTGCACAGTAGCTGTTTCTGGCTCCTTACATATTGGTAAGTTTCCCTGGACTGCTAGCCACTAGAGACATTTTTTTTGTATAGCTGAGCTGGGCACTCATCATATACCTCACCAATCAAACTAAACAGAATCCTCAAAGCTGCTTTGTGAGTAGCGATTTACAGTATTTTATTTTGTATCCAAATGTTAAGCTTGTGAAGCCTGCAGACTTTTTCCATAAGTTGGAGACCAAGCTGAACTCTAACACAGAAGCAGAAAGGATAACTTTCAGCAGATTGCAGCCTTACTGATGGTTAGGAGTTCAGGAGATGTGTGAGGAATAAAGGCAGTACAGTTGATTCTACAAAGACACAATGATCTGGAGAATATTCTTTTTTTCCCTCAAAGCATGTAAAAAAGACAACTTTTCTATTCATATGGCCAGAGATTCATTCTCCTGATGATCTATGCCTGGCTACAGACAAATTAGGCAGGAGAAATGTTTGTTGAAGAGATAAAAGGAGTATCCAAATGCACTGACAGGATGTGGAACATATGTAGAAAATCCTAAATCACCAGGTAAGCTCTGTCAGATAAATCACTGATTGATCTCCTACCTTCACCAGTCCCTGCAGAGGTGGATTCTTGCTCCTGTACCTCCCTCTCTGTCTGAGTCTCAGCATTCTGCAGCTGAGGCGCCAAGGTCTGGGTACCCTGTGACGTCACAGAGGTGGGGGGATTTCGGGGTTGTAGGCCTATGGCATTCATCAGGCCCATGTCCCTGTCTGTCCTCCATGTAGCTCTGCTGGTTCTGAAAAGAGAGAAAAACAAGTAAGACCAGGATCACTGGAGGCAACAAGCCCAAGCAAGACTGAAACATAAATGTGCAGCTCTTCTTGCCTCCACTCCAACCAAGCACCTGCTTGCTGCTCTGATGATGGGGATGAAAGGAATTGTGACCTCTACTTATTTACACACACTGGTCTCTTGAGTTTTAAGCCAATGGAGTCTTGGAGTCCACTCACCCTTCCACAGATGCAGCATGTCTTACAGGCACAGAGAGATATCCCTGTAGCATCATTAAGCCTGCAGAACAACTGTCTTGGAGTCACTGCACTGAGGAGGCAGCACAATGTGCAGTGCAGAAGCACAAATACACACAAAACCTCCTGCACTGCAGGACAGTTTTAACTCCCATGGATGTACCCTATATTCCTTCCCTCCTCTGGACTTCCTAGTTTGTCAGCATCACACATGAACGCACTCCAGCAGGCATTTCCGCCTATTCCAGTCAGACAAGAGAAGTCCTGTGTTCTCCATAGCAAACAACAGGAACCACCTCAAGGCTCATTAGCTTCTCAGACTTGAACAGCTGAAGTGTACAATGCTACAGCTGAATCTTGACAATGCCACAACGCTCTTTTCTAAATTGACCTCTAAGTGCTGGGAATGGTAAAGAGATTCAAGGAAAGGCTGCTCGTTCACAATCTTTTTTTCATAAGGCTTTGAAACCTGCTATACTTTTTTGCTCTCTTTGAGTTTGTTCATTCTAGACCAGTATTTCTGCCTTCAAGGTGCCATTATACCAGACTGAGTATGCACTGTCAAAAACTTAAGTAGAGGCAGTATTTTTCACTCACAATCATACCAAGGCTGTAGGGCAGCCCAGACATTTGCCTTGTAAACAAGATCACAACCTCCTTGGTATGCTGAAACTCACAACTCAGAAACACAACTATCACCCTCTTGCTAAGAACAGCTGGCTTATGGAGAAATACTTGTAACTACGGCAAGAAGCAATGGACTGCAGCATCACCCTTGTGATGAACAACAACATGTACATCACTGGACAGAGTGAAACAGCCAACATGGACATCAGGGGATTTAGCTTTATTTTTAGAGTTTAGTTTATTGCTGAGAAACAATTGTCCCATGACCAGCCATTAAAAGGATGGAAATCAGTCATCAGGTCAGCACCACAGATTTGCCCTTTTCTCGGTGAACTTCCCTGTTCTTCAGTTACCCTCTAAAGGCCATTTGCTTTACATGGTGTTTTTGACGCATCAAACCCCACACGTTCCTCCCACAGCTGTTACTGGGGCCCTGAATGACACATGTGCTTTACTATCACTGGCATTTTCAGGCAGTGAATGTCACTTGCTGGAAGAAGGCCAGGTGACCCAACTAGGCAATGTCAAAGGGGAAGAAA
This sequence comes from Cinclus cinclus, assembly GCF_963662255.1. Taxonomy (NCBI): domain Eukaryota; kingdom Metazoa; phylum Chordata; class Aves; order Passeriformes; family Cinclidae; genus Cinclus; species Cinclus cinclus. Next base: position 24,305,476 of record NC_085051.1, on the reverse strand, counting down.
ATTGCATATTTAAAGCTGCCAGTGATAAGGGAACAAACAAGTGATGTTGTCAGATCTAACAAATATAGCAGAAAGGGTCAGGTCTTGCTAACCCAGGAGACACCCAGGAGACTCACCCAGGCCGGTCAGTATTCCTGCTGCTGGAATGCACAGTGAAGACATTCTCATTCAGCTGGTCCCAGTGGTACTCAACTCCAGAGTTTAAGGCCCTTAAAATGCCAAAGAAGGAAAAAATATTAGCATGGCAGGACACTGCTCAAGCCAGCATACATTACACCCCCCACAGCATGAAGAATAGTGTTGGTTCCTGCCCTACAGAAACTGCAGATCTAACTCAGTTCACATTTTCATTAAAAACGCTCATCACCATCAACCACCTTACAAACATAGAGTGCTGCATTACCAGATTACTCTGGAATATTCCATTCATTTCAATTCAATATTAGCACCAAGACACAACAAGAGGAGCAGAGAAGTTTTCAGGAAATGAAGACATTCAACTGTGTGTATAAAATCAGGTTACCCTATTCCAAGCAACTAAACAAAGAATGGAAATTGGAATGGAATGGCCAATTCTCCCTGTGGTGTCTGCAAACTCTTCATGCACTAGGTGGTGGTCAGTAAGACACTGCTCTTATTCAACATTTAATTTCTTTGCAAATGATTCTCATTCTACCCATAAATAACCTTTATACATCCCTCTCACTGACAACCACTGCGGAGCAAGGACAGACGTAAAGGATATTTTAACAAGTTTCCAAAGAAGAGCTTGTACTGCATCAACAGCATGTGTGTCTGAAAAGTCCAAACTTGAATTTTACATCTAATGCTACTAAGTATAATGGAACAGCCAACACTCTGGAAACCTCTCACAGAGCATTTCCCCAAAAGATTCATCAAGTCAGGGTATACTGCTCACAGGAACAGACAAGGTTATCAACCACTGCTGAAGAAAACAGGCAATCATAGAAACGAAACCACCGTAACACTGAGAGTACACATCCCACCAAGAAGAAGGTGAGAGCAAATCCAGCTTATTCTGTGCCATACAGAAATGTCACAGGATGAGCACTCACTACGCAGTCCAAGGCAGCACAGAGATCTCCCATCTGCAACTGTGTTCCACCTTCAGAAGCACTCTGGGCTGCATTACCATGGAAGGCACTTCCTGGAGTGTTTTGCCACACTATGCTGACAGCTCATATAAGATGGCCTGGGAGTTATGAAATGGTGCTGTGTACCACCACATGGTTGCTGGACAGCACACACCTGATGGTGCTGGATGGAGAAGCAGCAGTTCTGTGCAGTGGTCACAGCAAAGCAACTGGGGAGAAAAAACACAAACCAACAAAATAAGGCCTGTGTAGACACAAGGGAACTGTGTCTGAAAAGTTGGACTTCTATAACCCTGCAGACAGTCTCAGAATTAGGGGTAGTCCCATAATCTGAAGGAAGGATTCATGGCAAATAGTTGGTAGCTGGTTACGGCTCAGGCACGAATGAGATACTTTATGTACATATAAAAACAGTAAAGAGATGCCTCATCAGAACTGGCAAGAACCCCAGCTTACAGGATGCTGCAGGTCAGACATTCTGCAATGGGAAAGCAGTATGCACTGGATGCCTAGGGCTAGGCTGCCAGAATGACAGCACTCCAGGTTAGGACCCAGGGTGAAAGATGAACAGAATTAGGTCAACCAAATCACACATGGAGGCTACAAGAAGTAACCAGATATTGCTTTTTTATTTTTTGTGCTGAGCTAGTCCTGTGCTGCATTGTACCCCATGAAAGGAGTTTCCAGTGAGATGCCAATTTGCAAAGGTTTCTGAGTTTACTGACAGATGGGAACTTGTCACTAAAACTGTGCCAGTCCCTCTGGCTGCCCCATCCCCTGCCTAATGTACTGACTGAGGCTTAGCTGTCATACTTTGCTGTCTGCGAAGCAGCACAGTCCCTAGGCAAGAGAGACTTTCTGACCTTGTAGTCAAGATTTCCGTAAAAAGTCTAGTGTGCTTGGTATCTACAGCTACTACACAACAGAGCTAAGATGACCCATGCTCTTCTCCCTCTCCTTCCACACGTCTTCATGCTTCCCAAAGAACAGGCATGGTCCCCCACAGCTACGTACATGACTGGTATTCCTGCCAGTGTGTGACTTACTTGTCTTTGCCGGCTTGCCACCTCCCAAGATAAGAAACTAGAAGACAGCAAAGCTTCCCACAGGCCAAGATGGGAGCTGACACTGTATTTCCTGTCCTCTCCCAAACACTTTGTTCCTGTACTACACAGAAAGTCGAGTTCCTGCACATACACTTCTACAAAAGCATCATGGTACCAAGCTGAGATGCAGTACACCAGATGAAAAGCTCCTGGCCTTGCTCCAACCTATTCTGCAGGGTCTCCCTACTGCACAGTTGGGTTGCTGGACAGCAAAGTCTACTCTTACTCCATGCCTTCAATTTACACATGGTGAAATCAACAGGATTCAATTTAATGTATAACTTTTCATATTGGTTTTAAACATTGCTATTTATCAACTGAGCTTCACTACTAGGGTCCTATTAGCTATTCCTTTACTGCCAGAGAATCAAGGGCTTTGCCTTCCTTCCCTAGGAGGACCTGTAGCAGATGGTGCCACTGCTCCAGCTGCTTACTCTGCGAACACCAATAAACAGGCTTAAGCCATGGTCACTATACTTGTCCATGATGGGAGTTCAACGTCCTCAGCACCACTTTAACCTGGCTTTTTGGTTTGGTCTAAGTGTGTCTCCCTGCTGGGCAAAACCAGCTGGCAGTCCCTGCAGCAGCAAGCATCTTCATTGTTACCTTTCAGCAGTGTCTTCCTCTGGCTGGTTACACAAATTACCCTTTTCCAACTCTACCTCTTGCAAAAGCCATAAGGCCCTCAGCATTATCTTTATCCTCCTTTGTATGCATCTGTGCATCTCTGAGCTGGAATTCACACTGGTCTCTTCATAGTCAGCCCTAAGATCAGTATCAAGATTGCTCCTGATTAGGTTTTCCAGCCTTTGGATGATTGATTGATTGAGCCTACAGAAGAGATGATTAAGACTGCATCAAGATACAGTTAGGAAAGCATACACCTGAACTTATCAGAGGGCACTGGTTGGGCACTAGCTTTTATATGAAGATCATAATTCCTCTTTTTAATGAATCAAAATGTCATCAAAGAAATACTGTTATTGCATGGGCTAAATGCCAGTTTTAACATCATGCTTGCATTAGAAACTTGATCACATAATCACACCTTAAAGCAACTTCAGTACACAACAAGATGTGTGTGACAACCACAATTACCTTGGTTTAAATCGGATTTTCAGTTAAGCTTAAGACTTGCTCTGGTTTAGCCACCTATTTAAAATAGTGCAATCTCCCTTTTCAGAAAGCCTAAAGGTTTTTTAGATCCCATTGCAAAATACTGCTTGAATTTTGTAAATGAGCAGCCTTTCACAGTATGTTTCCCAGGAGATTTGCAAATCAAGGCCTGACGATTCATTCCAAAGAAGCAGAGCTTACACTGGAGAAAGGAGTATTTTTCAGGTAATGTAAGCACTTAACTTTTGCTTCATCAAACTCTAGACATAGAAATGCTAGAAGCACTTTACATTTTTCAAGGCATAAGGTAGAAGCTCTGTGTAGCATGGAGCCACTTGGATGCGGATGCAGTAAAAAGGACATTTGTTGCCCAGGGCTTTAGGGTGAAAAATTGCAATTCTCCACACTGTGTCAGTCATGGACAGCGAAGTCCACTTAGTCAAGTTCTTACTTTCTTCCCTTTTATGGCTGTCACTAAGCTCTCTAAGCCCTCCCTGGAAATTTCCATTAGCTTTGTTACATGCAGAGCTGCTCACAGCCTGGATTTCCCAGTAGGGATCTGTTCTAAGATGGACTTTTCCTTCACGCATGTGTCCAGCTCACATTATTAATGAGCTTGGAGAGGATGAAGGGCACAGACTTGCAGGCTTTGCAGAAAGTCAAATAAGGATTTAGAGTGGAGCTTGTTAAGTACCAAGAGCCAACAACCTAGCAAACCTCTTCCTCTGCATGGAGGTATTACCTACACAGTTCAGTTATGTCTCTCAGGAAGAATCTAGGACCAAGTACCAAGAATTAATGACAACATTATTAACAAATTACAAGAGAGCTGAAATACAGTTTACTGCATTTGCTTAACCAGTATTTGAAGGGTAAATAGAAAAAGCACGGGTCAGCACAAACAGACTCAAATGTCTGGGTAACCCCCCCAGCTGGCATATCCAAAACTGTTGAAGAGGAGGAGTTGAAGAGGAGGAGGGATTGGGTGACAACTCCCCAGCTCTACCATAACAATATAGCTCAGGAGCATGACAGCAAGACAAAACAACCCATAATTTGCAAGCAGTGTATGAATGTCCAGGAAGGTATAAATAGCACTTACTACCTTTTCACTTATATCATCAGGGGATGATTTAAGTCAAATCTGAAGAAGGCAACAGCAAAGAGCAAATGCACTGCAACCCTCCTTCAAATCCCGCCACATGGAAAGGCCCAAGAGTAGCCCAGTTGTTTGCTATAGTACTGAATTAATGAAATTTTGATTACAACACTGCTGCCTTGCAGTCCCATCTAAAAATATCAGCACAACCTCATTACGAGAATGAAGACTGTGGCAAGCCCAACACAGAAAGGAAGATGCACAATGATGTCACTGCAATTCACCTGATTTTCATGCTGCCAAGTTTGTTTTCTTCACAAAAGAAAATACTCCTTAAAGCTGATTTCTCAAATATACTGTCCATTCAAGATCACTAAATGTAAGCATACAAAACCAGATTAGTTTGCAAAGGATTTGAATTTACCGAGACATGCTTTCTTCCCTTTGTGTAAACATGTCATTCTTAAGCCATTCAAACTGTATCAAGGAAATAGAGTGAGCTACAAGACAGCAAGGTGACACTATGCTAAGGAACAGGAATTTATTGTCCTGGTTTGGGAAGGAAGAAGCAGCACACAGTATCTCGTGCAGTGCAATGCAATGCTGGCCAGATTCCAGATGCATCCTTGTCAGCAGCCCATTATCTTTTCTGCCAGTGTGGTGATGATCAGAGCAGCAAGCCTATCCCTAGCTCCCATGATTAGCTAGGCAATGGTATTGTTAGTACAAGGCGAAGTTAGGCACTCCCAGCAGCTGCCTGGATAGGAAAACAATAATTTCTAACGCCCTACTTCATAAATATTTAGCTTTTTGTGCAGGCGATGAACCACGTGCAGAGACAAATCCAAGTGAAAACTGGCGGCAGTGCAAACTATGGAATTAGCAAATGAGATTTCAGGAGTCATTCTGCATGGCAGTTAACTCCCTTTGACCAACAAGAGGTGGCAGCTTCATTGGCACCAACCCATGTGTAACTAGCCAGGGGAAGGGCACAAGATCAAGTACAGGAATTCAAGGAACACAAGATCTGCAGTTTATGATCGACAACCACAGATATTTAAATGACAGATGACATCATCCAGTTCATCACATTGAGATGAATGATGCATGTAACAGCAGCCTCATTTTTACTTCTCACATTGATACAACCCACTAATTTTCCAGAATCCTGCAAGTTCTCCCTGTGTGAAAACCAGCAACCATCCAGAAACATACCCTAATACCAACTTGAATTGTCCATGGTGCTGCAGAAGCAGGACAGCAAGCAGCTTGGTGCAGCTGGTAGCTGTGTGCCTGCTTCAGGAAGGATGCCAGCTCAGCTCAGAACACTTTATGAGATGACTGGTCCTGTTCATTTGATTGTGCACTTCTGCCAGCTAGGTTAAATGTTGGGATTTTTGAAAATGGTGTATTCAAACTCACACCATTTACATATGGTCAGCCTTATAAAGCTGGTGGCACCAGTAGCTAATTCAGTAGCTCTTCTGTCTCAACAATGTAAACACATACAGGTTTGTTTTGCATACCAGTGGACACCTAAGGCTGGATGCAGTTCATGATCTTGTGGCTAGTGGATAAGATTTAGATAGAAGGGACACCCTTAACAGCCATCTCCCCTGAGCAAAATTTTGGTATCTCAGCTAGGTAATAGAGTCATCAGTCAGCTACAGGTGGTAGGTACTTCAGAGAGAAAGAAGAGGGAGTGAAACAAAACAGAGATTAATACAATAAGAACCCAAACAGAATAGTCTCTTCTGATCCACAGGACCACTACAGCTAAAAACTAAGTGACTTCCAGGAGTCAGCATTTACAACCCACCTACAGATTATATGTAGAAGATAAGGAGACTCATAAAATCATTTTAAATGGATAACATGCCACGAGAAAGCATTAAGAGGAATTTGTCTTATATTCCATGGGAGAAGTCTTCAATGAAGAATCAGTCTTCTGACACTTTCAACAGGAATAACAAATGCAAATTAAGCACCAAGACAATGACAGAGCAGAAAGAGAAGAGTTTAGTATGAAAGTGTAGATGATTATCTTGGGACTCAAGTGCAAATATTAAGCTTGAGAGTGCTGCTCTTAAGGAATGCAAGGTTGCATTCAGAAAATACTGTACTGAGAATGAGGACAAGAAAAGTCCCTCTCAGACAGCCTTCATTCTGCCAAAACACCAGAACAGTTTTTAAAAGTGATTTTCCCGGAATTTTTTTACACTACTCTCTGTAAACACACTGTGTTTACATGTAGTGTGACATGGGAAGTTGTAACTTGTATCAAGTTTATGAGAAAAAGAGCACAGCACCCAGGCCAAATAGCCTGGAATAAACAAGGCAGAAATAGATCAAATAAGAATTTCCTGAATTTTCACTGGTTTTCTTCACACTAAATCTTGCCAGTATGCCAAGGTATCCTGTGATATCTGGCTCCAACCACACCAAGCACCAGGTAGGGACACCTCTGGAAGGTAAGTAAGAGATTCCAAAACAGACAATTTAAAGGTCTTCAAACAAGCACAGATCAGCTTGGTATTATCACACACGTAGCTCTAAAGATAGATAACTTGCTTAAGTCCTCTAAAAACCTAAAGGCTTGTTAATTGACTGAAGTGATTACAGGCAGACTATACTCCAAATAAGCTTTTGAACCCTCAGAATATCTTAGACTGTTTATGATCTATTAGCTCTTCCAGTGGCTTAGACAATTTAGGATATTAGGAGTTTTTGGGGGAGTGCAAATTGCTTACACCTTTCAAGGGTTTAAAACTTCTTAAACTGCTACAACTGTTCAGAGCCAAAGTCACTCTTTAGTCATATTTGAGTTTTCATTACTGTTTTAGCAGAAACTAACATTGATGAAGTAGGCTTCTTTTGTAGATCTTACACCAGCAAACCAAACCAGGAAAATGCATCTAGAATGGGAGAAAGCAACGTCAAAACAAACGTTTAAAATTAGCAAGCATAGCAAATGCTTATTTTTAATGGAACATTGGAATGTGCACACACAAAGCTGCCAAGCTCCAGAACCAAGATCTTGGTTTGGTCAAATCTCAATGAGATCCACAGGGCAAGCAAAGTTTTCTATTTTTAATCTTCAGCAGCCTTGAAATTATCCAACTGAAAAGTATTCTGTTTAGCATACAGGAGAAAATGTCCCCAAAAGAAAAGGAAAAAAAAGCAAAAAGTCATCAAGAACTCAAACTGCAATTATTTCTCCAATTATTCACAGTTTGTAGACATGAAGTTAAGACCATTTTCAGAAGGAATTAAAATAGGGAAAGAAAATAGGAAAAAAAAAAAACCAACAAACTGGTTGCTTTATTTGCTAGCTGGATTCATTAGCAGAGTCCTGCTGGAAAAAACAGGCATAAGTGACTCCAAATAAAACTCCACAAATAATATAGATTAAAGACTGGAAAATAAAAGAAAATCTTATTGGAAAGCCAAGGAAGTAAACAAGTGAACAGGGAAGGTCTAGTATAGCTCTGTGGAGAAAAGGTTATAAGACAGCCGGAGAACTTGTGCTGCAAGAGATGGAAAAGACATTCTAAAAATAAATATGAGGAACATGGTATTAGAATAAAAAAAGGTCTATTCGTTTGTGAAGCTAATGACAAAAATCAAAGATGTTTCAAAGTGGACAAGATATTGAACTCTCTTCTCTGAAGTCTCCATTTATAAAATATCCAAGTGTACTTGTGCAATTAGGGAGCAAGAAATATGCCAGACATAGCATAGCAGCTAGTTGCATTCATTTAGGATTTGTTTTTTAAGTTAACTTTTTTGAGTCATTCCCACCTGTTTTTTAACATGTTACCAAAAAAAAAAAAAAAAAGGAAATGACAAAAGGGCAAAAAAGTCAACTTAGTAGCGTTCTTCATAAAGAAAGCCATACTTAAAACTGACTATTACTGTCTTTTAAGTGTAACTTTTATTCTTAAAGAGAGTAATATAACAAAAAGAAAAAAGAAGGTATATTGAAACAATGAAAGAGTGAGCCACATGCAGTAGGTAGTTAGTAAAATAATTGCTTGCATGAAATTTAACTGCTTTTGAAGACAGAATTAGAAAAAAGTACAGAAAGAAAAGGTGGCAGGTGTGATCTGAATAGATATAAGTGAAGTATCTGGTAACTGTTTCTACAGCACATGGCTGTGCTCTTACAAAGAGTGCTGCTGAAACTCAGGACTAGTTAGGACCTGCAGATGCCAGTGATGCAGTACACAAGCTGGTAAATACCAGGCTACAATCTCTTAACACAGAGCTCTGTACCAAGCTCCCTTTCTCATGGTGGAAAATGAATGTCACTAAATAGTCAGTGCTACAGTATATCTTGAAGAACTGGGCGAAGGAAATGAACTTGCTAATAACCGAAAACTAAAAGCAGCTTTCAAAATTTAACTTTAGGAACCACAGACATATTAAGTGGAATTGTATGAGGGCAACTTTCACTTAATGCCATCAGTCTTCCTGGATATCCCATTCACATACAAAAAGGGAAAAAGAATAAAAAATGGTATCAGAATGGAAATACTTTTTCAAGCCTCCACATTAGCTCTCTAGTTCTTCAACTGCAAATGATCAAGCCTTTGGCACTGAGGTTACCCAGGCTTCCTTGCAGAATTTGAAAATAATTCATTTAGGTCTTTTTCTTAAATGCATGAATAACAAAATCCAAATGCATGCTTGCAGGATGCATCTATAATGCAAAATTGGCCATCTTTCCTCCTTTTCCGTCCTTTTATCAATTAAAAGCATATTTTACCCTCATTTAGACAACTCAGTGTATCTTGTGGTTAACAGGCAGCAAAAGTCCAGGACATGCATTCATTTCCTTGTTAAACACCCCGTGCAGATGCTGCCTTTCAAAAGGCCATTTGCAGTGAGGACTCAGACATAAATAGTATCTACAGCTACCCCAGTTAACAATAGTGAACATTCCCTACACAGGGCTGCTAACATCCCTTGGTTACACATGAAGGAAGACAGCTCCTCCTTCTGCCTCCTTGTTTACTCCATCCTCCAGGAGGTATTCTTAAGAAGCAAAGGATGTAGCTTATGCTGCTGGGAGCATCATGGCTGGAGGCTGCAGAGCCTGAGGAATGGAGCCAGCCAGTGGTGAGACATGCTGTGCCAGGCAGCTGCATAGATTAACATCCCTTTACCAGTGCTGATAACTAGATGTAGACACACTGTCCCCATGACTAGATGGGAGGATATGCCATTCTCAGAGAAAAAAAAAAAAAAAACTGGCACAGACAGATAAATGATTGCTTTCCTTGCAAAGCATAGGAATTTATCATAAAGAAAATTTTCCTGGAATAATTTCATGTTAGAGGCAGATCTCACCCCAAAGAATTAAAATATGCACACTGAATAGCACTAAATCAGATTGAGACTCTCCACACCTACTTCCCAATGAGAGAAATCTAAGGAATGCTGCCTCTGAACCAGATGCATCTTCAGGGGTATATGAATTCCATTACCAGAGGCTCTGACTGCTGAAGAAATCCCTCCTCTCTTGTGGATGTCTGCCTTAAAAAGCTAGTCTTAGACAAGGTGCTTCAAGAGCTTGAAGTTTTCTCAGAACAGTGAGGTTTTGGGAATAGTATTTGCAAACTAATGTGAGACCGAATCCTTCCACAACCTGCTCCTGAGCACAGAAGAGAGGACACTCAAGATGAAACAACAAATGATTGATATTTGGATGCCTGCCTTTCTCCCATGATGGTTCTCCACAAGCAAAGACAGCAAAGGGCAGGTCCTCACCACTTCTGGTCTCACCTGTTAATGTTTCACAAGACAGTCAATGTTTGAGATGCCTCACCAGGGATGTTTCTGAAGGGGAAAGCTCTTGTTGGGATGTAACAGGATAGGAAAGATTATGAGCATTAATAATCAAATTCCTTTTTAGTTCAGTAGAGAGGTGTTTCTACCATATAAGACAGACACGAGGATTTTATTCCATGATGCAAACCTAAAGATTCAGAAACTGAACCAAACCTTGAAGTATGCAGAGTCAAGAAAGATGCACAAAACTTTACTGAAGATGTCAGTTACAAAGGATGTCAGGTAGAATGCAGCAAGGGAAAAACATTCTTTGGGAGGCTAAAAAAGCACTACCAGACATGCAGAAAAGTCAGTGTGCAGCACGACAACAGAGGAGTGGGGGGAATTCACACTGCTCTGTATCACTTCCTGTGACAGACCTCCAGGCCACAGTTGAGTAGTACATAGTTCATTTCACTTCCTAAATGGAGCACACTACCTCACATGGTATACCTAAATGGATTCCTGTTTATTCTGACATGGCTCTTCCACTGAATATCACTGTTATCAATTTAGTGTCTTGATTTAGCTCAGTGGTGCCCATTTTTGAGAACATGACAGCCCCAGAGCCTTGCAATGCCACACTTTTGGACTGAACACAAATTCATCTTAAATCCAAAAAGCACAGATTACCATGTGTTAATGTGAAACCATGTGCAAGCAGACAGCAGACTCATGATCTAACATATATGCAAGTCTACCAGTTTGCAACTGTTGGGGGTTGGTTCTTTCCCTTTTCCCTCTGTGGAATTTTCCCCATTGTCATGCTAAGATACCTGTTGACTAGACCCTGGTGGCAAGGGGGAGGGGAGAGAAGAGGGAAGCCCCCGCGAGATTCAAACAGCCAGAAGAGCAGACGGAAGGCTCTGGCTCGGCCCATTTCCCCCTGGAGAGTTTGGACGAGAAGGACAATCGCCCCCTCTGTCCCATCCCTGCCATGCCAGCGCCGGGAGCCATCCTCACTGTTGTCGGACCCTGCCCTGCTGCCTTCTTGCTATAAACTACCACCATCCAGCACTCTGCTGAGCACTGGGACCCACACCGTGAGCAGAGAGCTCTCTCTCCATCTCTCTCTCCCCCTGGGACAGCTCTGCCATCACCCCCAGCCCTCCTGCAGCTCTGCGGGACCCGCCCGCCCCCAGCACCGGGAACTGCAGCTCAGGGAAAAGGTGCCTGCAGCCAAAAAACACTGGGACTGAGTTACTGTTCTGTTTGTGGGTAATTTCATAGCTGTTGTTGTTCTTGTTTGTCTTGTTAGATATACTAGTAAAGAACTGTTATTTTTATCCCCATATCTTTGCCTGAGAGCTCCCTTAATTTCAAACTCATAATAATCTGTAGGAAGGAAGGATCACATTTTTCAGTTCAAAGGGAGGCTTCTGCTTTCCTTAGCAAACACCTGTCTTTCAAACCAGGACAGCAACCCCAACAACAGTGTTGTAGTTGACAACTACAAGACCCTCAGAAAGGAAAAGGCTGTCACAACCTCATAAAGACTGCAACCTATTTCCAAGCCACATCTGAGCCAACACTCTCTTATCAGCAGGATTTGTCTGTGAACCACAGACCTGAGTCCTCTTGCTCCAGCTCCAAGACCAGACTTGTGGAAAGTAAATAGTTTCTCCTGTTGGTTACTTGTAGAGGAAGTTATTTCTAAAAGCTGGGTTACTGCTGCACAGGAATCCAATCCCCTGGGTTCTTTCTGGGGCCACCATTCCTCAAAGACTTGGATTCAGAGGGTAAAGTACACAAAGTTTTTAACAGGTAATACAGATCTGCTCTCACCTCCTTAGAGCACAACAGCTCTGAGAGCCAACTTGTCAACACCTGTTAAGATGGGAACCTTGGGTTTAAAATACCAAAACCTACCTCATGGCTCAACAGTTCAGTCTCACCCTCAGTCACAAGTACTCAAGTCATATACTCGTCTCTGCAAGCCAAGCTGCATTTCCAAACAGCTGGGTCTTTTGCATACACCCAATCAATATACAAGCTATAGCAGAAAGCACCTGGTTGCCACCTTCCTCTAATTTGCAGTAACAACCTAGTCATAGTCAATTTGTACCTTCTTGCTCTCTAATAAAAACATATATATGTATTTATGTGTCTAGTTCCAAACTGCTAGACCCATTATTCCAGTATTGAAACAGCCAGGTGGCAATACACTCATCTGGATGACAGCTGAAATAGTCTCATTATACAGGTGTTGGAATAGCCAGGCATGGGCTCACCAAAGGGAAGTCACACTTAGCCAACCCGATTGCCTTCTACAATGGGAATACTGGTTAGATGGATGGGAGAAGAGCAGTGGATGTTTTCTACCTTGACTTCAGCAAGCCTTGTAACACTGTCTCCCATAATATCCTCATAGGCAGATGGGACCTGCAGGATGGATGTGAGGATGGAGTAGTGGATTGAGGTGGCTGAGTGACAGGTCTCAGAGGGTCATGACTAGTAGCACTGAGTCCAGCTGGAAGCCTGTAACTAGTGGTATCCCATGAGGGTTAATACTGGGCCCAGGACTGTTTGATTTATTCATCAATGACTTGGATGAAGGGGCAGATCCTCTTCAGAAAGTTTAATGATGACACAAAGCTGGGATGGCCAATGCCCTCGAGTGCTGCACTGCCATTTAGAATGACATTGACAGGAAGAAGAGATGGGCAGAGAAGAACTGACTAGAATTCAAAAAAGGCATGTGCAGGTTGAGGGGCTGATCTGCTGGAATGCAGCTCTGTGGAGAAGCACATGGGGGTCCTGGTGGACACATTGTTCATGAGTCAGCAGTGCCCTTGTGGGCAAGAAGGCCAATGAAATCCTGGGTGTACTAGGAAGAGCTTCAACAGCTCTTTGACAAGTCAAGAGAGGTGACCCAGCTCCTCTACACAGCCCTGATGAAGCCGAATCAGGAGCACTGTGCTCAGTTCTGGACTTCTCAGGACAAGAGAGACATGGGGCTCCTGGAGCAGGTCCAGTGCAGGGCTACACTGATGACTAAGGGACTGAAGAGAGGATGTCAAGAGGATGGAGCCAGGCTTTTCTTGGCAGTGCTGACCAACAGGCCAAGAAGAGAATGGGCAGAAACCGGAACACAAAATTCCACCAAAACAAGAGGAAGGACTTCTTTACTGTCCAGGTGACTGAGCACTGGAACAGGTTGCTCAGTGAGATTTCACTGTCTCCTTCCCTGGAGATATTAAAAAGACATCTGGTCACTATCCTGAGTTATGTACTCTAAAGGATGCTGCCTGACCAGAGGTTAGACTAGATGACTTCCAATAGTCCCTTTCAACCTTGGCCATCCTGTGATATAAACTGAAATAGTTCTCGCTTCTTGGATATTTATGATAGGCTATATAACCCCCTCCTTATCTTTCCTTTCTAGCCCTGATAAAGACTCCACACTGCAGATCTTCCTAGTTAAAATGTTCCCCTGATCCCACTATCAAGCACTCTAAGCTACTGTGCCAGTTAAAAGGCAAATTTTAAACTATTCCAGCTTAGATATCTAGCTTCTTCTACACCCATTTTAATATTTTGCCATCTCTGCTGTTAAGCATCTTGTATCTCATCCTAGAACTAAAGTTTTTCTTACAGCCTCATGTATTGATGGCTTAATCACCTACAATCAACTAAAACCTCAAGTCTTTCTCCTCCTCCATCATTTTATCTACTGAACTCAGTGTAATTAGTCACTAAGTGCACTTTGTACTGTTAAGTTCTCATTCCTATAGCTCCAGTCACTTCCACAGCTATCCAATTCCTTTGCAATACTTTAATTTTTCTCTGCAATGATGAAGCTAATGTCACATCCTCAGCAAATTTATTCAGTGCATCATTACCAGCCATTAGTGTAAATAGTATTAATCAATCAGCTCCAGAATTTTTTAAAGAATTCCTATGACCTCTTTTCTGACAGAGTCCAGATGTCAATAATATTGTATTCTTTCCTTTAACCAGGACTTCACCACGTTTTACCTGATCTTGTTCTAATTCTCTAGAAATTAACCAGTTTTATTGTAGTTCCAACACAGGAACTGCCTTACTAAACCAGAGACATATTAGACTTAGAGCAAATCCTTGGCTGACCCTTTGATTAGAAATAAAACCATAAAATTCTCAAGGACAAGTACACAACCTACTGTACTCCACTTTAGTCAAACCACAATGCATTTGATCCCACTTTCCATGGTTTTTATTTTACTTACCTTCAAAATATGCTCTATAAATTTGTGCACTGAGATTACAGTTATGGACTGCCAACATAATATGACCTTGCCATTTCCATTTTTAACTAGTGTTTCGTTTGAACACTGGGAGGACTACTTGTTTAGCATCCCATCACGAGTCCATGGAGTTCAAGTTATGCCTTTTTTCTTCTTTTGTTTTGGTCAGCTTGTACTTCCAGTCTACTCATTTAAATCCTCTGCTTGAGGAACAGCTGCCATTTCAATCTGTTTATATGATTCCTGTCCTGTAATACTTGGTTTCAAATGCCTCCGTTGTATATGGGAATTAAGACCCAGGGAATTACAACAATCTCTGTTGTTTGCTACTGACCACAGTATTCTTTGCCAAATTAGAACAGAAGGGGGATTTCAGCAGTACAGCATCTTCCTGCTGTTTGCTAGACTATCCTCCATACAGCAGTAGTCTATCAACTGCTGAATCCTGCCTTTAGTATTTTTCTTTCACTGTATTACTGTGTATGGAAACCACAGAAATATTTTTCTCCCTCAGTTCTCAAGTTAGTTCTCAAGTTAAAGTCAATACACATACCAATCTCAAATCAGGTTTATTAAGTCAAGAACTACTGAGAGGGCATCCACACGTCAGGATTTTTCCTTTCTCTAAGGATCTGTCAAGTAGATCTGGAACAGACACCACACTTGCAAGACACTTCTACTCTGATAAAGCCTCACTAACCTTTGTTTTCTGATGTTAGTTCCCCAATGAAAATTATACAGCTCAGTGAGTATCTATACCTCCATGGTGAGGTTTACAAGTCACTCTTGACTGCTGTTGGTCTATAAAATGGTGCAGTCGAGAACAGAACACATCAGGTGTCCTGCTCCAGAAAGAACCCACTAGTCCATGTGATGTTTACAATTATCACCATAAGTATCAATCACTCCAATCCACCAGCAGGAAACCTGCTGAAGCATTTTTGTCAATCCCTCCCAATAAATCTCCCACCTATACAGCCACCTTGTTTCATGTTCACATACGAAACACCCTATTTTTGTTGGGATTGTGTATAATTAACATGGTGAGTTAAGAAGGTTTTACACAGATGTTGCAGAAGGGCTGATTGTGTTTCCATAACATACCATGAAAGTGTTCAAATTAACTCTTTAATTAATGAAGTGTCAGGAAGAGACATGCCACTCAGCTTTGGGGTACTGCAACCACTGGAATGTGGAAATGTAATGTGGGGTGTGTGAAGTCAGGACAGCCAGATCAAGCTTGACTCTGCAGCATTCAGTCTAAGAATCCACCCTCAGGGAGACTTAATTTCCCTGGGTTCTCATTCAAGTTCATCTCATGAACCATAATCAGTAGACTAAATCTTAACCACTTTTCTATACTGACAATAACTTATAATACTCTCCAGTTTAAGAAAAGAGCCATTATTCTCAAATGATTCTTCAGTTTAGAAAATACAGCAACTGTTCTTAAAGAAAGCCACTTATCCTGAGAGTGATTACAGTTTATTTGTAACAGTAGCTTGTAGAACTTCATGTATAAATAAGGCCTTGATGAAAGAATTTGTTCAAGAGAACAAGAAGGCTGTTTGAAAAGCACTGCCATTCTGTACTACTAAAACTGGTCCAGTCTGAATTCCAACCATAGACTTCACCAGAAGGCTGTGCTGAATTAGTCACTGTTACAATTGCATATATTTTTTCTGATTTTTTTCTGGTTCTAAACTGACAACATGACTCTCCTCAAGTACCACACGCTTGATGTCACGGCACAACAGATGGAGTCCACATGCATGTGGTACGATCACCAGCAGTGCTTTAAGTTTCTAGCTGCCAGATTTTAAGTTCCAAGGAACTTCCAAAATGTGAAGCACAAAGTACCAGGAAATAACTGAAGCAGAGAAACCCCTGAAGTGTCCCTGCAGCATAGAAGAAACATGGCTCCAAAAGAACACTTGGACAACATATTGGAGAGAAGGGTTACAACAAAGTATTATGCAGACACTTCTCAAGAACACTGAAAGCAATATGTGTCACTGTCATCATCTGTGTCAGACCACAACTAAATTAGCTTGTGTTGAACTGTAGGCTGTAAGGAACAGTTACACCTTTCACAACTCTATACAAATTAAAGAGCACTGAAATGTACACGTCACACCACCAGGCTTTAAGTGAGGACACCAAAATAATTCTCTGGCTTGCTCATAATCATGACAAAAATCTTTGCAGTTCACAGAATCTCTTGCTTGAATACTGTAAAAAGTATTTGATAATTCTAGGTCAGCAACTTTCAGCCTGGTTGGTGGTCTTCAGAAAGTCCTTGAAAGCTGAGGAAAGCAAAAATGCAACTCAAATTTTCTGTCACTGTAAACTTTTAGAAGTCTATAAATCCAGAGAAGCTGCAGTAGTCATATAAGAAATAAAGGATCCAGAAATCTTAGTAAGACATGGGAAATGACATGAGCTAATGAGATGCACTTCAAACACTCTCTGAAGTCTACCATCAGCAAAACACTGATTGTAAGAGATTCTGGTAAACACTGTGGCAGTCCAAAAGAAGTTTTAAGAATTGGGATTTTTGGATCCTTCAAACACAAGAAAAGCCATGTTAACCCCACCACCCTGAGAACAGAATGGCTAAAGCAGTTATATCTCCATGTAGTGTCTCATGTAAAGCAAGCACTTACTCTGGTCGGCAAATCACCAGGTCCCCTTTGTTGGTGCCATATGCCAATCCCAGGCCCGGCTCAGGCAGCCAGCGAGCAGAGTTTATGCTGACATGTCTTCTCTGGTCAGCAGGCATTGGGTACAGAACGTTGAAAACTCTCTGGAACAATAACAGGAGATTACTTGACAGGACAATGCAAGGCAGGAGAGCCAAGGAGGCTCAAACAAATTTCCCTGCAGCAGCACAGATGGCCACAGAGACGTGTCACTTTACAGGACATTGCAAGAAATCACTAAATCAGCAGTGAGAGTAAGCAGCTGCTAGAAATGTACATACATGTGCCCTTAAATCTTTAATAGGCTGACTGGCGTACAGCTGTGAAGCATCCAGCAACCAGAACCGGGTACACTGACAACAATCCACTTAGCCCAAAAATATGACACATGGAAATCATAAAAATAAAGACATGGGAAATAGAAAAAGCAGTAATGAGTCAGTTTGGCTACCTAGAATAGATAGGGACAAGATGTGTCAGTGTACTGGGCCATTAAAGTATCAGGACTTCAGAAGGGTAGGACTGAAGACTGCATTCACAAGACCAAATCATTAAGAGAATTTCTGCAGAAATTTAGCTAGTAAACTGTAACCACTGCAACTAACATAGACTTTGAATCTGGACTTTCAATGGGATAAATCCAAGGTGAAAGACAGGGTTTCCTTTGGATTTTCTAGTGGGCAAGCATCCAGCCATCATAAAACCTTTCTTCCAGATTCCACAGAAAAGGGGATGGTGGTGAACCAGTAAGCAGAGAAGGGAATGATGGCATGCTAGAACAACAGGATAAATGTTGATGGGAACGTTCATCAACCACTACTGCACTGCTGAAGTGACTTCAAGTAAATAATTAGGACTCAACCAAGTGGGGCCATTTTACTCCACAGCTGTTGCACACTGCATATCTTGTCTGTTTGACAATTTAACTTGAGAAGCATGAGTCAGGGATTACTTAACTATGTGCTGTCCAATAGCTAGTACCCAGAACCTTCATCCTGACCATCCTGGCACAAAGTTAAGTCAGAGCAAAACAATATAGCTACATTATTTCCCATCACCTGTAACAAATTTAAATGCTCCTCTAAGGAGGTCACAGTAGTCAAGAAAAAAGGATTTCTCTGTAGGGCAGAAGCTGGCCACTCTTTGCCTTGGCTATCACTCAGCAGTTAGTGAATTCAAAGAACCTCAGCATTTGGGCAGAAGGAACAGGTCTTTAGGGGTTTAGCTAGGTCTTACCCACCTCTGTTATGTTAGTCCCATTCCCCTGCCCTGCCTTGCTTGCTGGGGCAGCAAGGAGGGAAGACCAAGGGGAGAAACAGAAACGGGGAGGTGGGGGGGAATTAGATGCACGATGGTTAACACCTCTTACCATGGAGATTAGGGTGCACTCTCAGATGGGACGATTGGATTTGGAGATTGGATTGGGTTCTGCTAGAACCAGGAGCATAAATTCATAAAATAAGCATTCTTAGTCTCTCAAGTCTGCAAGGCTCTTCCATCATATCCTTC
The DNA here is from genome assembly GCF_963662255.1 of Cinclus cinclus. Lineage (NCBI taxonomy): Eukaryota > Metazoa > Chordata > Aves > Passeriformes > Cinclidae > Cinclus > Cinclus cinclus. Next base: position 24,286,771 of record NC_085051.1, on the reverse strand, counting down.
TTTGGCAAGTCAGAAACAGTTTCTCTTCTACTGAGAATGGCTTTGTGACATCTCAGGAAGCCATCACCTTCCTGGGCTAGCAGCAAGCTCTCCCAGCTGGCAGGTCAGCTTGCACAGCTGTTGTCTCACACCCTCCATAAGCAGCCACACCAAGGCAGGAGACTTGCTGGACACATCTGAGCTTTACTGCTTTTACTGCTTTGCAGTAAACAGCACCCCATGGAAAATGCTCCTCCAAGGACATGAGTCTGGTTTTGAAAACCTGCAAGTGCTGGCCGAGGTCTGAATCTCAAAGACAAGATAGCTTTAAAATTCTGCATCAGAATAGTTGCTTCATCATTCCACTCCATTCAATTCTAAACAGCTTGTCACGATGAAGAGCTCCCCTCCCCTGCTGCTTTCCACTCCCACGCTAATGGGACAACTCCATGCAGTGTTAAGGGTGATGACATCCGTGCGTGTGGTAATTAGTACATAAAAAGAGAAAGCAGCTGTACTGGCATAATCACCACTCTCAGCAGTAACCAGGACCCATCTAATCAATCTGATGCAGTCATACAGACTGTCTGTTGCAATTGCATCCATTAGCAAGACCCCCTGCTCTATACACAGAGTGGAAAAAAAAAATCAAGTTCCTTCAACATCAGCAGGTCCTTCTCTTCAAAGAAGGTCAAAACTCTGCCAGGAAGCATTATTTGCCACAGATCAGAGCTAATTCCTTTTTGATTTTTTTTTTTTTGGTCTTCTTGTTTTGACTGCTAAATCTTATAAAAAGTTACTGAGATATTTGAACCAAAGTAGCCAGCCTGAAAACATACCACAGACTGACCATACCTCCTTGCTGTGGATTGTTCAGGCTTTGTAATTCTGAACTTCTACGAAAAATACTCAGGTTACTACAGGAATCCTACATAAACACAACTCTCCAGATTCTAGGTCAAGTGATTGCTGCCAACCCTCAAACTTAAGCTTAAAATTAACAACACATAAAGTTGATAATTCAACAGTTTCTTTTCATTAGAGCTGGTCCACAGATTAATTGCAGACCTTGTATAACAGCCATGTTGATGGCCAAGGGTTCAGGAATCAGTTTACAATCACTGTTGTAAAAGTACAATGATTGATCTTTAAGGTGCCCACCATACTAGATCAGTTTCCAGAGAGCTTATTTTTAATACTGTGACACTTCTGGCTGGGAGATATCACACTGCACCACACGTTATCAGCCCATAATCACCATCAGCAGTCACATAAAGCTTCCATGGTCTTCACCATAACTAATGTCAAACTTGTTCTTAGCATCACTATACTCCCAATTCAATAATACATAGCCACACCATTTTATGTGTCAATTCAGCATTTTACAAAGTTGGCAGCTGCCTTTATGTCCAGATGCTCTTCTCAAATAGTTTTGAATGGTTTGTTTCTCTAACTACAAACACTGTGAAGTCTGAGGAGTGTGAGCTTCAGAACATACCTATGAAGCTTAAGCCCTAACAGGTAACACAAGTATAGCAAGCATTGTTGCTCTTGCAACAACAATGACATATAAATATAATTTCAGTACACATGACAGGTCATACTCCTTCCCTTTAGGGCCCTGTGATCCAGCTTGAATTACATAGAACAGTTGCTTGACCTGTACTTATGTTTGTAGAAAAACATCTCTCCACACTTTGCCAGGGATTCCAGCAGTCTTCTGTCATTTCAAGGAATCCATGTTTCCTTGAATTCAGGGGATGTCAGGAAGGTAAAAGTCTTCCTCTAGAAAAACTGTCTAGGTAGCTAAACTTCCACACAAAATGCAATTTGTACCAAGAGAAAGCAATACTCACTAAAGACACAAGTCGGTTGCTTCCATTCTATAATCCCTGTAATCATGAAGTTGGGGAAATATTTGGTTGAGCAATTTTTGTCTACACTTTTCCATTTCCAAAAACTGTACTAGAGGTACTGTATTTACCTCTTTGGTCTGCTTTTTCCATCCTCACTCAACAGTAGTGGGCATGTGCATCATGCACCAGACTCTAAAGCTGTTTTCATCTCTTCACAGCCATAGGAGAAGATGGCTCAAAGAAAACAGGAATATAAGGCATGAAGATAAGGAAAAAATAGGCCCTCAAATTATTCAACAAATAAGCTGCATTTGGAGTGCAAAGGCCACTTCAAGCCCACTGCTGCTGCTTCCCCTCCAACTTGTCACTGCTGTAGCATCACTACTGTCACACCTGTCACAGACACAAACTTAGGTATTTACTTATGGCAGAGTGCCAGGAGAGGTTGCATGACAATCAACAGCCTCAAGGAATCTTTCTCAACAATCTCTGCCTCAATGTCAAGCTGACAGGCCCAGGGCACAATACATAAGCACAGAGTTAGACAGTTAATTTATACCTGCCCTGGAGGGGTAAGGAAACTTTTTGCTGAAAGTCTCTGCTACGCCCTCATTATTCAGCTAGTGCTTCTGTCCTCCCCTCCCATTCTGTATTAGGGAAGCTGCTGCTTTTTAATAACACCCTTCAAATTCCACCTTTCTCCCCCATTTCTGGGATGTTGCAACACTAAAAAGCTGGACAGTACAATTGCCAGAATCCTCTCAATCATCAAAGCAGCAGCAGGCTGCCCCAAGTCTGTGCTCCTGCTGCCAGCTGGCCACAGTGCTGCACCACTCGCTGGATGTAGGCAGTGCCATGCCTGGCCAAAGCAGAGGCATCACATCATCTGCACAGACACCTCTGTGCTCCAGGCCTTCCTATCTCTAAGGAGAGCAATGGAAAGGAGGGGAGTGCTGAACACTACTTATTTGGCAGAGTGAAACCTTTCTTCTCTCTGGCACTGAAGAAAGAACAAACATGTTTTGAAGCTGGAGAAGAGAAAGTTTTGGCACAAACAGGTAGGAAAACTCAGTAGGATCTCTTTTTATCTTTTTTTAATTCAATAGAGACACTTTTGCTTTCGACTAGGTACATTTGCTCTCAAGATGCCAATAAACTTCAACCCATTACCTTTGCTTAGCCTAAGCAGTAAGCTGGCTATTAGATCAGCCTTGATTAAGACTGCTTGTGAAGGGAGTGCAGCAGTTGTCTCCTTTACATGGGGAGATCCTGCTATCCCTGAAGCAGATAAGGTGGGTTTGTAAATCACCAGCCTAAAACACAATTATTAATTTTCAACTGAATTAACACTGCCACCAAAGGCTGGGAGACAATGAAAACACACAGGGAAAGAAATATCTGATGTGTTAAATGCATAGAAACCACTTTGAGGACTGGTAAAATACAGAGTTTTGCAGCTACTCAGAGCTGGGTTGCCGAGGAAGAGCTTCAGAAAGGATCATTTATCCCTGCTGGAAGAGTATAACTGTAATGGCAGCCAGTAATTGTACCTCTTACCTCCACAGATGCAAAGTTTATACTGGTAAACAGAGTGTTCTTCATATTGGTACAGGTGATACTACCACAGTGATTGCAGAGGCTGCACAGCTTTGTCAGTACAACTGCAGCTATACCAGAGACTCTGGCCAGCACAGGTTAATTCATACCTCATTTAGCATTCTGTGGTATGTGAAATACATCACAGATGCAGTCCTAAAAATCACAGCCAATCCACAATACTGTATTAAATTCACTGAAACTACATCTCCAAGCAAGGCCTACATACAGTCTGAAACTACTCAAACAGCATTAAAACAAATGCAGAAAATTGTGAACTCCAATTGTATTTGCCAGAGCAGCAGATAAGATGCAGTGACAGCATGAAGGCATAAGTACAGCAAGTTTGACTTTGTTTGATTGCAAGAACCTTGCCAAGACAGCATTTAAATCAATTAATCTTTTCTTTTTTTTTTTGCCTCCTCCCAATAGTGTGTTACCACTGAAATATCTTACCTGACATTTTTATAATGCCAATGTGTTAACTAGCTTACCTCTGACACCAAGGTATCAGGTAAGCTCCTGTAAAGCATCTACCATTCCACTGAATACACTACATGTCCTTTGCCAGTAAGCCTGCATCACTGACTTGTATTATGCAGTCAATTAGTTTGTGCTTCTTGAAAGCACAGAAGTATAATAAGAAAAATACATTCTAACCCAATCTCCTTAATAAACACCAGTATATTTTTGCTTAGATTATATTTTATACTTTGCTGCCTATTAATGAATTTCACAAAATATGATGAAATTCAGGTTTAAGACTTGCACTGTCACAAACTCCAGAACTGCCTACAGCAAAATTCAAGTCTACCTTGCCTAAAGCAGAGCAAAACAAAGCAATACAAGCACTCCTTGGGATAACTGACTGATTGCTCAATACATTTATTCATAAGACAGTGTATACCAGTATTTTGAAACACATTAAGTCTCCCCTTTGTTTAGAAGGAGTCTCTACGTCTATATGCAGATACAAAGAAAAAGGCACCCATTTTCCATGATGAGATGGGGGAAAGCTTTGCTTTCCTGATCCCAGTCTCTCCCTATTAGGCAGGTTGGTCTATGCTGCTCAACCCCTCCCCCACAGCTGATTCCTGCTAACAACATAAACATCTTTCCAAGAGATCTCTGTTAAAACAGAAGTGAAAAAAATGCACTTATCTTTTTGGATTTGTCAGTCCTATCCTCAAATGGATTTTATCGTCCAGTGCTCAGCACAAATAAAATTTCTTTCAACTCCATTTATCTTCCTCAGATGCACTAGGATTATATATAATTTTTTTATTCAATCTTTACCAATCTAACAAACCTCTTTCTGCCTTTTTCTGCACCTGTTGTCCATGCAGAAAATCCTAGCTTTACTTTCTGAGCCACAGCAAATTAAATAAGAACTCTTAGTTTTCATCAACAACTGAAACCTTAACTATGGATAGTTGATCCAATTTCTAAAACAGGCCACCACCAGAAATTCCTGTTGGATGGACTGAGAAACTTTCTGCAAATGTAAAAGATTGTTGGTTCTTCCTGATCCTGGCTGATCACATAATTTATTGCTGATATTTCAAATTCAGAGAAGTCTCATTAAAGCACACCTTTTCTTTCTTTAAGTGAGCTCTTCACATTATCAGCTGGTACTTTATTTCACAAGCCTGCCATGCAACTACGACATTTAAAAATAACTAGTGGGAACAGGGTCTCATGAAGAAATAGATCATCTTAGGTAACAAAGCTCTCACTCAGGAAAATAACACACTTGCAATGAAGTGGCTCATTATTTTAACACCTGTCTTTCAAAGGCTGTAAATCCAGAGTAATAGCTCCAAAAACTCCTTTAGGGAACTGGTCCAAACCTGGACCCAAACCTGGTTGAGTAAGCAAGAAATTGTTAAACAAACCAATTATCCTTTCATTTGCACATGCACATGGCTAGAAAAGATGAAAGGAGAGAAACAGGAATGCCAAAGGGATTGGAGTGACTGAAGGGTAGATACACATGTATGTATATTCAGTGCAGATGCACAAGCAAACTCAATGGTGCCAACAGGACTATATCCCATTGCAACTCTCTCCTGCAAAAATCACCAACTGCTCTCAATGCTGCACCCATCTAATAAAGATATGGTCATTTCTCTGGCAATAGGAATGAAAACCTTTTTTATTCTTGCCCTTAACTCAGACTGCAAACCAAAATCAGTATCTGTGAATTCCTCATCAAATGTCATGCTGAGACTGTAACAGCAACATCTACAATGTGTTAAAAATCCAATGACAAGAGCAAAGGATTTGCACACAGCTGCCATTCCATTCTGTTCTCTGTCTGCTGAGCCTCAGTAGAATAGTATACAAGATCAAATGTCAACAATATGTTGATGACAGAGCTATATGCATCCTCATCTAGGTGAAAAGAGGCTGTCATCCAGCTGCCTACATGTCTGGAAGGAATAAATACTGGAGGAAAGACTTGGTTTGAATTTAATTTAAGGAAGATGGTAGAAAGTAGTACTAAAAAAAGTTCTTATGAAATAGCAAACAGCAATTTCTTCTCAGCCCATGCCCAGTTTAGTGTAAATTGGTAATAATTCACTTTGGCTCCCTTCCCCCTAAATGACTTGGGCAAGATGACTGCACATAAAAAATCTCAGATGAGGAACCATGTTTGCCATAATTTATTAAATCTAGTTAAAACTATGCACCAAACTGCACCAAAGCTAACAGTATCTACTGTGGGGCAAATAGGCTCAATGCTTTATCTGAACTGCAAAAGCTCTGCTCTCCAAATACTGGACCTCGTATTAAACAAAATGTCTTGGCTCTCAGATCCATGTCCCATGAAGTAGAAACATCCTGAAGAGATGTCATTTTCCTTTTCTTCACACCAGTTTGCTAAAACAGACATTGCTCCCATGTTTAACCATGACATGAGATAGTAATACAGTATTTTATGAAGGGTTCTAATGAGTTTTTACCTTCCTCTAAGTTCTGTCTTAGCAGACTCAAGCAGACACAGCTGAATTGGTCAAAACAGCAATATAACTCTTACAACATACTATTCCTGCATATTTCTGCATACATACTCAAATGTGCATATCTGTGCAAATCTTCATGTCAAGGTTCTGCTGCATTTTCCAGTGATGTTGAATACAGCTCTTTTTTACAGCACCCTACATAAGCAGTGTTTACCAACACAGGTTTTGGATATGATCTGTTTTCCTAAAGATACCTGACAGAATCTGCCAGTACACAGAAGATATAAACTACTTGGTCTCAACCAGACAACTATGCTCCACTCTATTAAAAGGAGGGATTTCCTGTTTTAGTCAAAAAGGGTTGTGTTTCCATGTCCTCTTCCTAGTATAAACGTGCCTGCATCTATGTGATTTGACTTCAGCCAAGAGTGAAAAATTTCTCTGGGCAGTAACTGGACATATTATTTGCACTTCTACTTGGAGTTGTCAGAAGATCACCCTGTTGACCCAGAGATGTCAAATCTTTCTTAAAAGACCCAAGGGACCACACCAACACATTCTTCAACATCACAGCAAGAGGCTGGTATTTGTACACTATTCTTGTTCTCAGAAACATATTAGTCCACATGAACTCTTTCACTGGAGGTAATGTGTTGCAGTAAGCCAGGTCCTCATATTCTCCTAACCAATTTTATTTTCACATTACCAAGGATTCTAATAAAACTAACTTGTGCCTCAGTGAAGCAGATGTGCAGGGTATTTGCTTTCAGGTTTAAAGCTTGGTTACTTATGGCTGCAGGAGCTTGCATAGCTCACCCAGTGAGAGTTAGTGAGTGAGGTTTGCAGACCACACTGGATACATTCTACTGATACTTGCATGAAGCTCAGAATGCAACAGCACTGAGGAAAACTCTGCATCTTTTCACATATTCTGTGCATTGTACTCATTAAGAGTTAATATGCTAGAACAAAAAAACCTTGGCTTTGTGCTAAAACTCTGCAAGTCTTTCTGTTTCAGGCCCTTCTTCCTGCAGTATTTGGAATTCTCCATCTGTTTACAATGGAAATGTACACATACTCTGTTCCTCCCAGGCTACTGACCAACTGACCAACCACTTAATTGGAATGTTTCCCAAATAGCGGCAGTCTTGTCAAGAACTAATTCTGGATCTCCACAGCCTGAATTTTTTCCACATCCAAAGCAAGTGCAGCATTTGAGATGGGGATTGGTTAAGTCATTTTATCCCCACAAATTGTATGATTTGCTCTTCAGCTTCACATCCATCAAAATTTTTATCACCTACCTCACTTTTGTATTGTCAACTTAAAAACTACTCTCAAGATTTTATTTTAATTTGTATTCCAGTAATCATGTTTTGCTGATATTTCCAAGTTATCTTCCTCTGGCTAGAATGAAAAACATTAAACATTGCAAGGGCATCAGCATTTGTGAATGCCAGAAATAAAACTACCTTCTGGCCACCTTTCTCACTAGTACCCACTGCTGTCAGACCCGGGGCAATATGATTCTTACTCTTACCATTATTCTAAGGACCTTCAGGTCCAAAAAAGATTCTAATTTCATGTTCTTCTAAGTCCTCTAACATCCATATATGCTAGGAAGCACATGGAATTCAAAAATCACCCTAAACCTAACAGCTTGAAAACAGGCACACTTTATTTAGAGACAAATTCCACCTATGTTTTCAAAACAGGCTACAAAACCTATCCTTACTCCACATTTGGAGTCCTGTCTCCAAGCCTTCTATCTCTGAAATTCAAATTGCAGACAATTCCCAGCATCACTGCTATCTGTACCACCCCCAAGCTAGGTATCTGCTAAAAGCAATTCCTTACATGTACTCTCCAGCTACAGATACATTTCAGAGATTTGCAAAAAAAAATCCCCCAAGAACACAAGCAACAAACACTTGATGTTCATACATACCTCACCTGTTAAAAGTCAATACTACTAGAGAGCTTTTGTTTTTCAGACTGAAGTTTAAAAATTGTTCTTTAGCAAAGCCAGGTTTCCATGTGAAATGCTAATCAGGGCAATCTGAAGGGAGCGAACAGAAAAAGCATGAACCTCTAGCTCACAACTACCACATTTGATGACAATTCATGACTTTATTTCTGAACAAAATTTGTAACTGCCAAATCACGACAGCCCTGACCTGCTGTGAACTCCACCCAATCTCTCTGAAATACTAGCAGCAAGGTGTATACAATGTACACTTATATAACCAAGGTGCTCCTTAGTACAATCCAAAAGTGCTGCAGTTCTCAGAAAATCACATCAATGGCCAGTGGATTCCTAATACAATGAATTATTAAAGTTTCATGCAACAAAATTTATTAATTGCATCTTCAAAACCTCTATTTTAAGAGCAGGATGGAAGAAACTCTCCAAGCAATAGAAATCTGCATTCCACTGACTGCTAGTAAATAATCTGGAAGAAGGGTTAATTTGAATCAGAAATAATCACTGTATTGCACTGGTCAGCAGTGGCTTAGAGGCCATGTTGCCAAGCCCTACTCTTCCAGTTCATTGACTGCAAATCTAAAGCCATGAGGGAGGCAGGGAGGCAGGAAGGAATAAAGGAAGGAAGGCAGGCAGAAAGGCAGGAAAGAACTGTCAAACAACTTACAAGAATTCTCAAAGAATGTAATGCAGCATTTCTTTTGGGAGTTTTGGAGTAGGGTATAATTAAAATATCCACAAAATATTGCTTCAAACATGGCTCTGACTCATTTTTAATTAACAGTTTGAGTAACAAGTGCTTTGTATTACAGGCTGTTGGCAGAGAGGCAACAAAAATGCTTTCTGATTCTCTCTAAGGTGCATATTAAATTAGATATTAAATAATACAGTTTCACCAGGTTTCCTAAACCTTTTTGTACTGTATGCTGGCCAAGCTATAAACAGATTTTTACTCAACTGAATATGAATATGTCAGCCACTGTAAGTGCACTAAGAATATGATGGAGTTTCCTACTTATGCTATTTTCATTTTGCATGTCTTGAAAAGTATTACAAACTTATGAAACAGTCTTACTACAAAACTCAAGGCAGAAGAAATACCTGTGGCGGGTGCATTAATTTTTACAACTAGATGGAGGAGTAGTATTTATGAAACTAACAGCTGTGTAATTTTTAAGCTTGGTCCTATGGACTGCACAAAGACAACCAGCACCATACCTAAATGTTGAAACAATACTCAACATCACTCAGCAGGAAGGTTCTTTAACCAAATTAATTCAAACTGATATAGCTGTGACCCTGTCACACATGCATAAAGCTCCAAGTCCAAAGCTGTCAGAAAGAAGACATTTTTAACATCTTTAAACATGATTTGGAAAAGGGAAAACAGTAATATAGTTAGCAAATCCTGCTAGACTGGATGGATTTTAAAACACGGGGGAAAGGTTTTTGGAAGCTATAAATACATGTGCAAGAAAGATGAAAAAAGCAACCTTTAAAATACATGCAATCCATCTGGAGGAAAAAAAAAATACAGAACTACAGCAGATGAGAAAAACAGAAGTGCAGTGATGTGGAGCAAGTCAGAAAAGCAAGAGCAGGAAAAAATTGTACAGAATTTTCAATGCATCAAGACAGCAACCCCCCCTGAAGTCTGACCCCCCTCAATGGTTTCCAACTGTGTAAGTAAAGGCTGTTATCCAAAAGAAATAGAAAAAAACTACCCTCTGTGGGCTTCTGGTAAAACTGTACTTATCACATTATGTACATTTAAACACAACCAGAATAAGGGGAGAAAAAACAAAAAAAGAAAGGTTTTTGGAGACAATTCAAAAGAGATAAAAAAATGAAAGCTGGAAGATTAAATTACAAGAGAAGATTAAAGAATACAAAGCATTACTTCAATAAATGGTGACTAAGAGTAGGGGTACAAGCATTTGAAGACATGGAGATGAACAAATATAAATTAAACATTTAGACAGTGAGCTTGCTGATTTAGCTGGCTACAGAAAAATGTCTCCAAAAGTAACGGCTAGAAGCCATAGCAACTGGAGTTCAGAGCAAATGTAAAGGACAGATGAGAGGAAGACATGTGATTTTCCCTAATACAACTTCTCTGTCTTAACTTATGATACGGTAAAAAAGACTGTGGGAAGGGCTACTCCAGTTTCTGGCAGAAAAAAATATGCATTTCACTAGCATCTTAAAATATCTGATAAAGAAACAGCACCAGGGCAAACTAGATTTTTAAAAGGATCTAACAGGATACTAAATCCATGTACTTTGTGATCTTGTATCTACACAGCTTCCACCAACTGTACCTATAAACCAAATTGTACATTTTGCATAAATACATTTTAATTTCTGTCTCTTACTTTGACAGGCTTATACCAGAATGGTAGCTCAGAACCAGGTCTGAAAAAGTGCTCACTGGTGCACCAAGGAATAACTTCATCATTTATATGCCCTTGCTTATAATACAGAGCAGATGACGACAAAAACCAAGAATTTTAGATCAGCTGATAAAGTGACTTTGCCTGAATCATGAACTATCTGAAAAGCAACTACAAAATCCAAAGGTGAATCAAGGAATCTCCCAGTGACAAGTATCTCCCCAGTGTCAGGTCACTAGACATAGGCCTCAGTGCAATGCTTGTACACAGGGCAAACAGTGAATGGCCGAAAGTAGAAATAATTAGAAAGGCCCAAAAAACCCCAAACATATTTTAGAAATAACAAGACAAGAAATAAAAATTTCTCATGGAATGAGACCCATTAATGAAAAACTATCCCTCAAACTGAAAAAGCTGAAAGACTGATTTTTCACCACCCAAAACAAGTCACCTGAATAAAAGACTGCCAAAACTTGATGCATTTCACACCTCATTTCTTGCAACCACTATCACAACCATGTGGATTCCAAAGCTTCGGCAAGGGTAATGGGTATCCCTAGGGTTAGGGTTGAGAAAACCATAAAGCCCAAATCTCCAAGAACAATGAAGCTGCAAATGCCATGCCAAGGGGACCACAAGACTGCCACAACATGGCTCCCTCCATACCTTTCTCCTTCTGACAAGCCACAGCCCATGGCAGCTTTTACTCCCGTTTCTAGGGTTAGGGTTACGACTAGGGTTAGTGTTCAGAGAACCACAAAGCCCACAGCTACAGGCACACTGCAAATGGAAAAATCATGCCAAGAGAAACACAAGGCTGCAGAAACATGGCTCCCTCCACACATTTCTAACTGAGACCAGACACAGCTCATGGATTACTTTTTCTGCTCCACCTAGGGTTATGAATACGACTAGGGCTAGGGTAGTGCCAGCGGATAGGGTTCAGAAAACTACCAAGCCCACATCTCCAGGAACGTTGCAGCTGCAAATGTCGTGCCAAGGGGAACACAAGACTGCAACAACATGGCTCCCTTCACAGCTTTCTCCTTCGGAACCCCCACAGCCCATGGTTCCTTTGACTCCTGTTTCTAGGGTTAGAGTTATGCCGAGGGTCAGGGTTATGCCTAGGGTTAGGGTTCAGAGAACCAAAAAGCCCACAGCTCCAGGAAAATTGCAGCTGCAAATGACATGCCCAGCGGAAAACACGAAAGCCAAAACATGGCTCCCTCCACACCTTTCTTCTTCTGACCCCCCACAACCCCTGTTTCTTTTTATACCTGTTTCTAGGGTTAGGGTTATGCCTAGGGTTAGGGTTCAGAGAACCACAAAGCCCACAGCTCCAGGAATCTTGCAGCTGCAAATGTCATGCCAAGTGGAACACAAGACCACCACAACATGGCTCCCTCCACACTTTTCTCCTTCTCACCACCCACAGCCCATGGCTCCTTTTACTTCTGGGCCTAGGGTTAGGCCTAGGGTTAGGGTTATGGTTACGCCTAGGGTTAGGGTAATGCCTAGGGTTAGGCTTCAGAGAACCACAGTGCCCACAGTTCCAGCCAAACTGCAGATGGAAAAGTCATCCCAAGGAGAACATAAGACTGCCACAACATGGCTCGCTCCAAACCATTCTCCTTCTCACGCCCCACAGCCCATGGCTGCTTTTACACCTGATTCTAGGGTTAGGGTTACACCTAGGGTTAGGGTTATGCCTACGGTTAGGGTTCAGAAAAACACAAAGCCCACAGCTCCAGGAACACTGCAGCTGCAAATGACATGCCAAGTGGAACACAAGACTGCCAGAACGTGGCTCCTCCACACCTTTCTTCTTCTTACCACCAATGGCTGCTTTTACACCTGTTTCTAGGGTTAGGGTTATGCCTAGGGATAGGGTTTAGAGAACCACAAAGCCCACGGGTCCAGCCATACTGCAGATCGAATAGTCATGTCAAGAACATAAGACCTCCACAACATGGCTTCCTCCACAGCTTTCTCCTTCTCATCACCCACAACCCATGCCTGCTTTTATTCCTGGGCCTGGGGTTAGGTTTAGGGTTACGCCTAGGGCTATGGGAATGCCTACAGTTAGGGTTCAGCTAACCACAGTACCCAGAGTTCCAGCCACAATGCAGATGGAAAAGTCATTCCAAGAAGGACATAAGACTGCCAAAACATGGCTCCCTCCACACCTTTCTTCTTCTGACCACCCACAGCTCATGGCTGGTTTTATGCATGGGCGTATGGTTCGGGATACGCCCCAGGCAAGGGTTCAGAGAACCACAAAGCCCACAGCACCAGGCACACTGGATATTCAGTATTCTTAGCAAGGCGAACACAAGCCCTCCACAACATAGTTCCCTCTTCTTCTTTCTTCTTCAGGTGACCCATCGCCCATGGCTCATTTTGCCACTTCACCTAGGTTTAGGATTATGCCTAGGGTTAGCATTACACCTAAGGGTAAAATTCGGAGAACCACAAAGCCCACAGCTCAAGGCATGCTGCAGCTGCTCAATTCATGTCACGGGGAACACAAGACTGCCACATCTTGGTTGATTTCACAGCCTTTATCTTGGTACCAGTCTCACTCCCATCCAGATTTTAAACAATCACTAAGGTTACAGTGCAGGTGCAAAATTCATGCCAGGGGAAACACAAGACTTCCACAATATGTCACTGTCCACTTCTTTCTTCTTGAGACCAGCCACAACCCATGGCTGATTTTAACCCTTAATCTAGAGTTAGGGTTCAGAAAACCACAAAGCCATATAGTGTAGAACTTGAATCTACACCAAATTTCAGCTTTAGAAATTACTTAGTTCTGACTCCTTAGCTTTCTTTGTGCATTATGAACAGGAGAACTATCACTGAACAGCTGGTGTGCTTCACTCATTAGGAAAGTAAGACACACATGCTCTCAACTCTTGCAGGTAGTGAAAAGATTTAGGTTTTCCCGCAGGTACTAAATGAGTCAGAGAGCATCACGGTTCAGCTGTCCCATAAAGCAGAAAAATATAAAGATACTGCCATTGTGAAAATATGCTTACATATACACTAAGAAGTAACTAATAAATAGCCAGCAAAACCTGTTTGGGAAAAGCATGGTCAATTTCAGTTTGGAGGTATGATACAATGCTGGGCTCCTACTCTTCCTGAAACTGCTGGTGGCTGCTGTCCTAGAGGTTAGTTGCTTTTAGGAGTGAGAGAAAATGATCCTGAAGCCTCAGTTGGTATGCTGCCCCAGCAAAGCCAACTGTAGTACCACAGGCAAGATGCATATCACCCAAAAAAGCATTAAAGATGTACTGTGTACTCTGAATGATGTCTAGCCCTAGGAATGTATTCTACAACATGGAATCTATTTGCTTGCCATCAAATTTGAAACAAGAGAAAATTTTCACAGTTCTTTTGTGCTTACATTCTCCTGCCACTTTTGCATACCTCTGCAATAAATTCCTTCAGATGTTTATTACTGGGTCTGGAGCACACTACCTCTTTGTTATCATAACCCAGCAACTAACTACTAGGCTGAAGCCAAACACACAGACACAGAGTACACATATACTCACCCTCATAGAGGTTTCTCCACCATGGGGCTGTTGCAGCCTGAAAACTTGAGCAACCATGTGTTCTGTAGTGGGGTGCAACAGGATGCGTCGGGAAGCCAGTCCCACCATAACATATCTGCCCATTGGAGACAGGCTCACAGAAATGGCATTAGGGCCTATGAAGAGAAGAGGGGTTATTTCTCTCATGGGTTGACATCCTGCCCCATGTTTCATCCTCACAGCTTTTTCATTCCCTTCCAGCATTCCCATAATATATGCCATACTAATCTGATTCTTATACGGGGTAGAGAATAAGGAGACCTGCACAAGTTACAAATTTTATAAGTAATTTCCTTGCTGCAGGTGTTCTGTTACTAAGACAATGAAGTCCTTTAAGGAATAAAAACTATTTAGCAGATCCCCCATACCAGCACCTTACTTGTCCAGACCTATCAGAAGCCTCCTCCCAATGTACTGTGTCTTTGGCTAACTACATTCCTGTTGCTACAATTACTGATGTTCAGGCTACTGCATTTCTTACTAAAGCCTGAAGTTCTGAGGTTCTCAAACCCCCACCCACCCTGAGTTCTTACTGTATGCTTACCAAATCGCTTTGTGTAAAGCATCTCGCCCAAGTTGTGAGGTGCCAGAGAATATACAGCCAGTATTCCTTCATCAGGGAAGCCTCTCTGACTGCTGGGAATGAAGGCTGCCAGCAGCTGCCCATCCGCAGAGATATCACAGCTGGCATCATTGTAAATCTTGCAGTTTTGGACAAGCACATTCACAGAGGCTGCAAAGAAAGAAGTGAATCACTATTCAGTACTAAGGTTGAACAGAATAAAGTTAAGATTTAAACTTAATGTTGGACAATGGACAGTACATGCAAAAGGCACTCAAGACATTTAGCTTCCTCCAAAAGTTTATGAAATCTTAATACCCTGATTAATATATAACTTGCTCCAAAACGGAGATAAGAGACTGCAGTGAGCCCAAGAAATTAAATTCACTCACCTCCTGAAGCCTTCAGCCAAGAAATAGTAGCAATTGCACTTCATCAAACCCCTTCCTTTGTTAAGCATAACAGTATCCTTTGCAAAGGACAGCACAGTTTAAACAAGTCTCAAATCATGACACTGACAAACTCCAGCATCATTCTCATTAGAAACAGTACACCTTAATTCATTTCCCCTTCTCTTACGGAGTGCCTAGTTCCCGCTCTCCTCATCTCCAATAAACAGGAGATGAGTGAAAAACTCCTCCCTGCAGATACAGACATTAATTTCTGACAGCTGATTTCTGCACTCATTTTGGATAAAGTCAGTGAGAAAGGGCAGAGACTTCTCCAGCCAGTCCTCCACTTAATTACTCCAGTATTTGAGACAGTCACGCATATCAGTGAAGTAACTGTTCAGCAGACTAGTGAGCAACAATCCACAAAACAATATTTTTATTTTAATCCCTGCTGGTAAATTGCTGGATGACCTCATCCAAGTGTTTTCCCCTTTGTACCCTGCATATGAAGACTACAATCTCTAGTACAATGAGGTTCTAGGGCCTCTAAGCACCATCTACACCAACTGTTCAGTGGTGCCTTGTTAAGACATGGCTGGAGTGATGTCCACTCTACTAGCCAAACCTAATGAGCTTCAGTTTTTCAGGAGGTTTGAAGCTCAACCTGCATACACTATTTTTGGGATAGGGAAATTTCAGGTTCTGGTATTTTCAAACTCAAGACTATAGAGATATTAAAAAAATAGAAATAAAGCCCACATTTGCAATATAGCAAGTTTGCATGCTAGAAGAGGGAACACCCCATCTCATATGTTTGAAGCTACAGCACCATGTTGAAAACTGTCGATTTCTACAGTCCAGAAAGGACCTTCTAAACCATCAGACTATGCTTAGCCCAGAAACCTTAATATGTTCAGCTACAATTTACAAGCAAGTTTACAAAGGCACTTCTTAGTCTAGATTCTTTATTAGTTTAACAAGTAACAATACTAAGAATACTTTGTGCATCTTTCTGAAAGTCAAAACTTGCAAATCAAATTAAGGTTGTAACTCAGTGTTTCAACAAATCCTACCCTTTGTTTCCAACACCTGTGTAGAAGAAAGCTGCATCAGGGTACTGCTATGAGAAATTACTGACTGTTGCCTAGGTCACTTTTCAGCCACAACAGTTTCCCAACCCAGTACACCCCATGGCTGCATAGATGTTTGCAGCAGCATAAAAAGCAGTCATGAGAGGGAAGCAGACAGGACTGCCCTTCTTAAAGCATTGCTGATTTAAAGCATTCACTGAATCTCATCTTTAATTCTTCTGGTCTCAAAGATATTTCTCCTGGGAACTGCTTCCCTCTGTGGCTGAGTATCAACTTTTATCTACTGTTCCATTTAGGAAACTCTGATGAAAAAGAAGACAAGGATTAAAAGTGGACTGTGTAATTATATTCTGTACCAAACCACCTACACCTGTACCCTAAATTTATTCCACCAATTTTTCAGTCTTAAAGCTGCTAAAAACAGTAATTTTCAGCCTAGTATAAACAGAGAGGTCTTGAACAGAAAAAGGCAAATAACTGTAGTCACTATCGAGGCTGCAATACCAGTACATGAAATACACATGGCCCTTAAAGAACAGGTGGTTCAAAAGATGATAAAATTCCCTGAGTGCTTAGTCTGAAGCTAGTTGAACAGAAAGACAAGAAAATAAAGATTAAAGACTATACTGCTGAATTACAAAAAAAAAAAAAATAGAATTAAAATGTGCTCTTTTTAAAAAAATTCTAAACTTTATTTAAATACTCATCATACCACCACAAGAGAAGATGGGCATCAACACAAGAACTGCAGAATGTGCTGTGAACCAGCTAAAGGATATATGACAACTGGCTGCACCATCATAACCCCAGTTAAACTGGGAGGAGATTCCTGCTGAGTGACTCATTCCAAAACCAGTCCTATTTATTAGCTTTATTAATGGGCTAGGCACACAGTGGAGCTGGTTGATGAATCCTCTTGATGAAGTTGGGTAACTTCATTAACAGAGCATGACCAGACCACACAGTGAACTGAAGTACACAGAGATATAACAGAAGGAAAATTAAAGAATTCTAGGTTGTATTGACATTTATAAACTTCTGCTTCACCCAGGAACTTGAAAACATGAGAGAATCAACTTTGGTTATTGTGGCAAAAACTGAGCCATCACCCAGTCATAACAGTGAAAGTGACAGTAATCTTAAACTGCACTAGGGAGCACAATTCCAGCAGAAATATCAGTGCTCATACACAGCCTTGTGCTGAGATCACATGCGGGACCCCTGGGCACAGTTTGGGCCAGCCATGTTCAAGAGCAATGAAACCCTAAATGATAACATGTCCAGCAAAGAAGATGACTGGGGAAAATGAAACATGAATTTTATGTTCAAACAAACAAAACCACCAACACTCTCCCCAAAAATAGGGGTGGGGTGAGGAAATGGAATTGTGTACTGTGTTTTACTGTGTTTTCAAAAACTACAGAAAGTGCCAGAAAAAACATCTGTTTTCTACAAATAATGTTGAAAAATGACCATTACCCAGATAAGTGGGTAAAAGAAGCATTGAGTTCAGAGATGAAAAAGTTTCAACAAAAAATAGCAAGATTTCTAGAACAGTCTTTTCAACTGTTCTAACACGAAAGGAGCAAATAATTTAACCAATAAGAAGACAGAATATTAAGAACTACAGTATGTGCTTGCTTAAGGCAGCAAGGAGCTTGTCTACTTGGATAAGGGGTCCTTTCTTACCAATTCCTTTGTAGTGGTACTCTAATCAGCAGTGATCTAAAAAATTGGGAGAAACAAATGGGAGAATGGGAACATACTGAAAAGGTGACTATTGGATCTCCCACAGACACTAGACTTTACTTAAAAGAGAGCCAAGCAAGAACACAACAAACAGCAAATAAACATAGCACACATGCAGAGCACTTGCTAGAGATACAACTATGAAACATCCCCACCACCAACTCTGCAAAAAAAACTTTGATTATTGGAAAAAAAATACAGTCCATTTTTGGGGGTTTAAGAACTGTTCTCTCTTATTCCTATTCTGCAAGATACAAAAGTTTGTCCTGCATCTCTGGGGTCTGGTTACAGTTTCCATGAGATAGCCATGGCTTCTCAATATTCTTAATTACTGTCATTTGATGCTGAATATTAGAAGTCACAAGATCATAGACTTGCTTCCTCAGAGCATAGGTATGGGTGTCATTAAATCATAGGATTGTTTGAATTGGAAGGGACCTTTAAGATTACATAGTTTCAATCCTCCTGCCAGGGGCAGGGACACCTTTGAGAAGTCAGGCCCCATCACACATGGTATTGAACATTTCCAGGGATGGGGCATCCACTGTTTCTCTGGGCAACTTGTTTCAGTGTCTTACCACCCTCCACGCAAAGAATTTTCTCCTAATATCCAACCTAAATCTTCTCTCTTTTAGTTAAAATCATTCTCCCTTGTCCTATCACTATCTGCCCAAGCAAAAAGTCTCTCTCCACTTTTTTTCCTAAGGTCCTTTAAAGTACTGAAAGGCTGTCTGGAGCCTTCTCCAGGTTAAACAAAACCAGCCCTCTCAGCCTGTCTTCACAGTAGAGGGTCTCCAGCCCTCTGATCATCTGCATGGCCCTCCCGTGGACTTGCTCCAGCAGGTCCAGGGATAGATCCTAAGCAGGATCCATTTAACCCAGAGACCCTTCTGTACTAATGAACCCCTGTTTTTCAAAGAGGTACAAGAAGTATTAGAGAAGACAGACACTGATTCCCTGTAACTACTGAAAAATCACAGAATCCATGTTTCTTCTCAGCTTTTGGAGTTTTTGTTTCTTAAACCAATGCAAATTTGTAAGAGAAAATCCCACATTTTTATTTTTGTAAAATAAGAAATGTTTATATTTTTTCTGTACCATTTACGGATTTGGGGATATTGCCATATTTTGTACATACCCTCACAGTTCTATGGCTATTTTTTTCCAAATCTTCATGTAGGATTTATCGTATGTCTACTTAAAACAATGTTGGGTTTGGATCACCAGTCACCCTGAGTCAATCATACAGCACATGTTCACTCATTTTCTATTACAGGATTTCCCACCCCCCCACGTGTCCCCCAACAACTGCTCCTTTTCCAGCACAGCACAGAGGTTTTCGGTGAGCAGTCCACAATGGAGACCAACATGAAAGGATATCAGCTTGTTTTTAAAGTTTGTTGCATATTTGAATGTCTCTTAGCAAAACATAATACACGAGCCCTCCTGCCAAAAGAAAGCTATAGCTTCATCTTGACGTGGGCTGGGAACATAAAATATTACAGATGCAAAGTTGTGCTTAACAGGAAAGAGTGCTATTTATTTCAATCTTTCATTACGTGATGCACACTGGCATTATGGTTCTCTGCTTTGCCCTCATTTAGGAAGGATGAGGACTCAGGTAGCACTTACATCTGGAACCAAGAGAGCCTACTGTGGAACCAGAAAATGTCTAAATGTGACAGGTGGAAATCTCAGCAAGGTTTCATTTTAAGGACAGCACTTATAAGGTTCTCAAGAGATGAGAAAGATAAACATACCCATGCATTTGACAAAGTCAGAGGCTATTTGATTTCTTTGAGCCTGAGGCCTGATCTATGAAGATGAAGCCAATAAAGAAGATTTTAGGGGGAATATTACTGCTATTTTTGGAAAACTACTTGCAAGAAGACTGCCCTTTCATCTCCTGTTTTCTTTTGTCGTTAATGCAACCACAGAGCTGACAGAAGAGATCAAAAGAAACATCAGAGAACAAATTAATCACGCTGTTGTGCCAACTTGGACATTAATTATGCTTGAAGCTGGGGAAGGCCTGGAATGCCAGCAGCAATAGCACTGTTTGCCAAAGGAAAACTGTGCCGGACAAACCATAAGCTCCTAGCCACCCTTAGAGATGGCACTCTCTTAACAGCTGCTCCTACTAAAAAATTTGTTTAATTTTTTTTTCTTCTACTAAGTTACCCCGCATTCCACTGTGGGTCACTAAGTATTGATTAAATCACCTTCCTCATGACCCAAGCAGTGTTAGAACAGGACAAATTTCTGATTCCTAAACAAGACCAGTTCAAACCTAGAAACTGGCAAGAAACTGAAATTATGAGCAGTGAGTAGCATGAGAGAAACTACATTAAAAATATAAACAGAGAAAGCCTTCAAATATTTTACTGTGAAAAACCTATATTCTACACTGTTTTCAATACTTAGTTGCAGGAATTTTAAGGATATGCAGCGCTCATTAGAAGAATATTGAATAAATGCAGAAATAGCATTGTCTCTGCTGTCAAATAAATTCTCCGCCCCAATGCTGATATGACTGACAATTTCAATATAAGACCGGGTCATGTTTATTTCAGAACTATTAAAAGCAAAATTGGCAAAAGGAGAAAAGAAACCTGAACCTATCTTTTTCCATTTTGCAATTAACAGAGAACAGGGCTGAGACTAAAATTCCACAAGTCCCAGTACATCCATTTTCCCAGGACTGCCACGACTGGCTTTTGTGTGCTCGTGCTGGACTGAGCCTCAGTGAGGTTGCTGCTGCAGAGCAACATCCTGAGCCCAAGGCTTCCAAGGGTGCTGGGGCCCAGACACTGAGATCACAGGACTGCACTAATCACGCTGCTGTCACTTACTCAGATGCATCCGCTTCAGTGGAAAACATCCTACTTCCAAGCTATCTTTTCTTTGTTTAATTGTTACAGGAAGAAGAGCTGCTCAGAGACGGAGGTTGGCCACAGAGTCATTGCTTTGATGGAGAGAGGAGCTGGCAGGCAGTCCCAAACTTCAGCTGCATCATTTCATCTGCCTGAACTCTTAAACCACTTGTGGCTTAAGCCAGTCCCAGGAGGTACAACAGCCCCCTCTGTGTAAGAAGATTATCTCACAGGACCACCTCTGAATTACAGGAAACAATGGGAGGAAAAAGAGGAGCTACTGAGGTCACATGCTTTTCTGGGAAAACAGTTTATTTCCAACATCATAAAGAATCACAAAAACTCATTCAACCCACCACTCCACTGTTACTCATTTGAGAATACGAGACTCACGAACATTCTGAGTTGGAAGGGACCCATGAGGATCATCAAGCCCAACTCTTAAATGAATGGCCCATATGGGGATTGAACCCACACCACTGATGTTGTTAGCATCATGCTCTACTATGTCTAAGTTGTGCACCTTGCCAATTTTGCAGCCTTCCTTTGTTCTGTGCCTAGGCAAGCTTAGCAAATACCTGGTTTAGTATAAGCACAGCTGCTACATCTTCATACATCCCTGGCAGAAAAAGATAAGGTTAACAGACTAGAAATGCCAGGATTGGGCTTGGCATATAAAAGAACAGTAACAATGAACATTTCCAAATAGTCGTAAGACAAAATGGACGAGCCAAGTGCTATGAAGCACAGCATGGGGAGTCAGAAGGGCTGGGGATGGACTTGTAGCTGGAATGTGGCCCACAAAAAGGGCACAATGACAACAGAAAGAATAACCAATTTCCAGCTAATTGGAAGCATTTCCAGAATAAAAGCATCCTGGTAGGTGAAAGGGAGAAGACTGAAACACTGATGTATTGAGCAGCAGATGGTTCTTAACTTCTACAGGATTTTATAAATTATAAAGAAACATCTTATGTTGGTTTTTTTTTTTTTTAATTAACAGCCTTCTCCTCAGCAGCCAGATGAGGCAAAAAAGTAACGTATGAGCAGGAGAAGCACTCTTCAACCACTCTATAATTTGCAGAAAAGTCCCAAAGAATTTAAATTTCTTCCCCCTCTGACTTCATCTTTATTCTGGTCAAGAGTCTGGCAGGACCTCCAAAAGTATTGCCACCATGTGGCAAAACTTTGCCTTCAGCACCGATCCTTACAAGAAACTGGGAGGGAATATGGTCTGAATGGGTGATCCAAACTTTTCAAAGGGATCTTCCACAGCACAGAGCATCGCACCCAGCATGTAAACTGGGGGAGTTTGCTGGAAGGGACCAATCACTGTTTGGGAATGGGATGGGCACTGGTCAGTGGGTGGTGAGTTGTGCATCACTTGTGTTTCTTGGGTTTTATTCCCTGCCCCCCTTCCCCTCTCTCCCCTCTTCACCCCCTCTTTTCATTACTACCATTGCTATTGTTATCCCTGACTTTATTTCAAATATTAAACTGTTTTTATTTCAACCCTTGAGTTTGACCTTTTTCTGCTTGTCCTCCCTATCCTGAGGGGCTAGGAAAGGAGTAAGTGGCTGCTTGGGGCTAAACCATGACAGCCAGACTGGATGGAGCTCTGAGTAATGTGATCTATTGAAATATGTTTCAGTTCATAGAAGGGGAGGTGAACAAGAGAGTGTTTAAAATTCTATTCCAGATAAAACTACTATTGGATTCTGTGATTTTGATTCTCTGCATCTCTCCTAATGCAGTATCACCATACATTCATTCTCCTTTTGTGGGTTCTTTAAGCAGCAGGACACTACCCCACAGAGTAGTGGGGACACCACAGAGACATCTATTGTCAGATATGCAAGTTCTGGAAAAGCAGAACACACAGAGCTGGGACTGTGAGAATTTTTCTCAATTCATTTTAGTGACTACCTGTGAAAGCAGAAGTCTTTCTGAAAACAGAATGCCTGTTCTCCCTAAAAAAGTCAGTCCCTTAAAGTAGAACCCAATCTCCTTTTGCTGAGAAATCAAGCAGTCAGTTTCACATATGCACAGAGCATATAAGCAAAAAATCACTTGCACAAAGAAACATTCATGAATATCGACCTCCTATCTTCATCCCAGACTGCCACAAACATTTCTGCAGCTGTGCAACAAGCTATATCAGGATAGCATTCTGGGTTAAAAATAACCTTTCTAGTCAAATTAGTTTTAGCCCTGAAAATGTCATTCTTTGATCAGCTGACCGCAAGTATCAAACATTCTTGTGCCTGCAAAAGGAAGTCCTTTCCAATGTGAGAACTAGCTCACGCCATAGAAGACATGTGAAACTGTGGTTTAATTTTCACAAAATGAAAGAGAAAATAAATGAAATCAGCAATATTGCTCAGATTCCTGATTCAGAAATAGCTTTGCCTGAGAAACAGGACAAATCACTGCTTTTGCAACCGACAATAAGGTTCATCTACTTCCTCGGGCTTACTATGGTAAGCAACAGACTAGGGTCCTGATTCCCAAAATGTATTGCAGCACTTTAACACTCACTGATGTCAGTAACTTAAGAGAAATCAGACACAGTTCATTAGCAGGTTCTAATTTAAAGATATAAAGACAATATTTCTCTAGAAACTTGTGAGTAAGAGAATGCAGGCATTGCATACAGAATTCTAAGAGAATGGTCTATGCCCACAAAAAAGCTCACAAAGAACAAGCCCTATTTACACATGGACTTGCTGATTGCAATACACAAAGTAGACAGAGTGGGAATAGCCCTACAAGCTTTTAGTCAACTTCCTCAAAAGACTAGGCATTTCACAATTCCCAATGCAACATGACAAACAAGACCTGCAACATACAGCTGCCTTTGAAAGATTCTAGAGCTCACCCTAGCTCTGGTTAGCATAGACTTAAAGTAAGATACTGGTGCTTTTTCCAACTTACCATTGCTGATTTCAGGCAGATCAAACTTAGTGAAGTCCCACCACTGGAGCCGGTAGGTGGTGTTGGCAATGTTGCTGGCCACAGCTGACTGTCCATCCCCAATCACAGCACCTACAGAAAAGGGGGAAATAATTAGCAATTTAACCTCTACAAGAATAACCAGAAAAAAAATCTAGGGAGGCAAAACCATAGAAAACCTTTCAAAATCCAATACTCAAAACTCTAGATTCTTATATAAACCTTATTTACAGAAATGGCAGCACATCCTCAGTAAGCCACACAGTACAGGAAATTAACAGGAAAGCATCTCCCTGCAACACATTTCTGAAAGAAAATAAAGTTGGTAAGAGATAAGACTTGCCCAGAAACACAAGGCAGAAATCCTAATCAATTCATTTGGTGCAAATGCATTCTACTTATCGACAGCAGTGACGCTGTATTTTCACAGACCCAAAATTGTCTAGTACAGCTATGAAGGCAGATCAGAATACAAACTGAGGGAAAGCAATGCCCTGGCAAATTACACACATTTGTGGATATAATCACTGCTCCTACTGTAAACTTCACTCAGAAGATACAGGTTGCTTACAGTATTTGTCACATAGAGTAAGAGTTAAGAGTTGTAACAAAATACTGGCCTGGAAGACCTAGCAGCTGGCCCTTTGCCACTTTGTGTGGCCCAGCCTACAGCTGGCAAGGGCTTCTCTGACTCCAGGCAAACACCATGACCCTTGCTAACTGCCCCAGGATTTGGGCAGCAGACCAAAATCAGAAGGCTAAGCACAGTTCTTCAGAAACTATAATAAAAAACCTATTTTTCTTGGCACAAAGGAACAGTTCCTGGTTACTCAAGTCAGCACACATTTGAGAAAGCTGAGATGTATTAAATGAGTTTCCCAGGGAAACAAACAGTGACAAGAGACAGTTCATCCATAAGAGTAGTACTGTCAAAAATCTCATGCTATTTGCAGTCTCTGAGGCCTTCAGGGACAGGCAGCCCATGTACTACACAGACATCCTGGCAACCAGAGAAATTCAGCATAATAGAATTTGATAAGGGAGAGCAAAGCAAGATCACTCCCAAGCACAAATGACTAAAAGCAAAGCCTCCAGTGTCTTTGCAGTCTGGATTTCAGCATCTCTGCACTGTCTCCAGTGGGAAGTACACAGCAAAGTCAGTGCCTTCACTCTCCCAGCCAGACTGGCTCAGGACTTTGCTGTCACAGCAGCAGTAACAGAAGAGACATCACTTTGACAACTCTGTCAGACCCCTGTGCAGAGTTAAGAGTTTGCTAACTGCTAACAAGTTAAACTGGTATGGAGAAAGATGGAGAGAGTAGGGTGGCTGGATAGTTACTTTTCTTATCCAGTCCCAAAAGACCACTCATGCATGGGTAAAGTAAGAAATAAAGAAACCCAAAATGCCTGAACAGACAAACAGGTTTTTTGCTTTCTCAGCAAAAGAAAGAACAAGGTGGGCAGGGTGAAGTAAGCAAATTCTAAACTAGTGCTTATGAATAAATACACCAAGAAAGCTGCTTGAGTTCTGATTTTTGGTTCTAGAGAAAGCTCAGAAATATACCAAGAACAAGACTTCTGAGCAGACAGCTTTACACTGTGCACTCAATTCTGTCAGGCCTCCAGCAATCAACCAACCTCCATTGTATATCTGCTCCATCTCTGCCTCTGTCAGATGTGCATGGATCACTTGGAGAGCAGAATTAAAAACATTTCCATCGCTGTAACATATGCCCAAGGCCTTGCTCTCTATATCCCTCAAAACAAAGGGCTCCTCAGAAGGAGGAAGACATGCACTGGAGGAAGCAGATTCAATGAATTAATGAAATTACACTTTGCAAACAGAAGTAAAAGGACTACTCAATGTTACATTGCTTCATCTTTAAAAGCCTTCTCACTGAAAGCCTGAATTTGGTACACAAAGGCAGCTCTTCTGCTGTCTTGCCTTCAGCTCTCAGGAAGGGAAGAGAAAAACAGGCACTCTACAAATGTGAGGCAGTGGGACTTCCTGCAGAGAAACAGTAACTAACATCACCAGCAAGGTAGCAGCTGCCTTAAGGACTGAGTCAGGCAAGGAAAACACTGTACAGACAGGCAACAGAAGTTCTACTGAGGGCACATAATTCCAGAATACAGATATTACCACAGATGACTGTTACAAAGTTACATCATCTGTTTTGCAATGAGAAAAACCTTAATAGGTGTAACAAACAATATATAAAATGGAGAAGAACATATCTTAGGAAAACAATCATGCTCTCCCCCTCTACATCAGAGAAGCTTAGCAAAATCACTAACTGTTCCACAAACAGTAAGTTCATCTAGCTCATACAATTGCTGTACCTGCTGCTAAAAGTGCCACAAAAAGCAAGCAGATTTGATTTTTTTTTCTGTAAAATTTCTCACCTTCACATCGCTCTTCCTCTCAGGTTGGTTACAGTGTGTTCATCTAAACCTTGCACCCTCTTCACCTCCAAAGGCAGCCACATCATATGCAGAGAAACTAACAATGGAAAAAAGCAGTACTGCCCCATCTACAGGACAGCCCCACACAAATTTCAGAGCCAACACAAGCTATTGAGTAATGCAAATGCTTCAGGTAACAGATACCTTTATCAAAATGATTAGGATACGGACAACACAGCTCTTAAGTCTGAAAGGTGCATCTTCAGGAAAATTTGGTCCATTTCTCAAAGGCTTCAAACCAGTGTAATTAACACTTACCAGAAATCCATGATCTACATCTTTTATTAAGTAATTATCTCTACTTATACTAATTATGTAATTGAGGAGTGCAATTATTAAATTATATCTATATACATATAACAAAGTGGAATATCATTTGTATCACAAGTCCTGCCAGATGCCTCCCACATGCACTGTCCTACAGTAAGGATGATTAAAAGCATGGAAACAAGGAAGGAAAACACCCCCTAGCACAGAAATACGCTATCCTAACTTGTGTTGTCATCTTCGGTTTATGGAAAATATTTTAGACCATTGGAACAAGGTTGGAAAACTTTGGAAAGTTAAAATCCTCACTACAGAGCTTTTGTTCACCCATGCAACACGAGAACATGTTCTCAGCTGGCTTTGCCCAGTCAGGGTTTCAGTCTGGATGAGAGCAAAAGATGCTGCTGCTTGTCAAGTTGTAGTATATGCAACCTTGAGGCAAACAACAGACTTCAGCTTCTCACATTTTGGGCAGCTCTTACAAGCAGCTGCTCTCACCAAGCACCTGACAGTCCTGATTCCTGGGCCTTCCACTGTTTCATGGGACCACAAGTGATTGCAGTGAGTACCCAAGGGTCTCGGGCTTGTCATCCTCATGAACAGAACGACCTTTTTCTGCAGAGATGATGTAGATTTCAAAATGCTTAAATCCAAAGTGAGGGCCAATTGAAATGCAGTGAACGTAGGTTTGATTGGCAGCTTTCCTGCGTCTGTCTATCACTGCGTAATAAACACTGGATGATGGCAGAAAGGAAGATAAATGCTTTCAGCAGCCCCCCTTTTTCCCTCCACCACCCTGAACTCCACCCACCCCCACTCAGCACATGACAAAAGAGTTGGGGGGAGGGGGGAAAGAAAATCTTAACAAAGACTTGGATAAAAAAATCGTCAAATCTTTTCTTACAGGCCACCTACATGTGACAGATATTTATCCATCAGTCTCAACCTCCTCAGAGGATCCAATGTATCTTGGCATATGGAGAAATGAATCTTTGCCAGTCAACTATCGCTCATTTATGAATCAAGCCATGCAAGCCAATGTCTGAGTTTAGACTGAAAGGGGAAAAAAGGGGTGCAAAACCAATTCCCTTGGTACTCCAGAACTTCCTTGGTGAAAAGCCAGCTAACTTCAGACTACTACTGTCAAACTCTAAGAACAACAACTAATACTCTAGAGCTACACAGACTTTGGGATATATGTTTTGAGAACAAGAAACATCTACATAGCATGTGAGTTTCTCTTCCATGTATTTAACAGAAACCAGAGTTCAAATGTTTTTCTAGGCTAGATCCTTTACCTGTAATTTGTTAGTGTCTAGCAGGTCCCCTCGTAATAAAGAGAAAAATTTATTATAATGCTTACAGATAAGCTTGAGGAAGCTGGAGAATCCCTTAGCTAATTTGTGGCTCAGTTTGAGGGAGTGATTAGGCCCCGGTATAAAATTCCCCCTAGATTAGTACTTGCATCTCTAAGCATGAGTACCTTTGAAAAGTAATTATCTCTTTATGAAATAATTTGTAACTGTAGCTGATACTGAGGTAAATCTATACTTGTAGAAAGCATCTATCAGAATTGATAGATTTTACATTTATTTGTTCTAGGTTTACTACAATCCAGGCTCCAGGAAGTTCAAAACACAGAACAAATCTATTTGACAAACCAGGGATAAGATTCTGCTGCAAGAATATACCAGATTCTCTCAACCTGAAACAATATGAATTCAGGCAAAATGATTACTGAAGTCCAGTGGAGATGCAACAGGTACTTACACATTTCCAACCCTCAAGTATTTTATGGGATAGCCTAGTTTGGGGGACTGCCTTTGATGACAGTAAATATATTAAGTTCTGAATGTGAATTTGACAAGTCCCAGCAAATCTATTTTCCAGACCACCTTGAAGACACTGCCTCTGAAGCAGGGCTAATGCTGTGGAAACAGTATGCAGAGCAACCTAGTGTTTTCAACCATTTCTTTTGCTTGCTCTTCAATGTACAAGCAAGCTGTAAACAGGAAATGGGCAAAATTATTTTCATGAATGGATGCACAATATGCTACAAAGAGTAGTTCAGCATATGCTAAGCACTGAAAGGATCTTAGATTTAACATTAACAGAGAAAGCCTCTAAGAGGTCTATCTGAAGGCTGAACCTTCAAAAGGCTATTATTTTTTCTTTATTCCAGATGTATAAAATAAGAAGAAATGTAATTTCCCATTCATGTTCATTCCTACTGCAAAATATCCTCTAAAAGGGGGAATACTTAGCATGCTGAGTTCCACAGACCTATCAGTTATGGGAATTGGAGCAGGGCTCAGCTGTAGGTAAATGAAGCTGACCATCCTAATAGGAGCCAAGTGCCCAAGGGGTCCATTTACATTGAGAACAATGCAAACATCATATAGAAAAGGGAATTTTTCAGCCACAAGTTTTAGACTTTAAAAGGAAATCAGTTAATTTGCAACAAGCACAAACAAACAGATGCCAGGCCAAAAGCCTCCACTTCCAGTAAAGTCATGATGGCTCCTTGAAGTCTTACCTTTTTATACTTTATTTCTTTGTCTGATCATCTAGCAATTAATAGAGAAATGTGTCTAGTAAGCATTTGTCTTTGATGGTAGAGTTCAGTTTTCCCTCAGGGAAACTAGAAGACATTAAGATCCTTTCCAAATGCATCCCATCTTGTCTGTATTGTTTGCATATCATCAAGCAAGCTGGCAATTCCCCTTAAGAGAATTCACTCTGTTGCTGTTCACTATAGAAATCCCCCTGCTCATGTCACCCTGCTACACTTGAGAGCTGGAAAATCAGAATGCAACAGCATAGACAGTTTCCTGAATGAGCAAAAGTTGGGCCAATATATTTGCACAGAATAAAGGATGAAAAAATCCTGTACTCTGTGAAAAATAAATTATTTAATTACAGTCTTTGCATATACACATTGGAGCAATCAAATGTCTCTGCTTAGGAAGGTCTTATCCTACTCAGGGTGACCAATAAAGAACAAGCAGTTTCATTTCCTTGCTGTAGCTGCATTAACCCTCTCAGCTTCTGGTAGCAACAGATTGTGGCCTAAGTCTCCCAGCTGACAAGAACTTTCCCCAACCATCCAACATCACATATGTGCTGCTGAACAGAAAAAAAACCCACCCCAAACAAATAAACTGTGAGGAACGCACAGAATTCCTTCCTTCTACCTCCCTAATCTCTACCAATCAGCACCTTAAGTACAGCACTGCCACAATAAAAGACTGACAGGATTTAAATAGTATCTGCACACTTCTATCTGTAAAGATTCACAATCTCTTATGTCAAAAAAACCAAACCAAACCAAACCAAACCAAAAACACACAAAAATCTCCAAACCAAATAAACAACACCAAAAAAAATAACACAAAAAAACCCACAAAAACCCCACAAAAACAAAACCAGAAACAAACAAAAACAAACACAAAGAGAAAAACCACCACAACAAAACAGAGAGAGAAGTACCATCTGAACCATGGGCGGGCCAGAGCATCTTACTCACACATCACCTCAGTGATGAGAGCAACTGCTCAACAACTGCTAGAAAGGAGAAGGGATGAATGAGACAAGTGAGATCTTGATTTTGGCAACTGAACAGAAAGTAACAGTTGTATGTTGTCAATGATATATAATTATTTAGCTTATGCACAGTTTGAAAGTTCATTCTTGCAGGGTAGTAAGTACAGCTCACTAGAGAATCAAAAATCCAATGTGCAAAAGAAGCAGAGCTCTAAGTCTTAGTGATGCTCTTACATCTGTGCATCCCAAATGAAGGTGTTAAATGCTACTTTCTTCTTTATAAGAAAATCCTTATGAACAAGGACTGTTTAAGTTCAGCTGTTTGTGTTCTCATTAGTTATTTATTTAGGATGCTTTTAGCTGCAGTGGATGGGAAGTTCCCTGGGAAGCCTCCACTACACCATTGCTTTACGCTATGTAACAGCATGCACACATACACATTTAAAGGACAACACATCACTTTTTTAGGGACTGCCATGAAACTCCCGGAATTCTGATGCTGGATACAGTACTGGAATGGCATGTAAAGAGATGCAGGTGCTCCATGAAGCCCCC
The DNA here is from genome assembly GCF_963662255.1 of Cinclus cinclus. Lineage (NCBI taxonomy): Eukaryota > Metazoa > Chordata > Aves > Passeriformes > Cinclidae > Cinclus > Cinclus cinclus. The sequence continues at coordinate 24,255,945 of NC_085051.1, read as the reverse complement.
AGGTAAAAATAAATGTCTTGGGTCTAGACAAGTCAAAAGAAATCTTTCTGCAAATCGAGATGCTGTATCATTGAAGGAGTTCAGCCAGGAAAAACTTAGGGATATAAAAGAAACACCTGTTACCCAAGGCTGAAACAATTTTCAAGCTGTTTTAGAAGAAGGTGGTCAAACAAGCTCTCTCTTGTTTCATTTAGGCCCCTTGCTGGGAAGGGTAGTCAAAGCTGGAGTCTCCTATCAGCAAACTGCTGGAGCTGTTAAACTTGTTTAGAGATCCCTTCTCTATTCCCATGCGATAGTGGCATGTGTTAAAAGCATGCCTCACACTACCATATGATTCAGGCAGTAAAACATGTTTCCTT